>NW_027361802.1:4902500-5492500 GCF_039654945.1 Dendrobates tinctorius
AATTTTGGATTAGTTTTTGCATGTTTTATTGTGAGCCTGGAAAAGTGGCGTAAGACTCTGACAACATTGTTAACAGCAATGACCTGGGAGTCAGAACTGCTTCCAGGGGTCTTCCCCATGATGTTCCTATGTCATTTCAGCACTGTTCCCATTGATTTCTGACATTTACAGACCCTAAAAAGACCCCCGGGGGTCGCGGTAAAAATGCCCAGGTTTCCCATAGACTTACATTGGGCTCATTGATCGGGTCGAGCACCCGAGCATTCCAATTTGTTCAACCCGAGCAACGAGCACCCGAGCATTTCAGTGCTCACCCTTCACTAATCTGTAACAAAAATGATTTAGTTAAATCACAGATCCATCAAATAAGAGAGACAGTTTGCACATACAGCATATAATTTGCGCATACAGCATATAATTAATGCTTGCAAATAAAGTTTTTCTAATCGATACAGTGCTTAGTGCCACCTGTAAAGTAGCTTCATGTAAGATTGAAAATGCTTAAAACAGTCAGATGTTTTAGTGCTAATTTGCCAAACATTTCATGGAGCATTTGTAAAATTTCAGTTTCCCATTTTGCTTGGAATGCGTGTTGAGATGGAGTAGAACAGGCAAGCATACTTGAATAGGCGATAGTAATGCTGTCATTCAATTTCTTTTCATCTACAGTAAAAAAAATTGTTTACATATAATGTAGGAGGTGAGACATCATTAACCCCTTCCTGCTAGAGGACATCTTTCATGTCATAAAAAGGGGTGCTTACATGTTGAGGGAGCTCAGAAGCTGAGCTGACTCCACACACAGCAGATCCTGGCTATATTGTATTGTCAGCATCTGTCTCTAACAGATGCAGGTATTAATCAATTAAATGTTGTTTGCAATCTGGGATAGTGGCATTTAAATGGAATTTGCGCTGGTGCCTACTTGCACTGGATTCCCTTGCATCCCTGTGGAAGACCTGTGTAACTGTCGTCTTGATCTAGGCTGAGCTTCATAAAAGACTGATATTTTCACTGTATACTGCAATACTATAGAATAATGCAGATTGAGGTTCCTTCAGGTGACAAAAAAATAATACAAAACTAAAAGCAAAAAGAAAAAATATATTAAAAATATAAAAATTAAATATTAAAGTTCCAATTAACCCCTCTTCTCCCTTTCAAAAAAAAGTGAAAAGAAAAGAAAAATATGAATATATATTTGGCATTGACGCATTTTAAATGTCCAATCTATTAAACTATGGAGTTAATTAACTTGATCGGTAAACAATAGTGATGAGCAAACGTGCTAGGAAAAGGTGCTATCTGTGCTTACCCAGTGTATGCAGTGTGCTTAAAAAAATATGTTCCTGCGGTTGCATGTCTCATGACTAGAGTTGAGCGAAACAGGTCGGTCACATTCAAAAGTCGCCGACTTTGGCCAAAGTCGGGTTTCATGAAACGAAAACCGACCACAGTGTGAAGTTGGCCATGCGGTCGGCGACCCAAGCGTCAAAGTCGGGTTTCGCCGAATGCTTGCACGTGACTTTTTTCATCCAATGAGAGAAGCGTAGCGTAGCGGGAGGGTAGCTGGAGTGGGAGAGGGAGAGGGAGAAGAGAGAGAAGAGAGAGAGAGAGATTTTGCCGCCTCTGGGGTTAAAATTCATGCCAGGTGCGTTTACAGTCCTCCATTCACTGCCGACTTTTCTCCCCATTGACTTGCATCGGGTTTCATGTTTCACGACTTTTCCCTATTGTCGGCCGATTTCGTTCGACTCAACTTTTGAGAAAGTCGGGTTTCATGAAACCCGACTTGACCCTAAAAAAGGCAAAGTCGCTCATCTCTACTCATGACTGTTAGACATTTTGCCTGTTTGTTAGGCTCCTGACTCCAAATAATCCAGATCATCGTGGGACATGACCATTAATGGATTATCAATGTACAGATGAGGAATATAGGGTTTTATTATTTTTTGTCTTTTACAGTGGGACAGACATGGACATCAATGGATTATCGGCAGAAAGGTGAGTATAACTTTCCTTTTTAATTTTTACTTGTTTTGAATAAATGGGTAAAACATGGTTTGGGAGTTTTTATTTCAAATAAAGAACTTTATTATGGCTGTGTATTTTTTACAATTTGACTATGGGGTCAGTAATGGAGCATCATATAGACGCTTCTCCAGTACTAAACCCTGAGCTTGATGTTAGGGCCATGAAACAGCTGACATCAACCTCAAAACTATTACCCCACTTGCCACCAGAACAGGGCAAGTGGGAAGAGCCAGGCAAGGCAGATAGATGCGACATTTCAGGGGCAGATGCCGGCTGCTATTTTTAGGCTGGTGAAGGCTAATATCCATGGCCCCTACGCAGTCTAAGCATATCAGCCCCCAGCTGACTGTTTTAGCTTGGCTGGCTGTCAAAAATGAGAGGGACCCCATGCTGTGTATTTAATTATTTAGTTAAATAATTCAAAAATATGTTGTGGGGACCCCTCTATTTTTGATAACCAGCCAATATAAACCTGAGAGTTGGGGATGAAAACCTGCATCTGTCAGCTCTATCTGCACTTGTTATCAAAAATAGAGGGGAACCCGAATCATTTTTTTTTTCAATTCATATATTTATTGCACAGGCACGGGGTGATGAATACTCTGATCAGCCTCGCCTGGTCTCGCTGCTATCAGTGAGAGCAGGTGTAGGTGTATGAAAGTAGTATGTATATTCTTTTGCATATTTCTGATACTGAATTTCATTGCGATGATGCAGTACACGTTTTCTTCTGATGACTCTTCCATGATGACTATATTTGTGCATGTGTCTCTGAAATATAGAACAATGTACCCCAACGCCATAGTCTGATAAATCTTTCTGAAGGTCTTTTGCAGTAAAGTGGGGAATTTGATTTGCACTCTTACGAGCAGCTCTTGCTGAAATTTTGCTTGGTCTTGCAGACCTTAATGCCATTTCTTTAATACATTTCGAACTGAAGAATATGTAACTTGAAAATGCTTTGCTATTTTCTTATAGCCTTCTCCTGCTTTGAGGGCTTCCACCATTTTAATTTTTAGAGTGCCAGACAGCTACTTAGAAAAACCTATGGCTGCTGTTTCTTGGCACAAGGTTAGAGGATTAGAGGAGGCTGGGTTTTTACAAAGCTGGGAAATTTGCATTACCTGGCCTTTCCTAACGAAGATAGTGAACAAGCCATAATCCTAACAGACTAAAGGCCCCGTCACACTAAGCGATATCGCTAGCAATATCGCAATAACATCACTGGTTTTGTGGTGTTATAGCGATATTGCTAGCGATATCGCTATGTCTGATACTTACCTCCGACCAGCTCCCCCGCTGGTTATCGCTGATTGCGCGAGAACGGCCTGGGCCATTTCTCGTCGTCAGCTTCCTGCTGGGCTTCCTGTGGCGCCGACGAGCGACACATGGATGCGGGCGGGAGGACATCAGGATCGCCTCGTCTGACAGGTAAGTAGCGACTACCGACCGCTGCTATGTCGCTGGTGAGATCTGCCTGTGTGGCAGCTCACTAGCGACCACTTAGCGATGCACCAGCGATCCTGACCGCGTCATATCGCTGGTGCATACAAAACTCCAAGGGTTTCCAAAATTTTGCATGGGCCCATTTTCCTTTTAGTAATTTTTAAAATGTAAAAAATGTAAATAAATATATATATATATACACATATTTTTTGTGTAAAATACAAAGGAAATGTGTCATCTTTAACTTTAGGCCTTATAGAGATCATTTCATCTTCAACTTGCTTAACTGTTCACAATAATATTAATTTTGACTAGGAGTGCCAAAACTTTTACATGCCACTGTATGCCATTTAAGGGCTGAGTAAAGTGATTCACAAAATCTTCTCACATACTTCATTTGGACTTAACTAACACCTGGTGTAGTGAAAGATGGAAGAGGCTGCTGATTGACTGCAGGGTTCACGTGACATAACAACGTTACAGGAATGGCACTGCCATCAGGGGTGCGTATAGGTTTTACTATTTTTTACATATTGACCAAGAAGGGGTTGTTCCAGTAATAAAAAAACACTTTAAATTAATACTATAATTGACAATTTTCCTAAAATACACAGGGGAGTCCCAGCAAAAGAGGAGATCTTGGGTCTCAAGGCAGAACCAATTATAAATACAGCGCTGCCTGTTTTATTATATGTAAAGATTCCCAATCAAAATTTGTTTGTTATTTAATGCATTTATTAAAGTACATATAATGGCCCCTATTCATCCTTGCCTTTCCACTGTTTTTTTTTTCTTGTTTTGGAAATTTTCGTTTTCTTTTGCTTGCACCTATTTCATTATATTATATGTGCCTTGTTTGAAGTCCATTTTATGTGCTCACCTGTTTTTATTTTTTTTTTATTTTTTGTGGGCAGAGTTTAGTGGTTATAGATATTTTAGCCCTATTCATCAATTATAACCTTTTAACAAAAAAGTGCCCCACTGGTGCCTTTTTATGCACTATTTTTTCTGCTTCCATTTGATATGCTACCTGGGACAAATTTTGTATTGAACATCTATTGTATACCTGACTGGCAGGATAATTTTAATAATATATTTGCATACAAATCTCCAAGGACCATCACGTCTTTTCCCTGCCTGTTGTCACTTTGTTTTGTGCTTTTAATTGTTTTTATTCTGTTTAGCACCTATGTTTTTCAATAAAACCATTTATTTTACCAATATTCATGCTTGGGTGTGTACGTTTTTTTTTCTGTGCAGCTTATTTTCTCTTCTGACAACTCCTTCTTAATCTTTACCCATCATATATTATTTTTTGTAGTGCCCATTATTTTCCTCTTCTTCATATTTTCAAAAGGTCACATTTTTGCACAAAATAGTTAATCATAGGAAAGAAGCACTTTTTTTAATTTTTCTACAAATTCATGAACTGCATGCTTCATTTTGATGAATTTGGCACAATTATTAATGTTACTTTGGTGTACATGAAGGAAAGCCACACAAACACGGGGAGAACATACAAACTCCTTGCAGAGTTATAAAGCAAAGTATCAGGGCTTACCACTGAGCCATCATGATACCCAGTAGTGTTTTTAGTGTCTCATAGTATGTTTGCATGGTGAAATATATAATTGTATTTATATACTGTGGTAGTGCTACTCACTTGTCTGCTCACAGAGATAGGCACAGGAATGTTTCTTCAGTTGGTTTATTTAAAACACGGTATAAACCAGTGTAGGGTTCATCAAAAATAGTTCTGGCAAAAATAGTAAAACCAACTATAATGTATACCAGAGTCCATATGCCTGCGGGGATCCTCCCGCTCAAGGTACAACAGAGTTTGTAATAGTTTTACATAAACATTTTTCTCAAACTCTTTTGCCTCCAGGCACACAGACCGAAAGAATACTCAGTGGCCAGACATTTAATCTCCCGAATCTCATCCTTGCAGTGGAGATATGGTGAGTAGCCATCCCACCCATCTCTTACAACTACACATAAAAAACCCAACACTGTCATATCCGAACAACCCTTCAGCACATAACATGCTGAAGAGAAACTTGGTGGTTTCACATAACGATAGCAATATTCGTGATACATATCTCCTCTCACATGCATTGTCAGTGACCCTGTCACATATCCCCCATGCCCTACCTAAACCTGGGGGTTTTGGTACCTTCAAACTCTAAACAGGGAATACTGGAGAGGGCATCAGCGTTACCATGTAAATTCACGGGTCTATGCTCTACGTGGAAATTAAAATCCTGGAGGTCTAAGAACCATCCAGTTATCAGGGCATTCTTGCCCTTCTTTTCCCTTAACCATCTCAGAGGTGTATGGTCTGACACTTGTTTAAACATACAATCTAATAGGTAAAAATTCAGCGTATTCAATATCCATTTTATGGTTACACACTCTTTCTCGACAATGGCATAGTTTTTCTTGCAGGAAGAGAGCTTCCAGCTCAGATACATGATGGGATGTCCTTCACCATTCATCTCTTGAGACAGCGCGACTCCTAACCTGACTTCATAAGCCTCTGTCTGGGCAACAAACTCTTTGCTGAAGTCCAGTGACACCAGGACTGGCTGCTTATATATGGCTAGCTTTAGCTCTTGAAATGCCATTGTCAATTTGGTACCTTTAAGGAGGTTCATCAGTGGTGTGGGAATCATAGCAAAATTTGGGATAAACCACCAGTAATATCCCAGATTTCTAAGAAAAGCCCTCACTTGTTTCTTGGACAGCGGACAAGGCAATTTTGGGATTGCTTCTACCTTGCTTACTTGTGGCTTGATTTCGTCTCGCCCTATGAGATAGCATAAGTACTTGGCCTCTTCCTTCTCCATGGCACATTTTTTTAGATTTATGTTAAATCGCACCTTTCTCAGAGCATCCAGGATCACCTGCACCTTTGGTAGATAACTACCCCAGTCTGGGCTGAACATTACACTTTCATCAAGGTAGACTGCATCATACTTCTAATGCGGACCTAGAATCTGATACATGGCCCTGTGGAAGGTAGCACGGGCACCCCGCAGTCCAAAAGGGATTATGGCATGTTGAAAACACCCATCAGGTGTTGAGAAGGCTGTCTTCTCCTTTGCAATCTGGGACATGGGGATCTGTCAGTAGCCCTTTGTCACATTGAGGGTGGTAATGTACCTCATGGGTTCAAGTCTCTCAATGAGTTCATTAATGTGGGGCATCAGATACACTTATAATCTGGATATTTCATTCAACCTGTGGTAGTCCTTACAAAACTCTCACTCACCATCAGGTTTCAGCACGAGGATGATGGGACTTGAACATTTGCTTTTTGACTACTCTAGTACACAGAGGTCTAGCATTCTCTTCAACTCATTTGAGATTACTTCAGGACGTGCTTCAGGTATTCTAAATGATGTAAGGTTCATCATTACATGCGGCTCTGTCAGAACGTCATGCTCTAATACCTGCTTATGCCTCAGCAACTTCGAGAACAGATCACAGTTCTCAACACTGTTGCTTCTGCGCCGGCAATAGCGTCTTCACAATGGTGACTTCTTCCAATTTGGCCTCGGGATGGGCTTTTGGGCAAAAAGCTTCCAGCGATTCTCAATCTTTCCACGGCATAAGCAAGTTCACGTGGTAAACTTGTTGAGACTTCCTGGTTGACTTTGTAAATTACCTTGCCCAATTTTTCCACCACCTACTATTGGCCTTGCCACTTGGCCAGGAACTTGCTCTCAACCATGGGAATAAACACCAGTACGTTGTCCCCTGGCTAGAACTGCCCCAGCTTCGCTGACCAGTTATAAACCCTTGTCTGTTCCTCTTGTACTTGAAGGGCATGTGTCTTCAGGATAGGCATCACTTTTGCCATTTTCTCCTGCATCTGGGCGACATACTTTATGATGCTCCGGTGTGACGGGACCTTGGCTTCTCAGGTTTCTTTGGCTTGTTTTATTTAAAACAAGGCATAAACCAGTGTGGGAGTCAACAAAATAAGAGTGGCCCTTTCTGACAAAAACAGGAAAACAAACTATAATGTATAGCAAAGTACATATGTGTGCGGTGTTCCGCATCCTCAGGGCACAACAAAAGAGTTCAGTACAGTTAGGCTGGAGTCACACTAGCCTAGAAATACGGACGAGTCCTATGCACAAAAAAACCACATAGCACTAGGACCAATGTTAATCTATGGGGCAGATCCCATCAGCTGATTTTTTCTCGGCCGTATTATACGGTATGAGAAAATTGCAGCATGCTGCGATTGTCACCGTATTACGCCCGTAAAACGCCAATGCAAGTCTATGGGGGAGAGAAAAATACGGATTATACACGGACCACATGTGTGACTTGCGAGAAATATGCAGGGTGACAGGAAATGGAATCATCCATTATCAGGAAGCTTTGACATGCTAATTAGCTTAGAAAGCGCTCAAGACATCCCAGAAGAACGCCTCCACGGAGTGCACCATCATGTCTACCTACATAAACATTGAAATGCTCATCGTTCTGGTCCAAGAGAGGCAAGAACTGTGGGATCAGAGGGACACACATTATGCAGACCGGGCTTGAAAAGAGGCGGCATGGAGGAGGATATGTGTCCAGATGTTTCATGACTATAAGGACAGACCACGTGAGAGCCAGCAACAAATTAGTAAGTTCTATCTTTTAAAAAGTCATATTAATGAGCAAACGAATACGTTTTCCCATTAGACCATAAAATAATAATATGTGTTGGTTTTGGCCTATTCTGTGTAATATATATGATGTTAAAATGATACCTTAGTAGGCCACATGACACTGTAAAATATATGTTAAAGTGTTCAGAAATTTGTGCAATGTCCTAATTAATTATTGTGTGACATTTTAGTCGAGGATGTCATGAGACGCTGGCGCAGCATCCGAGACTAATACTGTCAGGAATGTCAGCAGCGGGCCAGGAGTGGGGATGCAGCACCGTCAAAGCGGAAATATATTTATTATGACCGACTGTCATTTCTGGCTCCCATTCTGGATCTCAGACCGTAAGTACATACATCACACCACATTTCACATATGCTGTTTAGGGTCATATCTACATTTTTTTTTTTACTTCACTGAGAGTGAGACAGGCTCTGATTCAGAGGCCATTATTGACCCAGTCGGGGGAGGTGAAGAGGTGGCTGGACCATCTTCTGAACCTTACAGCTGCATCCCACAACCACCACCAGCACCAGCAGTGGCATCATGCAGCCTGGAGGAACAGAAACAGGAGGACGAGTCAAACAGCAGCAGCCCTACTGTGCCTCTTAAGACCTCACCCCAGCCTGCTGTCATACCCCGCCTTGGCCAACGAAGGAGAGACATCCCTGCCTCTGACACAAGGAGGCATGTCGATACAGGGGTGTTAAATTATTTGTCCAGGGCTGCCCATGATGATGGTGAGGAAGCCTATGCCCGCAATATCTACAATTATAATCCTGTAGTGACTGTCGACCAGGGCCAACAAAACTACAGAAAAATATTGTTTATAATTATAGAATTGGAACCCTGAGTTTGGTGGCTTACGCACACGGATGTGCTTCCCATCCAGGGCTCCAATGTAATTTGGAAACTGTCAGGTCTCCTAAAATCTACGGGAAATCCGCAACAAGTCTTCCATCTTTGGCTCAGGCATGACCACTTGATGAAGTCGTGACTGTTATGATTGAGTCACCGTAGGAGGCAAAAACAGAAATGCTAGCTAAGTCCTGAAAACCAGAGAAGTTGGCAACTATCAGATTGCAGACCCCTGAACCTATCAACACAACTAGCAGTAGCCGTGGGGGGTTCCTACGATGACCTAGACCCCTCGATCACAGCCGGAGAGATACATAGGCCTAAAGAAGGAAAGGGGAAATCTAACTGCCCCAGAGCAGACTCCAAAGCAATAGGCAGCCCCCCACAAATAATGACGGTGAAGCAAGATGAAAACACTTACACAGACAGAAAGACAGGCTGAGCAAAGACGGGGCCCAAAAACTACCTAGATAGGAACGGATAGGAAGGCTGCTGTCTGCAATCTGCCAAAACCCTATCAGAGACAAAAGCCAACAAGCTGATATAAAAATGGCCCTGAAGCAACTAAGCTTCAAAAACTAAATCAGCACTCAGGTACTTTCAGAAGACAGAGCTCACGGAACACTGCACACTCCAGCAGGGAGTGGCAGAATCCCAAAAGCAAGAAAAACAAAAACAAATCTTAGATGCAAAAAGGCAAAACAGAATTCTTAGCTTTAGGAGAGCAGGAATCAGACTGGTGTCCAAGAGTCCACAGAGAAATCACCCGCAGGGCAGAAAGGGCGTAGGCTGCCTTAAATCCAGTCAGTGACTCCACTAAGCCAATCGTCTTCATTAGTCCCAGGTGCCTGATAATCAGGCTCACTACCTTCCTTCACTAGAATAGGGAGTTCACCAGGCCTCAGTGACGGAGGGGAAAATGAACTCACAACACGTGACCATATTTCTGAACAGGTAGAGCGGACTATGCTTGATATTGTGGATTTCCCAAATACAAATTCATGATGCAGTGGCGCATATGAAAGACCAGTTGTGAGGAAGCTAAAAGAAAAAAATAAAAACTAGATAACATAGGTTCAAACAAAATCACATTACTCAAAGTTACAGTGTCTACCTAACAAGCCATGCCATAACAACATTAAAAGAGTTCCAATGGCTATGTGATTTTAAAAACAACTAAATATTATGATTAATGAGAGTTTTGAATTTTGATTTTATTTGCAACAAAAAAAACAAAACGTTCGAAAAGACATAACATTTAAGATCACATTACCTTGAGGTTTCCATCTTAATCTCTGAGTGACGTGACAGCTGAAACACACAATGGATCCATTCATAATGATAAAGCCGAAAAGTTACTCTGGACTCCGTTTGACCTTTGTTCAGCAGTGTACTTCCTTTCATAAGAGCACAAAACTGTGGTCGACTGCATTTTTATGCACGCCTAAAAATACGGATAAGGACGGATCACAGGTCTAACGGCATCCACAGTGCCTCCATCTGCCTCATAATAGGGGATTTATTATTATTAATCCAAATAAAAAAAATTATTTTTATATACCTTGTGGACTCCAATCTCTCTCCTTTCTTTGAAACTATCCACCAATTTAAACAGCATACGTTGATCAATAGTCTTTCTTAAAACAGATGATTCCATAAAAGGAAAAAGCTCCTGAATGTACAGAAATATGAATTAGCTATCTTCCTTTGTGATCTTGCATATCACTGCTTTAACGGGAAAACCTGAAGGAGGAAAGGCGCCCTGTAACCGCATGGCCCTACCCTCAGTGCTCTGCGCATATTATTTACATATAAATGTAAGGAACATTTCCTTTAAAACTATTAAGTTACAGATATGGTTCCTCTTAGCACAAGCTCACCTACAAGAAGTTGCGCTTACTGTGATATGAATTTCGGAGATGACAGATTCCCTTTAAGCCGTTTCACATGTACATATTTAGAACTTGAGTTTTAAAATTACGGTAGCCAATTTATGGCAGTTTTCAGAAATCTAGGAGAAAAAAAAAAACTTCATTAACACATGAAAATGTGAAAATCCACAGCTAATCATTGTCAGAAAATATAATATCACATAAGCCCTCTGTGGTAAATTACTGCAGTGTTCAAATAGAATGCTACATATGAATGTACCAAGAGGGATTTTAATGTGCTGCAAATATGGGCACAAAGCCATATTACTGAGCATAGTTTCATCACAACTTCATAATGTCACAATGTGAATTCTGCCAGCCTGCTTAGGGTTGTAATTTTGAAATGTTTGAAGAATAATGTTCTAAAAGAAAAAAAAATATTCTTGATATCAATTTAGGACTATGCCGAACCTACTGTCTGTTAGGTTATTTTGTGGCAAGGATATGTTATTAGTTTACTGCTTACTCACTGTACCTGTGAACAATTATATAGTGGCTACACTTTAAAGGGAATCTGTCATGTCCCCAAATGCTATTAAACCCAGGCCCGGATTTAGGGGGGGCCCGTGCCCTGGGCCACCCACCAAGTGGGGGCCTCCCACCAATATAGGGATAAATAGCTGAAAACATGTAAAATACACGTCTCTTTGCTGTGAACCGTTTCTAATGATAAGGAACATTTAACAAAAGAGAAACTATTGAAAGTGTTGGGACCTGGTTACGGTCCTACATCTCAGTGGCTGGCGCAGAGCGACAGAGTCATGGCACCTGACCTGCGTCAGCATCCACTTACCTGGCTAGCCAGACTTCCTTAGTACCCTGTTCCTAATGCTTAGCTTATGGCATGCAGCAGCCCTCTCCGATCCCAACAGAAGCTTCTAGGCGCAACCTACTCAGCTATATGATCGCTCCCTCGGATTAGATCAGATGAGAGTTTGTTCAGCTACCTTAGATGAAGGAGGTGGAGCCACGATGTCGGCATGAGAAGAGGATTCTCCACCGCGGAGCGCGTAAGGACTTCTCTCTGGAATGGATCTTCAGTCACTGAAGATCCAGAGGTGAAGTGGTTCAGTCTAACAGGCTTCACAGTGTTGCGGTGGGTGAGTATGATCTCTGTCTGTGTGTGTGTGTGTGTCTGTCTGTGTATCTTTCTTGCAGCTCCTGTCCTACTCAGTAGTACCATACTGTATATACAGGTCCACACTATATCCTGCATTACAGTTTGTCTGTATATACTGTATGTATATAGTGTGGTCCTGTTTACAGTATAGTGCTGTGTATACACTTTATACAGCCCCTCAGCCTCTATTCTATATACAGTCAGCACAGCAACAGCCTCTGATATATACAGGTAAACAGCCTCTAATATGTACAGCCCGGCAGCAACCCCTCATATATATACAGCCCAGCAGCAGCCCCTCATATATATATATACATCCCAGCAGCAACCCCTCATATATATACAGCCCAGCAGAAGCCTCTCATACATATACAGCCCAGCAGAAGCCTCTCATTTACAGCCCAGCAGCAGCCTCTGACATATAGAGCCCAGTAGCAGTCTTTGATATAGACAGCCAAAATTTCTACAATATACATGCATACATATTGTATGTACATATTTTAATCTTTAACCCCTTCCCGACATCTGACGGTATATCCCGTCCATGGGACCTGGGCCCCTATGCCCATGGACGGGATAGTACGTCGGGCGCGATCAGCGGCGCCCACGTAGTGAGCGCCGCTGATCGCGGCCGGTGTCAGTTGATTATCACAGCTGACACCCGGCACAATGTGTCAGGGGCGGTCACGGACCACCCCCGACACGTTAACCCCTTGCACACCGCGATCAAACATGATCGCGGTGTACCGGGAGTTAAAGGGAAGCATCGGCAGGGAGGGGGCTCCCTCCGTGCTTCCCTGAGCCCCCCACGGCAGCGCAATGTGCAGCGCTGCTGCGGGGGACTCCTTTCCTCCAGGCCCCCGAATCCAAGATGGCGACGGGGGCCTTCAGGGGCCTGAGGAAGCTGGCTTCCTCAGTGCCTGCAAAGTGCAGGCATGAGGAAGCCTTCTGCAGTGCCTGTGTCAGATCGCTGATCTGTCACAGTGATCTGTGATGTGACAGATCAGCAATCTGTCACAGGACAGTGATGTCCCACCTGGGACTATTTAATAAAGAAAAAAAAAAAAAAAAAAAGTGTAAAAATAATTAAAAAAAAAATCGCCAAATAAATTAGAAAAAAAAAAAAATATTCCCCCAATAAATCCATTTTTTGGAAATAAAAAAAAAAACAATAAAAGTACACATATTAGGTATCGCCGCGTCCGTAACGACCCGCCCTATAAAACTGTCCCATTAGTTAACCCTTTTAGCGAACCCCTTAAAAAATAAAAAACGAAGCAAAAAATAATGATTTATTATCATACCGCCAAACAAAAAGTGCAATAACGCGCGATCAAAAAGACGCATATAAATATCCATGGTACCGCTGAAAACGTCATCTTGTCCCGCAAAAAACGAGCCGCCACACAGCATCATCAGCGAAAAAATAAAAAAGTTATAGCTCGCAGAATAAAGCGATGCAAAAATAATTATTTTTTATATAAAATAGTTTTCATTGCATAAAACCGACAAAAACATAAAAAAACGACCTAAATGAGGTATCGCTGTAACCGTACTGACCCGAAGAATAAAACCGCTTTATCAATTTTACCGCACGCGGAACGGTGTAAACGCACCCCCCCAAAAGAAATTCATGAAACGCTGGTTTTTGTTCATTCTGCGTCCCAAAAATAGGAATAAAAAGCGATCAAAAAATGTCACGTGCCCGAAAATGGTACCGATAAGAACGTCAACTCGTCCCGCAAAAAATAAGACCTCACATGACTCGGTGGGTCAAAATACGGAAAAATTATAACTCTCAAAATGTGGTGATGCAAAAACTATTTTACAATAAAAAGAGTCTTTTAGCGTGCGACAGCCGCCAAACATAAAAACCGCCATACTCAAACCCCCCGATATCACCCCCTTAGGTAGGGAAAAATAATAAAATTAAAAAAAAAGTATTTATCTCCATTTTCCCGTTAGGGTAAGGCTGTGTGCACACGCTGCGGATTAGGTGCGGATTCATCCGCGCGGATTTTGTAAAATCCGCAGGTGAAACCGCAGGTCAAAAGACCTGCGGTTTTACCTGCGGATTGCTCTGCGGTTTTGTCCTGCGGTTTTTCATCTCCTCAATAGAGGAGATGGCAAACCGCAGGAGAATCCGCAGAAAGAATTGACATGTCAATTCTTTCTGCGGATTGAAAACCGCAGATAATCCGCGCGGAAAATTCCGCACCGTCTGCACTGCGGTTTTTGATTCCCATAGGGAATCATGGTACTGTACACCACAGCAGAAACTGCTGCGGGTCCGCAGCAGCCAACACCGCTGTGGAACCGCAGCAAAATCCGCAGCGTGTGCACACAGCCTTAGGGTTAGGGCTAGGGTTAGGGTTAGGGTTAGGGTTAGGATTAGGATTAGGGCTAGGGTTAGGGCTAGGGTTAGGGCTCAGATTAGGGTTAGGGGTGTGTTGGGGTTAGGGTTGGAGTTATAATTGGGGGTTTCCACTGTTTGGGCACATCAGGGGCTCTCCAAATGCAACATGGCGTCTGATCTCAATTCCAGCCAATTCTGAGTTGAAAAAGTCAAATGGTGCTCCTTCCCTTCCAAGCTCTGCCATGCGCCCAAACAGTGTTTTACCCCCACATGTAGGGTATCAGCCTACTCAGGACAAATTGCAAAACAATTTTTGGGGTCCAATTTCTCCTGTTACCCTTAGGAAAATAAAAAATTGGGGGCAAAAATATCATTTTTGTGGAAAAAAATGATTTTTTTATTTTCACGTCCGAGTGTTATAAACTTCTGTGAAGCACTTGGGGGTTCAAAGTGCTCACCACACATCTAGATAAGTTCCGTGGGGGGTCTAGTGTCCAAAATGGGGTCACTTGTGGGGAGTTTCAATAGTTTAGGTACATCAGGGGCTCTCCAAACGCACATGACACCCGCAGACCATTCCATCCAAGTCTGCATTCCAAAACGTCACTGCTTCCCTTCCGAGCCCCGACGTGTCTCCATACAGTAGTTTTCTCTCACATATTGGGTGTCAGCGTACTCAGGCCAAATTGGACAACAACTTTTGGGGGTCCAATTTCTCCTGTTACCCTTGGGAAAATGAAAAAATTGGGGACTAATTGATCATGTTTCTGGAAAAAATACGATTTTTTTATTTTCATGCCCTGGCATTATAAACTTCAGTGAAGCCCTTGGGGGTTCAAAGTGCTCACAATCTGAAATATAATCCTTAAAGGGTTCTCAAATCAAACTCATATATTAAATCCCTAAAACGATACTTTATTGTTTAAAAACCACAAATGTGGTACACACCAGAAAAAATGTGACAGAAAATGAAAAAAAAAGAGGTGTTCAAAAATAGCCCACACTAGGGTAACCCCTATGAGTCCCTAATTGTTTACTGAGCTGTACCCTGCCTGGCTGCGGAGGTTGGCACCCTAAGGGGGGAACGTTGTGGCGCCCCCGCTCACGATGGCTATCCCTGGGGGCCCTGACAAACCCTACAGCCACTAGTGGTCCCTTCTACCCGATATAAGGGAACCCCTAGTTCTAGACAGAGATCAAGCCTGCTCTATAGAGGACCCTGTGTCCCAAGAAAAGAGGTTAAAAACAATTTAGAACACACATGGCATGGGGTGGCATGTTAAAGTCCCACAAAAAAATACAGACAACTTCAAGGCAGCCCAGTGGGATAACTCAGTTCAGATCATGCCTAAATCTTATACACAAGATAAGGAGAGGCATCTTTTACTCAATTGAAAGCCATAGCTCAAAAAATGATTGAGAAATGGCTAAAACATGCCATCAATAGTCTCCCACTAATAGAAATATATGGGGAACGCAGAGCTGCAACAGCGGTACTTATCTGCGTTTTTCACCACCTGCCATCAAATCAGGTGCAAATAGCTATTTGCACCTTTATGGGACACGAATTATCGTAGCATCGGGCCTCCTGATGAGCCCTGGAAGGCGAAACGCGTTGAGGCATTCATGATTTGATGGCAGGTGGCGAAAAACGCAGATAAGTACCGCTGTTGCAGCTCTGCGTTCCCCATATATTTCTATTAGTGGGAGACTATTGATGGCATGTTTTAGCCATTTCTCAATCATTTTTTGAGCTATGGCTTTCAATTGAGTAAAAGATGCCTCTCCTTATCTTGTGTATAAGATTTAGGCATGATCTGAACTGAGTTATCCCACTGGGCTGCCTTGAAGTTGTCTGTATTTTTTTGTGGGACTTTAACATGCCACCCCATGCCATGTGTGTTCTAAATTGTTTTTAACCTCTTTTCTTGGGACACAGGGTCCTCTATAGAGCAGGCTTGATCTCTGTCTAGAACTAGGGGTTCCCTTATATCGGGTAGAAGGGACCACTAGTGGCTGTAGGGTTTGTCAGGGCCCCCAGGGATAGCCATCGTGAGCGGGGGCGCCACAACGTTCCCCCCTTAGGGTGCCAACCTCCGCAGCCAGGCAGGGTACAGCTCAGTAAACAATTAGGGACTCATAGGGGTTACCCTAGTGTGGACTATTTTTGAACACCTCTTTTTTTTTCATTTTCTGTCACATTTTTTCTGGTGTGTACCACATTTGTGGTTTTTAAACAATAAAGTATCGTTTTAGGGATTTAATATATGAGTTTGTTCAAAGTGCTCACCTCACATCTAGATAAGTTCCTTAGTGGGTCTAGTTTTCAAAATGGGGTCATTTGTGGGGGGTTTCCACTGTTTAGGTAGATTAGGGGCTCTCCAAAGGCAACATGACACCCGCAGACCATTCCATCAAAGTCTGCATTCCAAAACGTCACTACTTCCCTTCCGAGCCCCGACGTGTGCCCATACAGTAGTTTTCTCCCACATATGGGGTATCAGCATACTCAGGACAAATTGGACAACAACTTTTGGGGTCCAATTTCTCCTGGTACCCTTGGGAAAATAAAAAAATGGTGACTAAAAGATCATGTTTGTGGAAAAAATACGAATTTTTTATTTTCACGCCCGGGCGTTATAAACTTCTGTGAAGCACTGGGGGGTTCAAAGTGCTCACCACACATCTAGATAAGTTCCTTGGGGGGTCTAGTTTACAAAATGGTGTCATTTGTGGGGGGTTTCCACTGTTTAGGTACATTAGGGGCTCTCCAAAGGCAACATGACACCCGCAGACCATTCCATCAAAGTCTGCATTCCAAAACGTCACTACTTCCCTTCCGAGCCCCGACGTGTGCCCATACAGTAGTTTTCTCCCACATATGGGGTATCAGCATACTCAGGACAAATTGGACAACTTTTGGGGTCCAATTTCTCCTGTTACCCTTGGGAAAATAAAAAAATGGTGACTAAAAGATCATGTTTGTGGAAAAAATACGAATTTTTTATTTTCACGCCCGGGCATTATAAACTTCTGTGAAGCACTGGGGGGGTCAAAGTGCTCACCACACATCTAGATAAGTTCCTTAGGGGGTCTAGTTTCCAAAATGGTGTCATTTGTGGGGGATTTCCACTGTTTTGGTACATCAGGGGTTTTCCAAACGCGACATGGTGTCCGATCTCAATTCCAGCCAAAAATGTCAAATGGCGCTGCTTCCCTTCCGAGCTCTGCCATGCGCCCAAATAGTGGTTTACCCCCACATGTGGGGTATCAGCGTACTCAGGAGAAATTGCACAATAACTTTTAGGGTCCTGTTACCCTTGGGAAAATAAAAATTGGGGTGAAAAGATCATTTTTGTGGAAAAAATATGATTTTTTAATTGTACCGCTGTACGTTATAAACTTCTGTAAAGCCCTTGTGGGTTCAAAGTTCTCACCACATATCTAGATAAGTTCCTTGGGGGGTCTAGTTTCCAAAATGGGGTCACTTGTAGGGGGTTTCCACTGTTTAGGTACATCAGGGACTCTCCAAACGTGACATGGCGTCCAATCTGAATTCCAGCCAATTTTGCATTGAAAAAGTCAAACGGCACTCCTTCCATTCTGAGCTCTGCCATGCACCGAAACAGTGGTTCCCCCCCCACATATCAGGTATCTGCGTACTCAGGACAAATTGCACAATAACTTTTGCAGTCCAATTTCTCCTGTTACCCTTGGTAAAATAAAAAAAATTGAACCTGAAGTATTTTTTTTATGAAAAAAAGTTAGATGTTCATTTTTTTTTAAATATTCAAAAAAATTCCTGTGATGCACCTAAAGGGTTAATAAACTTCTTGAATGTGGTTTTGAGCACTTTAAGGGGTGCAGTTTTTAGAATGGTGTCACTTTTGGGTATTTTCTATCATATAGACCCCTCAAAGTGGCTTCAAATGTGATGTGGTCCTAAAAATAAAATGGTGTTGTAAAAATGAGAAATCGCTGGTCAACTTTTAACCCTTATAACTTCCTAACAAAAAAAAATTTTGGTTCCAAAATTGTGCTGATGTAAAGTAAACATGTGGGAAATGTTATATATCAAGTTTTTTATGTGCCGTATTTCTGTGATTTAAGGGCATAAAAATTCAAAGTTGGAAAATTGCGAAATTTTCAAAATTTTCGCCAAATTTCCGTTTTTCTCACAAATAAATGCAAGTTATTTGAATGAAATTTTACCACTAACATGAAGTACAATATGTCACGAGAAAACAGTGTCAGAATCACCGGGATCCATGGAAGCGTTCCAGAGTTATGACCTCATAAAGGTACAGTGGTCAGAATTGTAAAAATTGGCCCAGTCATGAACGTGCAAACCACCCTTGGGGGTGAAGGGGTTAATTCCTTTCAGGACTTCAAAGGTTGACAAGGTCATTTTGTTACTTTTAGATTACCATCATGGACAATCGTGAAGGAGATAGGCACAGACATCGCACAAGAATTTGAGAATCTGGGGCTTCTAAAAGATGTAAGGCAAAAGAAGCAACAATGAAATCAACAGAAGAGATAGTGAAAACAAGAAAATTGGACGAGTTGTTCACTGTTCATTCAAGGCAAGTGTCGGAAAGGAGTAATGACCTTGTAGAATCTGATCAACCTGACAATGCTTCAGTGCAAATGGTTGTTGAACCTGGCAAAGAAAAGGCTGAAGTAGTAACAACTGAAGAACACAAAGAAAAGGAGACTGATAGTGGCACATCTTATGAAGAAGGTGAAGTTGAGGGCCCACCAGGGGGCGATGACATTGGACTTTGGCCATCCATTATTTCGGAACAGATGTGAGATTACTGGCTAAAAAGGGGTGTATCAACAATCCAGCACTGTGATGAAAGTTTGTTCATTGCACACTTGGTTCAGCAACCTAGAAAGGACCGCGATATTCCAAGAATGTGCACACTTGGGCTTTTCCGTCATCAAAATCATAATGGAGAAGTCATAACGAGGAATTGATTATGCTTGTCTCTCTCTAAAGGATGCATTTACTGCTTCATGTCAGATTGATGTGCTTTATCACAGCATCAGAGTCTTCTCAGCTTTCGTCTAATGGATTCTGTGATTGGAAACATTCACAAGGACATATAAAAAGTCATGAGCAGTCAGCGGAACATCTGAACTCTACAATTGCTTTCAATATGAGGTTAAAAGCTATTGGGCGAATTGATACGGAGCTACCACAACAGGTCGAGGCTCAGGAGCATTATTGGAGGTCAGTATTGAAACGAGTAGTAAATGTTACTCAGTTTATTGCCAAGCATGGCTCAGCATTTAGAGGAGATAAAAAATTAGTTGGATCACCTAGAAATGGAAACTTTCTGGGCATTCTTGAACTCATCACCCAGTACGACGACTTTCTTGCACAGCATATCAAAAGTCAAGCTAATCGCGGCAAGGGTCATACAAACTACCTGTCATCTACAATTATGGAAGAAATTATCAATGTAATGGGCGAACAAGTCCTCAGAGAAATTATTTCTCGACTTAACAAATCAAAATAAGACTCCAACTCCATCTCTTTGGACTCCACACCCAATGCAGCTCACGTTGACCAACTAACCCTTGTATTGAGGTATATGGAGAAAGATGGCCCTGTGGAATGCTTTGTAACATTCATGGGAAACAAAGGCCATGGTGCACAAGACATGTTCAATGCCTTGTTGGAATTTTTGAAGAGGCATGACCTAGACCTGGGAAATTGCCGAGGTCAAAGTTATGACAATGCACCTGTAATGAGTGGCAAATACAACGGCCTGCAAGCCAAAGTGAGAAAGAAGAACAATCTTGCATCCAGGATTCCTTGTATGGCACACTCTTTAAATCTGGATGCTAAAAATGCTGTAGAAAGCTGCTCAAGTGCTGTACATTTTTTTGACTTCCTTGAAAAGCTGTTCCTCTTCTTCACAGTTTCATCGCATTGGCATCAGCTCCTGACTAGGGATTTGAAAAATATTGACAGCATTGACTCTCAAATGTGTCACAACAACTCGTTGGTCCTGCATACCTAATGCTACTAAGGCCCTTAAGCATGACTATCAACAGATTAAAGATGTAAAACAGATTGCTGATGACTTTGAAGAAAAAAGCTGTGTATAGTGTGAAGCAGAAGGACTGTTAAGACAAATGAATCAGCTTGAAATTGGTATTAACACCACCTTCTGGAATGATATCCTGCAAAGAACAGATGCTACTAGTAAAAATCTACAACAAACAAAACTCGATCTAAACACTGCTGTGGCGTCACTGACAAGCTTAAAAAACTATGTTGCATCAAAGCATGACTCCTTAAAAATTTATGGGAAGCAAGGTGAAGAGCTGTCTGGTTCATCTGAGTATGTTCAGACGACAACTCGACACAGGCACCGAAACGTGTGTCTCAATCCATTGGATTATGGCCATACGAAAGAAGTACAACTCAGCCATTCTGAAAAATACAGAACAGAAACTTTCTTGCCTATCATTGATCAGTTTATCACTTCTCTTGACCAATGTCTTCAAGCATATAAAGATACTAGCTATGAACCCGTTCTACGCCCGGGTGGTGAACATTTTAATTGGTATATGGACTCTCATCCTGGTATGTGCTGCCACCCTCCTATCCTGGTATGCATGGCACCCCTCATTCCTATCCTGGTATGCATGGTACCCTCACCCCCCCAATCCTGGTATGCATGGCACCCCATTCTTCATCCTGGTATGCATGGTCCCCTCACCCCTCAATCCTGGTATGCATGGTCCCCTCACCCCAATCCTGGTATGTATGGTCCTCTCATCCCCCAATCCTGGCATGCATGGTACCCCTCATCCCCCAATCCTGGTATGCATGGTCCTCTCACCCCCAATCCTGGTATGCCTGATACTCCCTCATCCCTATCTTGGTATGCATGGTCCCCTCACCCCCTATCCTGGTATGCATGGTACCCCTCATCCCTCAATCCTGGTATGCATGGTACTCCCTCATCCCTCTCCTGGTATGTCTGGTCCTCTCACCCCTCTATCCTGGTATGCATGGTCCCCTCAGCCCCTATCCTGGTATGCATGGTACCCTTCATCCCCCAATCCTGGTATGCATGGTACCCCTCATCCCCCAATCCTGGTATGCATGGTACCCCTCATCCCCTAATCCTGGTATGCATGGTACCCCTCATCCCCCAATCCTGGTATGCATGATCCGCTCACCCCCAAATCCTGGTATGCATGGTACTCCCTCATCCCTATCCTGGTATACATGGTCCCCTCACCCCCTATCCTGGTATGCATGGTACCCCTCATCCCTCAATCCTGGTATGCATGGTACTCCCTTATCCTTATCCTGGTATGTATGGTCCTCTCACCCCCCTATCCTGGTATGCATGGTCCCCTCAGCCCCTATCCTGGTATGCATGGTACCCCTCATCCCCAATCCTGGTATGCATGGTACTCCCTCAACCCTATCCTGGTATGTATGACCCCCTATCCTGGTATGCATGGTACCCCTCATCCCCCAATCCTGGTATGCATGGTACCCCTCCATCCCCCAATCCTGGTATGCATGGTACCCCTCATCCCCCAATCCTGGTATGCATGGTACCCCTCATCCCTCAATCCTGGTATGCATGGTACCCCTCATCCCTCAATCCTGGTATGCATGGTACCCCTCATCCCCAATCCTGGTATGCATGGTACTCCCTCAACCCTATCCTGGTATGTATGACCCCCTATCCTGGTATGCATGGTACCCCTCATCCCCCAATCCTGGTATGCATGGTACCCCTCATCCCCCAATCCTGGTATGCATGGTACCCCTCACCCCCCTATTCTGGTATGCATGGTACCCCTCATCCCCCAATCCTGGTATGCATGGTCCTCTCACCCCCCAATCCTGGTATTCATGGTACCCCTCACCCCCCCTATTCTGGTATGCATGGTACCCCTCATCCCCCAATCCTGGTATGCATGGTCCTCTCACCCCCAAATCCTGGTATGCATGGTGCTCCCTCATCCCTATCCTGGTATGCATGGTCCCCTCACCCTCTATCCTGGTATGCATGATACCCCTCATCCCTCAATCCTGGTATGCATGGTACTCCCTCATCCCTATCCTGGTATGTATTGTCCTCTAACCCCCCTATCCTGGTATGCATGGTCCCCTCAGCACCTATCCTGGTATGCATGGTATCCTTCATCCCCCAATCCTGGTATGCATGGTACCCTTCATTCCCCAATCCTGGTATGCATGGTACCCCTCATCCCCCAATCCTGGTATGCATGGTACCCCTCATCCCCCAATCCTGGTATGCATGGTACCCCTCACCCCCCTATTGTGGTATGCATGGTACCCCTCATCCCCCAATCCTGGTATGCATGGTACTTCCTCATCCCCCAATCCTGGCATGCGTGGTCCTCTCACCGCCCTATCCTGGTAGACATGGTACCCCTCTTCCACCAATCCTGGTATGCATGGTCCTGTCATCCCCCAATCCTGGTATGCATGGTACCCCTCATCCCCCAATCCTGGTATGCATGGTCCCCTCAGCCCCTATCCTGGTATGCATGGTACCCCTCATCCCCAATCCTGGTATGCATGGTACTCCCTCAACCCTATCCTGGTATGTATGACCCCCTATCCTGGTATGCATGGTACCCCTCATCCCCCAATCCTGGTATGCATGGTACCCCTCATCCCCCAATCCTGGTATGCATGGTACCCCTCATCCCCCAATCCTGGTATGCATGGTACCCCTCATCCCTCAATCCTGGTATGCATGGTACCCCTCATCCCTCAATCCTGGTATGCATGGTACCCCTCATCCCCAATCCTGGTATGCATGGTACTCCCTCAACCCTATCCTGGTATGTATGACCCCCTATCCTGGTATGCATGGTACCCCTCATCCCCCAATCCTGGTATGCATGGTACCCCTCATCCCCCAATCCTGGTATGCATGGTACCCCTCACCCCCCTATTCTGGTATGCATGGTACCCCTCATCCCCCAATCCTGGTATGCATGGTCCTCTCACCCCCCAATCCTGGTATTCATGGTACCCCTCACCCCCCCTATTCTGGTATGCATGGTACCCCTCATCCCCCAATCCTGGTATGCATGGTCCTCTCACCCCCAAATCCTGGTATGCATGGTACTCCCTCATCCCTATCCTGGTATGCATGGTCCCCTCACCCTCTATCCTGGTATGCATGATACCCCTCATCCCTCAATCCTGGTATGCATGGTACTCCCTCATCCCTATCCTGGTATGTATTGTCCTCTAACCCCCCTATCCTGGTATGCATGGTCCCCTCAGCACCTATCCTGGTATGCATGGTATCCTTCATCCCCCAATCCTGGTATGCATGGTACCCTTCATTCCCCAATCCTGGTATGCATGGTACCCCTCATCCCCCAATCCTGGTATGCATGGTACCCCTCATCCCCCAATCCTGGTATGCATGGTACCCCTCACCCCCCTATTGTGGTATGCATGGTACCCCTCATCCCCCAATCCTGGTATGCATGGTACTCCCTCATCCCCCAATCCTGGCATGCGTGGTCCTCTCACCGCCCTATCCTGGTAGACATGGTACCCCTCATCCACCAATCCTGGTATGCATGGTCCTGTCATCCCCCAATCCTGGTATGCATGGTACCCCTCATCCCCCAATCCTGGTAAGCATGGTCCTCTCAACTCCCCTATCCTGATATGCATGGTCCCCTCACTCCTATTAAAACTACACACATAAAAAAAAACATTTATACTCACCCTTCTCTCCTGTGCTCCAGCGCTGTCACCACGTTCTGCTGGAGGCTGGTGGAGGAGTGTGGCGCCAGAGTACGCGCATGCCCATAGCGCTGTCCGGCGCCATATTGCTGAAGACACACTGCAAGTGTGTCTTCAGTAAAATGGCGCCAGATCGCGCTATGCGCATGCGCGATTCCAGCCGCACTCCCACCCCGGTCTCCGGCCGAAGAGAAGCGCCGTGGCAACGCTCCTCCCGGTCAGGTAAGTTTGTAAGCATGGCGCCGGACATAGCGGTATGCAGTGTGTATGCGTACCGCCATCTCCGACGCCATGCACACTCCTCACCGCGCTGCCTCATTCTGTCTCGAGCCAGACTTTGCAGGCGCGTCGCGCTTGCGCAGTCTGTAAAGGCTTTGGACAGAGTGACACTTAGCCGGTTATATTATAGATATCAAGCAAATTTAGCTTTTTTAGCCATCTGAAAGAACTGTCTTCAGACAAGCTTAAGGCCACAGCAGAGCAACTCGTCAGGTCTTATTCAGATGACTTGGATATTACATTTATCGATGAACTGTGTCAGTTTGCAACATTTGCCAATTTATTCACAGATGAGGAGCCAAAAGATATCAGCACTGAACTTTTCATGTACAAGCTTATCATGGAAAAGGGTGTGCAAATATTGAGATAGCTCTAAGGATATATCTAATTTTGATGGTAACAAACTGCAGTGGTGAGCGTTCCTTCTCAAAACTCAAATTAGTTGGAAACCGATTAAGGACATCCATGAAGCAGGAATGACTCGTAAATTTGGCTATCATGAGCATTGACATCAATAGTGATTTTGCAGCGCGAAAATCAAGGAAAGTGCCTGGATTGTAAAAAATTAATGATTTTACCTGAATTACTCTGCATAAATGATTTTTGTAAATAAACTTGAGTTCATTTCATTTTGTGTTTTTGCATTACATATTGCAACAGCTTGAAAAATGGGCCTCCCTCCAAAATGGGCCCCGGGCCACCCACCTCTTAAATCCGGCCCTGATTAAACCTAGAGATATGAGGTACAACTGCAGGATACTAGCATTACTACTGCCTTACTGAATGCAGGTCGACCTGGAAAACAAATTTTATTTCTCTGTCTTTCAGTCATAGAGGCATACCCATAGCAGTTTCAGTCATGGCTCAGTACACAGTAAGCACACCCTGGGACTTTGATTGACAGCTCGCCTTGAAGTGCACCAATGGAGAGTGATCTGTCAATCACAGTGGCAGGGTATGATTACAGTCGCCTCTCACTCTCATTGTGTACTGAGTGATGACTAAAGCTTCTCCGAGAATGCCTCTATGACTGAAAGCTGGCGGCTCCAAGGAAGTATAAAGGTAATTTTCAATGATAGTAACCTGCAGATTAACCCTATATCTGCAGGTTAATAGTGTTTTGGGGACATGACAGGTTCCCTTTAAAGACAATTCCTCCATCACATACCGCATATTTGTTCATAAAATGAACTCAATTCATATCAGCCCTTGATTTCTTTTCCTTGCTTATTTTGTGTTATTTTGTATTACAGTGTGATTTTAAGATGCAGATCATGGCTTTCCTTAGCAACTTCCACATTTGTCTTTCGCCTACATTATTTCCACCCACATATTCACATTATTAATATGGTAATTATATACCCAAGTACAAAACACTAGATACTGATTTTAAAGAACAGGTTTACTACAGAACAGCTATAATAAAATGACACTCAATGAAAACAAAATTATGGCAAGTGAATTCTCTGTATAGCATATTGAGAAATATGTAAGTGATGAAGGTGGCCTCTCCATTATGGTGCACCTAAATAACGCTTCTCACCACAAATGTAACAAGTACCTAACGCCAGAAGTTCCTCTTCTAGTGCAGATAATAGTTGCATGTTCGGATGATTCACACGTTCTGTGTAGTTTTAATTAGAGGGTTTTTTTACTTTTACCCCCGAGGGTGAGTTGCACGTTAATGACCTGGCCAATTTTTGCAATTCTGACCACTGTCACTTTATGAAGTTATAACTCTGGAATGCTTCAACAGATCCTGCTAATTCTGAGATAGTTTTTTCGTGACTTATTGTCCTTTATAATTGATATGACTTGCTTTTATTTGTGAAAAAAAAAGAAATTTGCAAAAATTTGGAAAATTTTGCAATTTTCAAAATTTGAATTTTCATGCCCTTAACCCCTTCCTGACATCGACGTACTATCCCGTCCATGGTACCCGGGCCCGTATGACCGTGGACGGGATAGTACGTCTACCGCGATCAGCGGCGCCCACGTGGTGAGCGCCGCTGATCGCGGCCGGGTGTCAGCTGATTATCACAGCTGACACCCGGCACTATGTGTCAGGGGCGGTCACGGACCGCCCCCGACACGTTAACCCCTTGCACACCGCGATCAAACATGATCGCGGTGTACCGGGAGTTAAAGGGAAGCATCGGCAGGGAGGGGGCTCCCTCCGTGCTTCCCTGAGCCCCCCACGGCAGCGCAATGTGCAGCGCTGCTGCGGGGGGCTCCTATCCTCCAGGCCCCCGAATCCAAGATGGCGACGGGGGCCTTCGGGGACCTGAGGAAGCTGGCTTCCTCAGTGCCTGCAAAGCGCAGGCAAGAGGAAGTCTTCTTCAATGCCTGTGACAGATTGCTGATCTGTCACAGTGATCTGTGATGTGACAGATCAGCGATCTGTCACAGGACAGTGATGTCCCACCTGGGACTATGTAATAAAGTAAAAAAAAATTAAAAAAAAATGTAAAAATAAATTAAAAAAAATCGCCAAATAAATTAGAAAAAAAAAAAAAATATTCCCTCAATAAATCCATTTTTTGGAAATAATAATAAAAGAAAACAATAAAAGTACACATATTAGGTATCGCCGCGTCCGTAATGACCCGCCCTATAAAACTTTCCCATTGGTTAACCCTTTTAGCGAACCCCTTAAAAAATAAAAAACGAAGCAAAAAATAATGATTTATTATCATACCGCCAAACAAAAAGTGTAATAACGCGCGATCAAAAAGACGCATATAAATATCCATGGTACCGCTGAAAACGTCATCTTGTCCTGCAAAAAACGAGTTGCCACACAGCATCATCAGTGAAAAAATAAAAAAGCTATAGCTCGCAGAATAAAGTGATGCAAAAATAATTATTTCTTATATAAAATAGTTTTCATTGCATAAAACCGACAAAAACATAAAAAAACGACCTAAATGAGGTATCGCTGTAACCGTACTGACCCAAAGAATAAAACCGCTTTATCAATTTTACCGCACGCGGAACGGTGTAAACGCACCCCCCCAAAAGAAATTCATGAAACGCTGGTTTTTGTTCATTCTGCGTCCCAAAAATAGGAATAAAAAGCGATCAAAAAATGTCACGTGCCCGAAAATGGTACCAATAAAAACGTCAACTCGTCCCGCAAAAAATAAGACCTCACATGACTCAGTGGGTCAAAATACGGAAAAATTATAGCTCTCAAAATGTGGTGATGCAAAAACTATTTTACAATAAAAAGCGTCTTTTAGCGTGTGACAGCCGCCAAACATAAAAACCGCCATAAATAGTAAGTCAAACCCCCCGTTATCACCCCCTTAGTTAGGGAAAAATAATAAAACTAAAAAAAAAGTATTTATCTTCATTTTCCCGTTAGGGTAAGGCTGTGTGCACACGCTGCGGATTAGGTGCGGATTCATCCGCGCGGATTTTGTAAAATCCGCAGGTGAAACCGCAGGTCAAAAGACCTGCGGTTTTACCTGCGGATTGCTCTGCGGTTTTGTCCTGCGGTTTTTCATCTCCTCAATAGAGGAGATGGCAAACCGCAGGAGAATCCGCAGAAAGAATTGACATGTCAATTCTTTCTGCGGATTGAAAACCGCAGATAATCCGCGCGGAAAATTCTGCACCGTCTGCACTGCGGTTTTTGATTCCCATAGGGAATCATGGTACTGTACACCATAGCAGAAACTGCTGCGGGTCCGCAGCAGCCAAAACCGCAGCAAAATCCGCAGCGTGTGCACACAGCCTTAGGGTTAGGGCTAGGGTTAGGGCTAGGGTTAGGGCTAGGGTTAGGGCTAGGGGTGTGTTGGGGTTAGGGTTGGAGTTATAATTGGGGGTTTCCACTGTTTGGGCACATCAGGGGCTCTCCAAATGCAACATGGCATCTGATCTCAATTCCAGCCAATTCTGAGTTGAAAAAGTCAAATGGTGCTCCTTCCCTTCCAAGCTCTGCCATGCGCCCAAACAGTGTTTTACCCCCACATGTAGGGTATCAGCCTACTCAGGACAAATTGCAAAACAATTTTTGGGGTCCAATTTCTCCTGTTACCCTTAGGAAAATAAAAAATTGGGGGCAAAAATATCATTTTTGTGGAAAAAAATGATTTTTTTATTTTCACGTCCGAGTGTTATAAACTTCTGTGAAGCACTTGGGGGTTCAAAGTGCTCACCACACATCTAGATAAGTTCCGTGGGGGGTCTAGTGTCCAAAATGGGGTCACTTGTGGGGAGTTTCAATAGTTTAGGTACATCAGGGGCTCTCCAAACGCACATGACACCCGCAGACCATTCCATCAAAGTCTGCATTCCAAAACGTCACTGCTTCCCTTCCAAGCCCCGACGTGTGTCCATACAGTAGTTTTCTCCCACATATGGGGTGTCAGCGTACTCAGGCCAAATTGGACAACAACTTTTGGGGGTCCAATTTCTCCTGTTACCCTTGGGAAAATGAAAAAATTGGGGACTAATTGATCATGTTTCTGGAAAAAATACGATTTTTTTATTTTCATGCCCTGGCATTATAAACTTCAGTGAAGCCCTTGGGGGTTCAAAGTGCTCACCTCACATCTAGATAAGTTCCTTAGTGGGTCTAGTTTTCAAAATGGGGTCATTTGTGGGGGGTTTCCACTGTTTAGGTACATTAGGGGCTCTCCAAAGGCAACATGACACCCGCAGACCATTCCATCAAAGTCTGCATTCCAAAACGTCACTACTTCCCTTCCGAGCCCCGACGTGTGCCCATACAGTAGTTTTCTCCCACACATGGGGTATCAGCATACTCAGGACAAATTGGACAACAACTTTTGGGGTCCAATTTCTCCTGGTACCCTTGGGAAAATAAAAAAATGGTGACTAAAAGATCATGTTTGTGGAAAAAATACGAATTATTTATTTTCACGCCCGGGCATTATAAACTTCTGTGAAGCACTGGGGGGGTCAAAGTGCTCACCACACATCTAGATAAGTTCCTTAGGGGGTCTAGTTTCCAAAATGGTGTCATTTGTGGGGGATTTCCACTGTTTTGGTACATCAGGGGTTTTCCAAACGCGACATGGTGTCCGATCTCAATTCCAGCCAAAAACGTCAAATGGCGCTGCTTCCCTTCCGAGCTCTGCCATGCGCCCAAATAGTGGTTTACCCCCACATGTGGGGTATCAGCGTACTCAGGACAAATTGCACAATAACTTTTAGGGTCCTGTTACCCTTGCAAAAACAAGAATTGAGGGTGAAAAGATCATTTTTGTGGAAAAAATATGATTTTTTAATTGTATGGCTTTATGTTATAAACTTCTGTGAAGCCCATGGGGGTTCAAAGTTCTCACCAAACATTTAGATAAGTTCCTTAGGGGGTCTAGTTTCCAAAATGGTGTCATTTGTGGGGGGTTTCCACTGTTTTGGTACATCAGGGGTTTTCCAAACGCGACATGGTGTCCGATCTCAATTCCAGCCAAAAATGTCAAATGGCACTGCTTCCCTTCCAAGCTCTGCCATGCGCCCAAATAGTGGTTTACCCCCATATGTGGGGTATCAGCGTACTCAGGACAAATTGCACAATAACTTTTAGGGTCCTGTTACCCTTGGGAAAATAAAAATTGGGGTGAAAAGATCATTTTTGTGGAAAAAATATGATTTTTTAATTCTACCGCTGTACGTTATAAACTTCTGTAAAGCCCTTGTGGGTTCAAAGTTCTCACCACATATCTAGATAAGTTCCTTGGGGGGCCTAGTTTCCAAAATGGGGTCACTTGTAGGGGGTTTCCACTGTTTAGGTACATCAGGGACTCTCCAAACGTGACATGGCGTCCGATCTGAATTCCAGCCAATTTTGCATTGAAAAAGTCAAACGGCGCTCCTTCCATTCTGAGCTCTGCCATGCGCCGAAACAGTGGTTCCCCCCCACAAATCAGGTATCAGCGTACTCAGGACAAATTGCACAATAACTTTTGCAGTCCAATTTCTCCTGTTACCCTTGGTAAAATAAAAAAAATTGAACCTGAAGTATTTTTCTTGTGAAAAAAAGTTAGATGTTCATTTCTTTTTAAATATTCAAAAAAATTCCTGTGACGCACCTAATGGGTTAATAAACTTCTTGAATGTGGTTTTGAGCACCTTAAGGGGTTCAGTTTTTAGAATGGTGTCACTTTTGGGTATTTTCTATCATATAGACCCCTCAAAGTGGCTTCAAATGTGATGTGGTCCTAAAAATAAAATGGTGTTGTAAAAATGAGAAATTGCTGGTCAACTTTTAACCCTTATAACTTCCTAACAAAAAAAAATTTTGGTTCCAAAATTGTGCTGATGTAAAGTAAACATGTGGGAAATGTTACTTATCAAGTTTTTTGTGTGCCGTATCTCTGTGATTTAAGGGCATAAAAATTCAAAGTTGGAAAATTGCGAAATTTTCAAAATTTTGGCAAATTTCCATTTTTTTCACAAATAAACGCAAGTTATTTGAATGAAATTTTACCACTAACATGAATTACAATATGTCAGGAGAAAACAATGTCAGAATCACCGGGATCAATGGAAGCGTTCCAGAGTTATGACCTCATAAAGGTACAGTGGTCAGAATTGTAAAAATTGGCCCGGTCATGAACGTGCAAACCACCCTTGGGGGTGAAGGGGTTAAATCACAGAGATATAGCAACAAAGTAGTTAATAAATAACATTTCCCACATGTTTAATTTACATCAGCACAATTTTTGAAACAATTTTTTTGTTAGGAAGTTACAAGGGTTAAAAGTTGACCAACTATTTTTCATTTTTCCAACAAGATTTATAAAACCATTTTTTTAGGGACCACATCACATTTGAAGTCAATTTTAGGGAAATATTGTTAGGGTTGGCAGATTGTACTAAATTAAAATAAATTATAAAGTGGAATCGCAACCCGGGGACCATCTTGCAGAGAGAAGTTTAACTGCTGCTAGTGAAGAATGATGAAAACTAAGCAGCGAGTGATTGCTTGCACACACTGTGTTAGCGCCAAACAGTGTGAAAGGAACACAGCTCCATTACTTCACAGAGTGGTACTGATCAAAAGAACACTAAGAGCAATATCCTGTTAGGGTCCCGTTTCACTTAGTGACGCACCAGCGATCCCGACAACAATATGACCTGGTAAGGATCGCTGGTGCGTCGCTAAATGGTCACTAGTAAGCTGCCAAACAGGCAGATCTCTTCAGCAATGCAGCAACCATCCAGCGATCCTCGGCGGTTGTTAGTACCTTGTCACACAGCACCTATTCTGACGATTCCCGCCTGCGTCCCTGAGTTCTGCGTCACCAACGAGGTCGCTCGTCGGGTCAAACACAGCGATGCACGCTGGCCAGCGGGATGCCGACGATGAAAAAATGGCCCAGGACATTCGAGCACAATCAGCGCTATCCAGCGGGGGGGCGGTCGCCGCTGCGTGTAACATGTAGCGAGATCACTGGCAAGGTCTCTGTTGCATCATAAAATCGGTGGCACTTCAGCGATCTCGCTATGTGGGACGGGCATTAACCGTCACAGGGATAAAGCAAATATGACGCTAGGTGGGGTTCCTATCACTCTCCCAGGGAAGTTTAGGCTAATGGTTGGACTTGCTCTGTAACTCAGCTGTGATAACCGCACAGACAATGGAAACAGATGCTAAGCCAAGCAGGAGTTTCCCACCCTACCCTACCTGCCTAGACAAGCAGTCACTGGTAAAAGAGCGGCACATACACTTGCAAACAGAGTGGTAGTGTATCCACTCACACACATAATCTCAAATGATACTAGCACACCAGCGTGCACCTGTGAGAGCCTTTTATAAACTAGGCTCATGTCCAGTCGAACAAGACCTTGCCCGTGGAGCAATCCGGAGCTGCCACATCACCAGAGCAGCTGACGTCCGACCACCAATGAGAAGACGCCACTTCACAGACCTGCTCAGTTCAGTGATCTCCATACTTAGACTCCAGAGTACCCAACTGCACCAGAATATCACTGATTGCTAAGGGTTTGGCAGGAGGGCCAGCAGCAACCAAGCATGTAGCCCGAGTCTGAGCAAGGAGCAAAGAGCTTCTGGGAGAAAATGTCAGGCACATGCGCAGTGCACCCGCTGAGATCTGCTGGCCGGCACCTGGCAGCAACAGGAGATTTTTTCCCTATTGAATTATTTTGATCACTGTGATAGACCATATCACAGTGATCAAAATAGAAAAAAAATAGTAAATCAAACCCCCTTTTATCACCCCCTTTGTTAGGGAAAAATAATAAAATGAAAATTAGTATTATTTTCCCATTAGAGTTACAGTTGGGCTAAAGTGAGTTGGGATAAAGTTAGGGTTAGGGTTGGGGCTAAAGTTAGGGTTCGGGTTGGGGCTAAAGTTAGGGTTCGGGTTGGGGCTAAAGTTAGGGTTAGGCTTGGAACTAAAGTAAGGGTTAGGGTTGGGGCTAATGTTAGGGTTGGGGCTAGAGTTGGGTTTAGGGTTTGGATTACTGTTACGGTTGGGATTAGGGTTAGGGTTGGGATAAGGGTTAGGGGTGGGTTAGGGTTAGGGTTGGAGTTAGAATTGGAGTTTTTTCACTGCTTAGGCACATCAGGGGTTCTCCAAATGCGACATAGTGTCCAACCTCAATTCCAGCCAATTCTTGGAAAAAGTCAAACGATGCTCCTTCCCTTCCGAGCCCTGCTGTGCACCCAAACAGTGAGTTACCCCCACATATGAGGTATCAGCATACTCAGAACAAATTGGACAACAGCTTTTGGCATCCAATTTCTCCTGTTACCCTTGTGTAAATAAGAAATTGGGAGCGAAAAGACCATTTTTGTGAAAAAAATATGATTTTTTATTTTTTTGGCTCTATGTTATAAACTTCTGTGAAGCACTTGGGGGTTCAAAGTGCTAACCACACATCTAGATAAGTTCCTCAGGGGGTTGAGTTTCCAAAATGGTGTCACTTCCGAGGGGGTTCCACTGTTTATGCACGTCAGGGGCTCTCCAAACGCAACATGGCATCTGATCTCAATTCCAGCCAATTTTGCATTGAAAAGTCAAATGGCGCTCCTTCCCTTCCGAGCTCTGCCATGCACCCAAACAGTGGTTTACTTGCATATATGGGGTATCAGCTTACTTAGGAGAAGCTTCACAACAATGTTTGGGGTCCAATTTCTCCTGTTACCCTTGGTAAAATAAAAAAATTGGATCTGAATTAAATTTTTGTGAACAAAAAGTTAAATATTCTTTTTTTTAAATATTCCAAAAAATACTGTGAAGCACCAGAAGGGTTAATAAACTTCTTGAATGTGGTTTTAAGCACCTTGATGGGTGCAGTTTTTCGATTGGTGTCACTTTTGGGTATTTTCTATCATATAGATCTCTCAAAGTGACTTCAAATGTGATGTGGTCCCTAAAGCAAATGGTGTAAAAATTAAAAATCACTGTTTAACTTTTAACCCTTATAAGTTCCTAACAATAAAAAATTTGGGTTCTAAAATTGTGCTGATGTAATGTAAGCATGTGTGAAATGTTACTTATTATGTATTTTATGTGACATATCTTTGTGATTTAAGAGCATGAAAATTGAAAGTTAGAAAATTGCAAAAGTTTCAAAATTTTCGCCAAATTTCCATTTTTTTCACAAATAAACGCAAGTAATATCAAAGAAATTGTACCACTATCATGAAGTACAATATGTCATGAGAAAACAATGTCAGAATCACCTAGATCCACTTAAGGCTGGGTTCACACATAGCGTTTTTTTGGCGCTTTCGCGGCGATTTTAAACACGCAATTTTGCCGCGAAAACGCAAAAAAACAGCATCCCATGCAATCCTATGGGATTCCACAATGCTGTGCTAATGTTGTGTATTTTAACATGGTAAAATACGCAGCATGCTCATTAATTTTGCAGAATCGCGGCGATTTCGCCCACATAGGAATGCATTGTTCTGCTTACTTTCCACATGTGGCTGTGCCCACCATGCGAAAAGTAAGCAGAACATTTGCGGATAGTACTCACGATCCGGAGGAGAGGAGGCTGTCCTCCGGGCTGTGGGTACCATATCCCTGTAAAAAATAGAATTAAAATAAAAAATATTGTTATTCTCACCTTCCGGCATCCCGTGCAGCCTTCCCGCCTCTCTCCACGCTCCCGGCATCTTCCGGTCCCAGTAATCCTTTGCGAGAATGACCACAATGACGTTTCCATTGGAAAACGCTAGCATTCTGCAAGCTAATTATGCTTGCAAATCGCTAGTTTTTCCATGGGAAAATCACTGGAATTTAAAATGCGATTTTCCCGCTGAATGGAATTCCAGAATTCTCATGGTAACTTCCGTGGGAATTCCGCAACGTGTGAACTTAGCCCAAGCGTTCCAGAGTTTTTAACTCAAAAAGGGACAGTGGTCAGAATTGTAAAAAGTGGCCTGGTCATTATCATACAAACCACCCTTGGGCGTAAAGGGGTTAATATATATATATATATATATATATATATATACACACATATATACTGTATACATGTGAAAAAAGGGAAAAAGCAGCACAAAAATTAAGCAGACAATGCGGGTGCAAGCCTTCCAGGCATATACCAAACCTCAAAAATAGTCCTCAAGATGAAAGCAGCACACCAAAAGAGTTCCAGTCAAAGTGCTATTTATTAGCCCATCTAATATATATATTAGATTAGATATTTATTATATACTAGATGGTGGCCCGATTCTAAAGCATCGGGTATTCTAGAACATGGCCAGCGGGAGACTGACGTTCAAAAGATGGTCCAGGACGATCCACCTTGATGGGCGATCTCACAGCGGAGGCCTGGTCGCTGCTGTGTGTCACACTGAGGCTAAGTACCCACGTTGCAGAAATACTGTGGAAATTTTCACAGCATTTCCGCAACTCCCGCGGAAAACATGCATTTTTCACGTGATTTTCACGTGCCGAATTCAAGCGCATTCTAAGCATCACTTGGAATGTGATTGACAGGTTGGTCACTCTTGTCAAGCATTGTGTTTGACAATTGTGATCAACTTTTTACTATTGATGCTGCCTATGCAGCATCAATAGTAAAAGATAGAATGTTAAAAATAATAAAAAAAATTTAAAAAATGTTATTCTCACCTTCCGACAGCCCCCGATCTCCTCTCCACGCTCCCAGCATCTTCCGGTCCCAGTAATGCTTAGTGCGAAGGACCGGAGATGATGTCACTCTCGCGAGAGTGTGATGTCATCAGCTGTCTTTTGCGCAAAGCATTACTGGGACCGTAAGATTTCAGGCGCGTGGTGAGAGGAGGGAAAGAGTCCTGTGGCCGTCGGAAGGTGAGTATGTCACTATTTTTTATTTTAATTCTACAGGTTTATGGTACTCGGCCTGGAGAAGAGTCTCCTCTCCTCCGGACCCTGGGTACCATCCGCACATTGAGCACTGTGCCGGTCATCTCCCGGCTGCGTCGACGCTGACCTCTGTGCGGCAGGAAATGACCCACAGCAACCGTCGGGAGATCAGCGGCTAGCGCAGCAGATCTCCCAACAGTAGCGGTGGCATGTGTCATTCAAATGCCGCTCCAATACGCGGCCGGACTGCGCCAGTCGCTGATTGGTCGGGCCGGCTGGGCGCGACCAATCAGCGATGCGGGATTTCCGTTACAGACAGAATTAGAAAATTTTATAGTAAATATATTAAATTTTTATTATATGGGGCTTTGCGTGTGGAGTGAGTGTGGCTATGCAGAGTGGGTGGGGTTATGTGGAGTGGGCATGGCTGATACATACAAACACACACATACATAAAGTCAACTTTATATATTAGATATATATATACATATATATATAAATATACAGTTTAAATAAATATATATGCTGCTCACTGGAGCCTTCAATAGTTTAGAAATTCTTCAGTAAACAATGCCATCAGTATGTTTTGCAGCAATAATTTGGCGAAGGTCTTGAGACAGTTCACTAGTTTTACCCATCATGAGAAGTTTCTTGTGTGGCACCTTGGCAATGAGACACCTTTTTATAGGCCATCAGTTGAACCAGCTGATATTATTTTTCAATAAGTGACAGGATTGCGTTCTAATTACCGATAGATTTTATCTGCTGTCATGACTTTGGCTAGTTTCACACTTGCTTTTTTTTGCAGCGCGTTTTTCCCGCAAAAAAACGCATTGAAAAAACGCATACATAAGCATACAACTGCTGCGTTTTTTTCAAGCATTTTTATGAGCATGCATGAAAAAAACGCAGCGTTTTTATGCGTTTGTATGCGTTTTTAGCGCGTTTTTACCGCGTTTGCGTTTTTTTCCAACATTTTTAGGTGGCCCCTCACACTACCCAAACCATGACTTTACTAACCCTAACCCTGACCCTAACCCTAACCCTAACCCTGACCCTAACCCTAACCCTAACCCTGACCCTAACCCTTAACCAAATCATACTTAACCCTAACCCAAACCCTAAACCCTAACTAACCCTAACCCTAACCCTAACCCTGACCCTAACCCTAACCCTAACCCTGACCCTAACCCTAACCCTAACCCTAACCCTAACCCTGACCCTAACCCTAACCCTAACCCTGACCCTAACCCTTAACAAAACCATACTTAACCCTAACCCTGACCCTAACCCTAACCCTAACCCTAATCCTGACCCTAACCCTGACCCTAACCCTAACCCTAACCCTGACCCTAACCCTTAACAAAACCATACTTAACCCTAATCCTGACCCTAACCCTGACCCTAATCCTTAACAAAACCATACTTAACCCTAATCCTGACCCTAACCCTGACCCTAACCCTAACCCTAACCCTAACCCTGACCCTAACCCTTAACAAAACCATACTTAACCCTAATCCTGACCCTAACCCTAACCCTAATCCTTAACAAAACCATACTTAACCCTAATCCTGACCCTAACCCTGACCCTAACCCTAACCCTAACCCTAACCCTGACCCTAACCCTAACCCTAACCCTGACCCTAACCCTTAACAAAACCATACTTAACCCTAATCCTGACCCTAACCCTGACCCTAATCCTTAACAAAACCATACTTAACCCTAATCCTGACCCTAACCCTGACCCTAACCCTAACCCTAACCCTAACCCTGACCCTAACCCTAACCCTAACCCTAACCCTGACCCTAACCCTTAACAAAACCATACTTAACCCTAATCCTGACCCTAACCATGACCCTAATCCTTAACAAAACCATACTTAACCCTAACCCTGACCCTAACCCTAACCCTAACCCTGACCCTGACCATAACCCTAACCCTAACCCCCCTTAACTAACCCTAACTCTAACCCAAACCCCTAAATTCCATGGTTTAAAAAAAAAAACGCATATGCAAAAAAACGCATACATGAGCATGCCAGTGCGCACATATGCACATCCATAGGCTATAATGGCCATTTTTAGCGCAAAACGTGCGCATATGTGCGCATGCGCTTTTTTGCAGGGCCAAAAAATGCAACATGCTGCGTCTGGAAAATCCCAACGCACACCCCAAAAAAACGCAGCGCATGAAAATCGCATACATGCGCTGACCAGTGCGCAGGTATGCGCACCCATGTTAAATATAGGGGAAAAAACGCATGCGCAGGTGTGCGTTTTTTTCCAGCGCTAAAAAACGCAAATGTGAAACCAGCCTTTCCATGGCTTTTTGCACCTCTCTTTCTTCGTATGTTCAATACTTTTTTCCTAGTGTCATTTCTCATTATTAAACATAATTTATGGCCATCCATAATTTGATTTCTTTGTCTGTGTGGATTGAACATCCAGTTTGGTCAGCTTCCCTGAGCTGACTGACTAAGGCTGGTTTCACACTTGTGTTTTTTTGCGCAAAAAAAGCATGTGTTTTTTTTCCTATACTTTACATGGGTGTGCATACACATGCGTTTGTACGCGCTTGTATGCGCATGCTTTTTTTTTAGTGTGCGCTCGGGCGTACAAAATGCATGCAGTTGCATTTTTTGTGCGTCTGAGTTGTCCCAAAAAAACGCATGTGCACGCAATGCGTTTTTTTTCACCCAAACACCCATTATAGTCTATGGGTGCGATGACGTGCGCATGGTAATGCGCACGTCAGCGCAATAAAAGCATGCGCAAAACCGCACAAAAACGCATGATGCGTTTTTTATGTGCGTTTGCACTGTCCACGATGCGCAGCGCAAAAAAACGCAAGTGTGAAAGTAGCCTAAGGGAAACAGCTAATCTGGTTATATGCAGGCCTAGCCAGGTGATCTAATCAGAAGATGTAGAGGCAGCACGGTGACTCAGTGGTTAGCACTTTTACTTTGCAGCGATTCTCAGGGTGCTCGGTTCAAATTCCACCAACATTTGCAAAGAGGATGTGTGTTGTCCCCGTGCTTGCATGGGTTTCCTCTCACACTCCAAAGACATACTGGTTATATGCAGGGCAAGCCAGGTGATCTAATCAGAAGCTGTAGAGCTAGGATTTAACACTAGCCTATATTCATTAAGACTAATGTATTCAAGATATAAAATATACAGTATATTTCTTTACTCTTTAATTTTGCAGTCACACTAAAAATACTACCATTTCTAATTTGTATTTTTTTATATATCTTTCACTTTTTGACAAATTTTGTTATCTCACTGGCAGAGATGATCTGAAACTGCTAAGACCCAGCAACAACGCACGCACTCAAAGATCACAACGGGTCCAACAGAGTCAGTAGCTTTGCTCCCCCCATTCACTAATTAGTGGTCATTAATTCTATGAAGGCGGCAAAAAGTGAAGATACTGGGAGGCCATAGTGACTTCTAGTGATGGGTGAGTATACTCGTTGCTCGGGTTTTCCCGAGCATGCTCGGGTGTCCTCTGAGTATTTTGGCGTGCTCGGAGATTAAGTTTTCGTCGTCTCATCTGCATGATTTGTGACTTGTAGACAGCTTGAATACATGTATGGAATGCCTGTTTGTTAGGGAATTCCCACATGCATTCAGCCTGTCTACAAGTCGCAAATCATGTAGCTGAGACGACAAAATCTAAATCTCCGTGCACGCCAAAATACTCGGAGATCACCCGAGCATGCATGGGAAAACCCGAGCAACGAGTATACTCGCTCATCACTAGTGACTTCCAATACAGCCAAAATTGCATTATATGAAGCAGACAGGATATCAAAGGTGGAAACTGAATTGGGCAGGAGCAATGAAGACTCTTTTCTTTGAGGAAGGAGAGGTATATACAGTGGGGCAAAAAAGTATTTAGTCAGTCAGCAATAGTGCAAGTTCCACCACTTAAAAAGATGAGAGGCGTCTGTAATTTACATCATAGGTAGACCTCAACTATGGGAGACAAACTGAGAAAAAAAAATCCAGAAAATCACATTGTCTGTTTTTTTTTCATTTTATTTGCATATTATGGTGGAAAATAAGTATTTGGTCAGAAACAAAATTTCATCTCAATACTTTGTGATATATCCTTTGTTGGCAATGACAGAGGTCAAACGTTTTCTGTAAGTCTTCACAAGGTTGCCACACACTGTTGTTGGTATGTTGGCCCATTCCTCCATGCAGATCTCCTCTACAGCAGTGATGTTTTTGGTTTTCGCTTGGCAACACGGACTTTCAACTCCCTCCAAAGGTTTTCTATAGGGTTGAGATCTGGAGACTGGCTAGGCCACTCCAGGACCTTGAAATGCTTCTTACGAAGCCACTCCTTCATTGCCCTGGCGGTGTGCTTTGGATCATTGTCATGTTGAAAGACCCAGCCACGTTTCATATTCAATGCCCTTGCTGATGGAAGGAGGTTTGCACTCAAAATCTCACGATACATGGCCCCATTCATTCTTTCATGTACCCGGATCAGTCGTCCTGGCCCCTTTGCAGAGAAACAGCCCCAAAGCATGATGTTTCCACCACCATGCTTTACAGTAGGTATGGTGTTTGATGGATGCAACTCAGTATTCTTTTTCCTCCAAACACGACAAGTTGTGTTTCTACCAAACAGTTCCAGCTTGGTTTCATCAGACCATAGGACATTCTCCCAAAACTCCTCTGGATCATCCAAATGCTCTCTAGCAAACTTCAGACGGGCCCGGACATGTACAGGCTTAAGCAGTGGGACACGTCTGGCACTGCAGGATCTGAGTCCATGGTGGCGTAGTGTGTTACTTATGGTAGGCCTTGTTACATTGGTCCCAGCTCTCTGCAGTTCATTCACTAGGTCCCCCCGCGTGGTTCTGGGATTTTTGCTCACCGTTCTTGTGATCATTCTGACCCCACTGGGTGGGATTTTGCGTGGAGCACCAGATCGAGGGAGATTATCAGTGGTCTTGTATGTCTTCCATTTTCTAATTATTGCTCCCACAGTTGATTTCTTCACTCCAAGCTGGTTGGCTATTGCAGATTCAGTCTTCCCAGCCTGGTGCAGGGCTACAATTTTGTTTCTGGTGTCCTTTGACAGCTCTTTGGTCTTCACCATAGTGGAGTTTGGAGTCAGACTGTTTGAGGGTGTACACAGGTGTCTTTTTATACTGATAACAAGTTTAAACAGGTGCCATTACTACAGGTAATGAGTGGAGGAAAGAGGAGACTCTTAAAGAAGAAGTTACAGGTCTGTGAGAGCCAGAAATCTTGATTGCTTGTTTCTGACCAAATACTTATTTTCCACCATAATATGCAAATAAAATGAAAAAAAAACAGACAATGTGATTTTCTGGATTTTTTTTTCTCAGTTTGTCTCCCATAGTTGAGGTCTACCTATGATGTAAATTACAGACGCCTCTCATCTTTTTAAGTGGTGGAACTTGCACTATTGCTGACTGACTAAATACTTTTTTGCCCCACTGTATATATACTGTATATACTTACAGCATCAGAGAGCTGTTTTTCTGAGACAGATCTCAGAATTAACGATTATCCTACAAATAAATACAAAATTTAATGACAAGATTTTGTCTTCTTGTAGGCACCACCAGAGGGAACCCTAGGACTTACCGAAGACAGATTAGTTATTGAGTTCAATCAGGCTGTCAAAATTTTAACGCCATTCTGCCCTACAATAAAGTAGACACTACATTTTCTGAGCAGCTTGAAAACCTGTGAATACAAATTTTTTAATGCTTTCAACTTAAGACCTTATATTTTTTTAAAACAGGAGAAAAAGCCATGTGGTGAAACAAGTATATGCCTAGCTGAACTATTCAGCTGGAAAAATAACAAATCCAAGCGAAATATTGTAAGATAGCAGCAGATGTGTAAGAGAATCCACAACAGACGATGCTACGGCTCAAAGTCTCGCACTGAAAATTATTTTTTATCGAATTTGGCAGCTCAAACATAAACAGCTTTTTTTCAGCCAACAAACTAAATCTCGTCTTAAAGACAACACATATGGTCAGCAGGATACAGTTCATCAAAGCAGCATACGTTCGCATGAGAATGTGCAACAATCTAATATATGTGTTACTATTTAGGGGAATCGCAGCTTTTCGCAACGGAGGTTATACTGAGAAATAGCAAGCCTTATGGTCCATCAGCAGGTATGTGCTTAGCAAGACAGAACAGTGCTTGGCTGAATTTCAGGTAATTCAATTATCATGTCCAATACTCATCTGCGTGTATAGAGAAATATATTCAGTTTTTAGAAATGCAGAAACCATCTGCTGTATGTGTTCGAAGCAAACTAGATATTATAATAGTTGGATTACGTAAACTGCATGTACAACTGTGCCTCATTTATAAGTTTTCTGGCAGATAATCATGGGATAGTGTAAGGGGGTAAGACATGATGTCTCTCATGCCTCCCTTCCCTCTGATTGTCTTCCAGTTCTTAATGTTTACAGATGTATTTTATGATTATTGCCTGCGGTACTACTACATGTATAACTATGTATTACAGCTCATTGCTTATGGTATTGCCACTTGAATGTGTTACCATTATATAGAAAACTGTATATATTGCCTTGTGTTCCTGTATGTATGAAAATAATGCATATATATTATGTGTTCTTTGTGTAATCACAGTCAGGGAAAGTTAGTTCATCCTTCTCGGGATATTAGAGGAGGGCACACTTAGTGCATAGTTCCACCATAGACCGAGTAGTGATAATTATGTTGCGGGCCACTAGATGGGGTACGCTAGTGGGATCTGATAGGAGGTTCATAGAGGGTTAATTATAGGAGGAGCTGCTGAGAGTTAAGGTTAGTGCTGAAGGGTGGTTTAGTCAGACGGGGTCAGGGCACCCAAGGGTCCACATGGGCTATAGGCCCGGACAGCTTGGCAGTCACGTAACGCTGTCATTATTGCCCACGTTACCCACAGCCATTGCAGGTCTTAGCAGTGGGTCAGAACAGGAAAAGGAAGATGTGGCGTCTTACCGCCTGGGCCAATGCTTTTAGGGCAGAAGTTGACTGGACTAAGGAGATGAAAGGAGTTGGAACTTTGATGAGATCGGTACAGATGGGCCGGATGCTTCACCGGGGGTCACCAAGCATAGTGATTAATGAATTAATGTCTGGGGTGAAACAGGCTGAAGGAAAGGTCATTATAGTGAGGTCAGACCTGGAAGGAAATGGAAAGCAGTCTAGTACGGTCCGCTCCGGGCGTGTACTGCACAGAAGTGACAACAAGCAAGGGAAAGATCAGGAAGCAAGCTAATGTTATAATGTACCAACTGTGGAAGTAACATGCCAAATCCTAAGTAAAAAAAAGTGTTAAAGTTGTCTCGTACTGTGTCTCCATTGATGAGGGTCGCCTAGAAATGGGACCGTTGTGGCCTGGGAAGGCCCGGGTGAAGCTGAATCTGGAGATGCAGGTATGCCAAGGAGCATAGTATTGTTTCATGTAGGGGAAGGGCTGGACACAGCTGCCACCAGAATACAGGTCATGACTATAGTCCTGGCCCTCCCTTACAACCTGTTTAAGAGGTTCTTCTGTAAAGAGGTCTATGTATGTAATAGTCAGTCAGTGATATTTTTTGGTTTCTAAGTATCTTGTGACAAATCAAAATGATAGCGTCAAGTATAAGGGCTATTTGCCTGGTGTTGTTTTGACCCTGCGATCCTTCAGTACATGGGTATTCTCAGAGTCTCCTAATACTCTTTCTATTTCAATATTGATCAGTTAACATGAGGTAACAAAATTACAATAGGTTAGTTTAAATAGAGAACTAGTTATGCCATGAGAATGTGGGGATAAAAATGTAACAATCCTAATTCTAATCAACACTATTTAGAGTTTTAACACCCCTTGAGATATGAAAATGTAGTAATGTGTGCTCCAAGCACAACAGTGGCCTTGTAATTATTATTGTTATTATAAATTTTTAAAGCGCCATTTATTCTATGGCGCTTTATATGTGAAAGGGGCAAATGTAGACAAGTACAATAAACATAAGCAAAACAAGGCACACACAAGTACAGAAGGAGAGAGGACCCTATAATGAATATTACATTATTGTGCTCTTCAATTGAATGATATGGTATACCAGAGAAGCATAACTGGATATGGCTCATGTATTAAAGGTAATCCGTCAGCAGCATTTTGTTATTTCACATGAGAGCAGTATAATGAGGTGCAGAGACTGGGTTGCTTGCGACAGTTTTGATAAAATCACTGCTTTATCTGTTGCAGTTCTACCAGTTCTCTGAATGCTGAGCTCTGTATAACCCCACTGCTGATTTACAGCTGTCTATGCACACAATTCATAGGCAGAAAACTATTAGTGGTGGGGACTGAGTTATATTAAAGGGAATCTGTCACCAGTTTTTTGGCCTATCAACTAAAAATATCATCTAATAGAGTGTGAGCTATACATTCCCCAACTACTTGTGAAATACCCTGACTCCCCATGAATCCCCCATAAAAACCTTTTATATTGCTCCCGGGCTGTATGTAAATATCCTCTGTCCGGTCCGATGGGGTTGGTTCTCGTCCCCCTATCCACCCCAAATAGGCATGCTGTACGCTTTCCGTTCTGTGAACAGCGTTGTTCACGTACAGGTCCCGCGCGTGTGCAGTATGCTTTGCTCAACTGCGGGCAAAGCCGAAAAGCATTAATGCACATGCGCCGGAAGTACTATGTCCCAGAAGTATTTTGCTGTGCTCCGGGACATAGTTCACCGGCACATGTGCACAAAAAACTGGTGAGAGATTCCCTTTAAGTTCATGAATATGGAGGACCATTGCCATGGTTCAGTTTGGGGATTCAATTCGGTGACCTGTTACTCTGTGGTCGGTTCCAATGTCTGCTGAGCTATTTCCTTTTCTTCTATGTCCAAATGCTGATGGTTCCCATTGTCTTTGTTCCCACTTCTTAGTTTGCTCCTATCCAGGGATTTTTCATTTTCTCACTTTTGGTCTGGCCTATCACATTCTGGGTTGGTACTTACATGTTCATCCTTCATGGCACTCCCGTGCTGGCTATGCCTCTAGGTGAACTTAGGGTTTAGGAGTTCCAGACCTTCAGCTAAGGTGTTTACCTTGCATGGTAAACACCAGTAGGTTTCTTGCACTGAGTAGTTTGTTTGTTTACCTTCCCAGTTTTTCTTTCACTTCTTTCGATTCTGTGAGGTTATGCTTGTTCCATTTATTTTTGTCCCTCCTTAGTTTCCCCTTTCTACCTTATATGAACATTGTGACGACACATTTTTTCTTAATTATGCCAGGCGTAAATTCCGTAGGCCCAGAATCATAGACTCTTGTCTGAATTATTGACTCTTCTTGTAGGTTGAATTGATATTTGTAAATTGATGAATGGTTGTTATTTAGTACTTATATCAAGTCCTAAAGATTATTGAACTTTTATCTTTGCAAAACAGAGATATAAGGTCAATGAACAATGATGTTTGGTAATATGTTGATTACACATTATACCAGGCCATTCAGTTTGTTGACTTGCAAACACTGAAGGGTAAACTATAAATAATAAAACAACATGGGTTAACCTCATCACCCCTTCCCCTTGACCTGTGAATCGTGGCTTGAAGGACAGCTGTAGAAAATATAAGGAGACTTTGCCTCTGTTCAAAGTGACTCTACAGGATGTCAGCTTACCAAGGCCCCAGCTGGAAGTACACAGATCTGCTCAGTTGTCCATAGCTGAACTCTCAGAGACGTCTTGAAAAATGAGTTTGGCACAATCAGGTCCCTTGGCCACATATCTCACTGCTCTCAGTTAGTCTCCTAAGCTTGTTGTTACCTCCTCTCTGTGGGTGCCCACCAAAAGCAGGGTGCCACTGGTGGGGGTAGTCAGCCCTGGAAGCGGCTCTAATCCCGGCGACTCAGCGAAAGAGTGAGACTGTAATTTGCACCATCTTGGTTATTTGCTGGGACTGTTCTATATGTTAGTGTTTGTTGGAGGTTCAATAAATGATTGCCTCACTGTTTTACCCTTATCCTATGCTGTCTGAGTAGTATTATGCCTATAGTAAAAGTAGAGTGGGAGCTCAGTGGGATGATCCTTGGTCCATATGGTCTCGAGCCAACAAACAAGAGCACCTGCTGACACCCATGTATCCACATTGTGATGGCAGCATGGGATACTACTCAGCCCGGCAGATACTGGAGAGCTGCAGGGGACTCTGGTGTTCGTAGATACCGTCCAAGGGCTTCACAACCAGAGAGGCATATAGACAGGTCCAGCATAGCGTAGGTAAGGCATACACTGAAGGCTTCGGATGCCATAATGTCCAAACCCACCAACTTGGCCTTGAGAAGAGGACAAGCATGGCTTTGTAGCCACAAGAAATGACAATTACAGGAACTGTGTGAGATTGGGTACCGGACCACTGACACTTGGTTGGATTTGATCAAGGAATTGGTCCATTGGGATGTCCAGAACAAAACCTCTGCTGAGATGGAGCCAGAGGAATTGCCAGAGCAAGGACCCAGTGGCAATCTGTTATCAATTCAATCCACAGCAGCCTGAATCAAGGAGTTGTTGGCTTCATTGGAACTTGGAGCCTCAAGTGGGGAAAGGGCTTGTGGTATGGAATCAGTTTTGGGAATTTCAGTACCCCTACCCCCAGTGCCAAACCCAACTCCCATAATAGTCCCCCAACAAGGAACTCATCTCCGCTCCAGAGACTTGCTAGTGTTTAACCCCTTTCTGACATATGACATACTATCCCGTTCATGTGCCCTGGGACTTAATTCCCAAGGACGGGATAGTACGTCATTGCGATCAGCGGCACTCACGGGGGAGCGCCACTGATCGTGGCCGAGTGTCAGCTGATTATCACAGCTGATACCCGGGACTATGTGTCAGGGGTGGTCACGGATTACCCCTGGCACGTTAACCTCTGGCACACTGCGATCAAACATGATCGCAGAGTACCGGGTTTAGGGAAGCATCGGCAGGGAGGGGCTTCCTCTGTGCTTCCCTGAGAGCCCCGCAGCAGCGCAATGTGCAGCGCTGCTGCGGGGGCCTCCTTCCCTGCAGGTCTCCGGATCCAATATGGCGGCTGGGACCTTCGGGGGCCTGCAGAGAGGTGTCTTTCTCAGTGCCTGCTGAGAACAAGCTGTCATGTTCCAGGTTGGATGATGACAATTAAAAGCACATGTAACCTTTTTTTTCCCTAAGCTGTGTGCTTAAGTTTGGTTTTGCCCCGGTGGCCATTAGGATTATTACACTGTGGTGTCTTTTGTTCTAGTTTGCCCCCCATGTTGGTTAGCATTATTACACGGGAATCATTAACAGGTGTGATTAATCTGGCTTAACTATAAAGGTAGCAAGGGGACCTGGAGACCACATAAATCACAACCAATAGATCCAAAAGTCAAAAAATGGTACATACTTTATTTGGGAATATACACAGAACGGGAAATGGGGAACATGTATACAGAAAAAACAAAGTGCTGCAGTGCAAAGAGGATGCGCGGTACGACCACAGCCATAATATATTTATATGTACATCAATCTGTAAGTCCAAAAAAATGGCACAATTGCCAACCCCACTCTGGGCAGAGACTAACCTAACAGCCTCAAATATGTTGTAAATAGCATCCCATAACCTACATGTGTATATATCCACATTGTTTTAACAAAAAATAATCAATAAATCTTAATTATATATATACATAAGGGGCGACTAAATCACAATGTGACTCAGTCATACATGCATAGGCAGTATAATCTGCAAGGGAATGCCAATGAAAGGAGTATCCACCCCTATGTATCACAATCAACCCACCCACCCATGTAGGAATGAGCGGTACCAGGGCAGAACATACCTCAGAGTGGGGAGAACCAAAGTAGCCAGGCGGTCCGCGCGTCACCCCGACGCGTGTTTCTCCTTCGTCAGGGGGCATGTGAATAATTATACCGGTGTGTTTAAATATCACCGGACCGGAAGTGCCCGTGACGCGGACCGGAAGTGACGCGGGCGCAGCCATGGGAACCGAGAACGCTGGACGGCCGCGGCATCATGGGGCGGGGAGGGACCTCCAAAGTCAGCCACTCCCACACCACATAGAGACGCCGAGATCAACCAGCGCACCGGGACATGGCCCACCCGCGTTCAAGGTCAGCGGCACGTCAGCTCCACTGTCAAATAGTGGTGGAAAGAAATATCATGGGACACAATAGAGTTATCCCAAATACAAAACGGGCTCTGCTACGTCCAAACGCCCATATACAGTATATAGATACCAGATTTTTCACATAGTTCTATTTAGAAAACTGTGCCATTATGGTATCAAAGCCTCATAACACATGTAATAGAATATAGTACCAAACATAAGTAAATGAATAAATAACTGCATAGCACTATAGATAATTATAATATTATTAATTAGGCAAAAATGGTATCTAAATTCACTATCCATCCATATATCATCATATAGGCGAGGAACAAAAAAAGGGTGGAAAAACAGAGTATTTATATACATATGTGTATACCTCCAAATGTGTCACTCATAGTAAACATGTAGCTCATGAATATGCAAAAACATATGTTGCAGCTATCAAGAGATTTATAAACTATCAACTACATAGATGATATAAATATTAATTGATAAGCAAAATCAAGGTTATTAAGCCTCGGGCTACACATCAATTTGATATACGCAACACATGGAACACATTGAGATGTTGTGGGGAGGGGAATAGGGGAGGAGGGGAATAGGGGAGGAGGGAAAGGAAAGGGAGGAGGGGAAAGGGGGAGGAAAACAGGACCGGGGGGGGGGGAGGAAAATCTTCATCTGTAACAGAAAGATGAGAGCCAGGAACTTCCATGTTGCTCCAGTCCGGACCAAAGAGAATTCTAAAAACATCTGAAACACAAAAACATATTAAAATCACTAAAATCAAAAACTGCTACACAATGTGTAACCATACACTGCTCTAAAAAGAGTGGTGATCACAGAAACGGAACATATGATAGATTCTCATTTAATCCCAAGGGATGCACCGTGTCCAGTGTCCATATCCATCGTGTCTCTTTCTGGGCCAATCTTTGAGACACTCTATAAAGGTGTGTCATGTGCTCTCACTGGTGTTGGTGATAGTGTTCATTTCCAACCATCCTTGGTGGGGAAAGGAGCTAGAGAGAGTTCCTTGCAGCACAGTCAGAGTCATGGTGTGGAAGGAGTCAGAGGTGATTTCCTTGCAGCTCTGACAGAGCTTGGTGGCAGCTTCAGGTGGAAGCTGAATTCTAATGGTGGACTCTGTGGCTTGGAGCAATAGCAACAGAGCAAAGCTAAGTGGTGTTACCCCTGTTTTGTGACTTTGCTTTTGTGTGTTTCAGTGCAGTGGTGGGATTAGTTTCTGCACCATCCATTTCACTAGTGAGGGATAGGTGCAGGGCGAGCTAGGGTTCTTAGGTATCCTGATCGGCGCCCGGTGCGGAACCGGCCTTGGGATCGTTAGGAGTGTAGACACTGACTCAGGGGAGTGCAGGTGGTCTCCACATCCCCGTTCCCTATCGCAGGGCCCACCATTGTAATTGTTTCCCTGGTGTTTCCCCTTATTATTTAAATTTGCCCTGTTCGAGGTGGTGTATCCAGTTTCACGTGTATTTCTGAAATTCGCCTGCTGGAGGCGGTGTATCCGGCTGCATGTCTTATTATTTAAATTTGCCCTACTGGAGGCGGTGTATCCAGGGTCGCATGTGTCATATAAATTCGTCCTGCTGGAGGCGGTGTGTCCAGTCACACGTTGACCATTACATTATCACCAACCAAACTTTTTTTCTGCTGAGTCATGGACTCAAGGCAGACCTTTGCCCAAATGCTGCAAATCTTTTCTGAGGAGATTAGGGGGCTGTGTGGTGAGTTGGTGCAGCAGCTGCAGCTGTTGGTGGGCTTTGGGGGTCTGGTTCAGGCACAGGCTCAGCCAGAACCCCAGATATCCCTTCCTGACAGGTTTTCTGGAGGGAGAGATCAATTCTTGGTATTCCAGCAAGCCTGCAAATTATATTTCAGGCTGCGTCCTCGTTCATCAGGGAATGAAGAGCAACGGGTGGGAATCATTATGTCCCTTCTTAAGGGGGATCCCCAATCCTGGGCCTTCTCCCTGCCGGACGATTCACCATCATTAGAGTCCGTGGACGAGTTTTTTGCGGCTTTGGCGCTAGTGTATGGGGATCCTGATGGCGTCGCCCTGGCGGAATCTCGACTCTGTAGGTGTAAACAGGGAGCCCGGGTTGCTGAGGAGAACTGCTCAGAGTTTAGGAGGTGGGCCACTGACACTCAGTGGAATGACCCTGCACTTAGGAGTCAATTTGTGCACGGTCTGTCTCCAAAGTTGCAGGATACTCTGGTGCCATATGCCGCCCCCAGGTCGTTGGAGGCCGCCATGTCCCTTGCCATCTGGGTGGATAGACGCCTTAGGTTGAGACATACACAAAATGTGCCCCCTGTTGTCCTCGCTAGGGAGGAGGACCCACCAGTGCGGACGGAGGAACCCAGACAGCCCGGTGTTGTTGGTACAAAAAAGGGGGTGTCTGCGGCTCGTCATGGTGGTGGGGGTATGCTTTTCCTGTGGGAAGCCGGGCCATTTCATGGGAGCCTGCCCAGTACGTGCCAAGTCTCCAGACGAACCCATGCAAGTAGGAGGAGCTAGTTTGTGTACGGAGCTGCCTACGGTTCGGGGAGTGGTGTCGGCATGCTTTTACTGTGGGCAGACTGGTCATGTCCTGAAGTCTTGCCCAACCCACGCCAAATTATTATCTTTGCCATCTGTGAAGCCGCATTCCCCTGGTCGCTTGGAGGGAGGCGACCAGGGAGTGTATATTTCCTCCATTTTGCCCTCCCATGGTACTCTGTCAGCAGAGGCGTTGGCTGGCGGCGTACCGGAGGTGATACTGGTGCTTGTGGAAAGCGGAGCAGGAGTTAGTCTGGTGGATGCTCACTTTGTCCAGTCTCATGGCCTGAGGTGTAGGACGCTTGCCCAACCTATAAGCGTCCAGGCCATAAACTCTGTTCCACTGAGCCAGGGGAGCTTGACCCAAGTCATAGAAAATATATATCTACGTATAGGACATCATGAGGAGTCCTTGTCATGCTACATCTTGGAAGGAATGCCAGTACCTATCGTTTTAGGCCTCCCTTGGCTGAAAAAACACAACCCGGTAATAGATTGGCTGGCGAGGGAAGTGGTCAGCAGGGGGCAGTCGTGTGAGGGCTGCTGCCTAGGGACTACTGTCTCTGCCGTCTCTCTTCAACGGACCCCTTTCTCTCCAGTGAGAGCAGCAGATGTCCTCGATCCCTATTGCAGGGCCCACCATTGCAATTGTTTCCCTGGTGTTTCCCCTTATTATTTAAATTCGCCCTGCTGGAGGCGGTGTATCCAGTTTCATGTGTATTTCTGAAATTCGCCTGCTGGAGGCAGTGTATCCGGCTGCACGTCTTATTATTTAAATTCGCCCTACTGGAGGCGGTGTATCCAGGGTCGCGTGTGTCATATAAATTCGCCCTGCTGGAGGCGGTGTGTCCAGTCACACGTTGACCATTACACAGGCTCTGAGAAAGCCTGCAGCAACGCCTGTCACATCGCTGATCTGACAGAATGCTGTGCAACCTGTCCGATCACCGATCTGACATATTACAGTGATAACCCCCCTGGGACAATGTAATAAAGTTAAAAAAAGTGTAAAAATAATTTATTAAAAAAAATCGCTAAATAAATTTAAAAAAAAAATATTCCCTAATAAATTCATTTTTTGGAAATAAAAAAAAACAATAAAAGTATACATATTTAGTATCGCCGCATCCGTAACGACCCTCCCTATAAAACTGTCACATTAGTTAATCCCTTTAGTGAACTTCTTAAAAAATAAAAATAAAAAATAAAGCAAAAAATAATGCTTTATTATCATACCGCTGAACAAAAAGTGCAATAACGCGCGATCAAATAGACGTATATAAATAAACATAGTACCACTGAAAAAGTAATCTTGTCCCGCAAAAAACGAGCTGCCATACAGTATCGTCAGTGAAAAAATAAAAAAGTTATAGCTCACGGAATAAAGCGATGCAAAAATAATTATTTTTTAGATAAAATTGTTTACATTGCATAAAAACTCCAAAACATAAAAAAATGACATAAATGAGGTACCGCTGTAATCGTACTGACCCAAAGAATAAAACCGCTTTATCAATTTTACCACACAGGGAATGGTGTAAACGCACCCCCCAAAAGAAATTCTTGAAATGCTGGTTTTTGTTCATTCTGCATCCCAAAAATCTGAATAAAAAGAGATCAAAAAATGTCACGTACCCGTAAATGGTACCAATAAAAACGTCAACTCGTCCCGCAACAAATAAGCTCTCATGACTCGGTGGGTCAAAATATGGAAAAATTATAGCTCTCACAATATGGTGATGCAAAAACTATTTTTACAATAAAAAGCATCTTTTAGTACATGACAGCTGCCAAGCATAAAAACCCGCTAAAAATAGTAAATCAAACCCCCCTTTACCACCCCCTTAGGCTAGTTTCACACTTGCTTTTTTTTGCAGCGCGTTTTTCCCGCAAAAAAACGCATTGAAAAAACGCATACATAAGCATACAACTGCTGCGTTTTTTTCAAGCATTTTTATGAGCATGCATGAAAAAAACGCAGCGTTTTTATGCGTTTGTATGCGTTTTTAGTGCGTTTTTACCGCGTTTGCGTTTTTTTCCAACATTTTTAGGTGGCCCCTCACACTACCCAAACCATGACTTTACTAACCCTAACCCTGACCCTAACCCTAACCCTAACCCTGACCCTAACCCTAACCCTAACCCTGACCCTTAACCAAATCATACTTAACCCTAACCCAAACCCTAAACCCTAACTAACCCTAACCCTAACCCTAACCCTGACCCTAACCCTAACCCTAACCCTGACCCTAACCCTAACCCTAACCCTGACCCTAACCCTAACCCTAACCCTGACCCTAACCCTTAACAAAACCATACTTAACCCTAACCCTGACCCTAACCCTAACCCTAACCCTGGCCCTAACCCTAACCCTAACCCTAACCCTGACCCTAACCCTTAACAAAACCATACTTAACCCTAATCCTGACCCTAACCCTGACCCTAATCCTTAACAAAACCATACTTAACCCTAACCCTGACCCTAACCCTAACCCTGACCCTAACCCTAACCCTAACCCTGACCCTAATCCTTAACAAAACCATACTTAACCCTAACCCTGACCCTAACCCTAACCCTGACCCTAACCCTAACCCTGACCCTAACCCTAACCCTAACCCTGACCCTAACCCTTAACAAAACCATACTTAACCCTAATCCTGACCCTAACCCTGACCCTAACCCTTAACCAAACCATACTTAACCCTAACCCTGACCCAAACCCCAACCCTAACCCTGACCCTGACCCTAACCCTAACCCTAAACCCCCTTAACTAACCCTAACTCTAACCCAAACCCCTAAATTCCATGGTTAAAAAAAAAAACGCATATGCAAAAAAACGCATACATGAGCATGCCAGTGCGCACATATGCGCATCCATAGGCTATAATGGCCATTTTTAGCGCAAAACGTGCGCATATGTGCGCATGCGCTTTTTTGCAGGGCCAAAAAATGCAACATGCTGCGTCTGGAAAATACCAACGCACACCCCAAAAAAACGCAGCGCATGAAAATCGCATACATGCGCTTACCAGCGCGCAGGTATGCGCACCCATGTTAAATATAGGGGAAAAAACGCATGCGCAGGTATGCGTTTTTTTCCAGCGCTAAAAAACGCAAATGTGAAACCAGCCTAAGTTAGGGAAAAATAATAAAATAAAAAATGTATTTATTTACATTTTCCCATTAGGGATAGGGTTAGGGCTAGGGCTAGGGCTGAGATTAGGGTTAGGGATGTGTTGGGGTTAGGGTTGGAATTAGAATTGGGGGGTTTCCACTGTTTGGACATATCAGGTGCTCTCCAAATGCAACATGGCATCTGATCTCAATTCCAGCCAATTCTGCGTTGAAAAAATCAAATGGTGCTCCTTCCCCTCCAAGCTCTGCCATGCACCCAAACAGTGTTTTACCCCCACATATGGGGTATCAGCCTACTCAGGACAAATTGCAAAACAACTTTTGGGGTCCAATTTCTCCTTTTACCCTTAGGAAAATAAAAAATTGGGAGCTAAAATATAATTTTTGTGGAAAAAAAATATGATTTTTTTATTTTCACGCCTGGGAGTTATAAACTTCTGTGAAGCACTTGGGGGTTCAAAGTGCTCACCACACATCTAGATAAGTTCCATAGGGGGTCTAGTTTCCAAAATTGCGTCACTTGTGGGGCATTTCAACAGTTTAAGCACATCAGAGACTCTCCAAACACGACATGACATCCGCAGACCATTCCATCAAAGTCTGCATTCCAAAACGTCACTACTTCCCTTCCGAGCCCCGATGTGTCCCCATACAGTAGTTTTCTCCCACATATGGGGTATCAGCATACTCAGGACAAATTGGACAACAACTTTTGGGGTCCAATTTTTCCTGTTACCCTTGGGAAAATAAAAAAATTGGAGACTAAATGATCATGTTTGTGGAAAAAATATGATTTTGTTCTTTTCACGCCCGGGCGCTATAAACTTCTGTGAAGAAATGGGGGGTTCAAAGTGCTCACCACACATCTAGATAAGTTCCCTAGGGGGTCTGGTTTCCAAAATGGTGTCATTTGTGGGGGTTTCCACTGTTTAGGCACATCAGGGGCTTTCCAAACGCGGCATGGCGTCCAATCCCATTTCCAGCCAAAAAATTCAAATGGCACTGCTTCCCTTCCGAGCTCTGCCATGCGCCCAAATAGTGGTTTACCCCCACATGTGGGGTATCAGCGTACTCAGGTAAAATTGCACAATAACTTTTGGGGTCCTGTTACCCTTGTGAAAATAAAAATTGGGGGTGAAAACTTCATTTTTGTGGAAAAAATGTGATTTTTTTAATTTTACGACTGTACGTTATAAACTTCTGTGAAGCTCTGGGAGGTTCAAAGTTCTCACCACACATCTAGATAAGTTCCTTGGGGGAAATAGAAAGAAAAATCACTGGATTAGGGGGACTGCAAGCCCAGTAGGGTTAGGTAAAAAAAATACTACTGAATAAAATATAAAGTTTAAAAATTACATATTTTATTGAAACATAACACATAAAATTATTTTACATGTGCATAATGAAAGGCAAGAAAAACCGCGAAAACTTAATGAATGAGACACCTAAAGGAATTGATTTATAATACAAAATTCAATATTTATAAATATAAGGTGACCTAAAAAGTGATAATAGAGGCTAATTTAATAATACCAGATAATACACTTCCACACTACACATCATAAAAAATGTGTATATGTGCTAAGGTACATATGTTCAAAAAAATTGTATGTACTTCACAGTGATAAACTGTGGTAGCTATATGGCCTGGTGGCTCATCGTTAGAAATATAGCCATAGAGTACAAAAATATAATCATATAATCACTATGTGACCTGGTGGCTCATTATTGAATATATGGTCATAAAGTGCAAACTAAATCCAGAATATGCAAACATATAGTGCAACAAAACATATATCAGGTGTGAACAATAATAAAGCAATGTGCTCAACTAATCAGAGACCATAACTCAAACACTTTGTGCATGTAACCATTGATACTGTTAGGCGTCGGATTTCTGTCGCTGCACAGCAAGAATCCCGAGCCTTACTTCCAGCCGTCTCTCATTCCTCTCTAGCCACAGAGGAGGTTGCTCAGCAAACTCATCAGTGCAGGCGCTCTGCCCAGATCAGCTCCGTGGGTTTGCTTGCTGCTGCCACCTCTGGCACAGCTATGGCAATACATGCTGCTCAGCAGCGAGATTCTCCAGGGACTAAGTCCCCATGTCGGGCCACTGAGCATGCCCGTGGAGTGATCTCCCACTGGAGATCGAAGGTCACGTGCTCAGGTCCTGCTCCTGTTCGGATTGGCCCACCCGAGAAGCCAGGAAGATCCCGGACGCTCGTGGCTATAAAAGGTTTGCATGGCCGCTCGGATAGACTGTATTTACAGACTATGTGGAGTGAGTGATGTATGCACGTATGAATGTCTCTGGTGAATGACTCATTAAGAAACCCCTACCCTTGGTACACGTGTTGTGCAGCCTAGGAGGCTAGCGCCCAGGCTTAGGCGTAGGTAGGTCAGAGGTTGACTCAGGCATCAGTCCTCACCAGAGATTCGGCACGCCTCAGTGCACGTGCTCCATAGCCAGCATCTATAGCGGCACTCGTGGCAGTGATGCCGCGCGCTCAGTGGGCCTAGAAGGACTCTAACCCCGTGTCCTTGGGGTAGAGTTCTGTGGCCGTACACTGTGCGCTCTTTTGGCCGAGCTCTGTGAGCTTAACAGGCTCGGGCATCTACGTTCAGCGTTTGTGCGGCTCTGTGCATTATCAGAGTTCGCCCCTGTTCACATTGGGTGACATAACCCACGTGTGACTGGCTTCACACCGCTTAATTCTTCCGCCATTATTTAGCAGCAGTGTTCCACTTCTGCACGGTGGACCCAGGGCTGTGAACGCACCTACTATTATTTTATCATTTGGTGCGTTCCGCCAGCCCTAACATTATCCTAGCGCCAGGGTCTGGCTAATAATGAAGGATGAACAATGACTGCATAGATGCATCCAGCAGCTGAAGGGTAGGTTGGCAGCGCTAGAGCGTTCCACCTCAGCTGCGAATGTTACTTCGGTCACTGTTCAAGCAGCTACAGAGGCTGTCGACCGTGTCTCCACGGCTAGCCCTGCCCCGACCTTGTCTCGCCTCCCGCTGCCCGAAAAGTTCTCGGGTGATAGTGCTTCATGAAGGGGTTTCGTGAGTCAGTGCTCCATTCACCTGGAGTTGCTGGCCACACAATTTCCCTCTGAGGGGGCCAAGGTGGGATTTATCATCTCCCTTCTGTTGGGCAGGGCCTTGGAGTGGGCCACCCCGCTGTGGGAGCGTGTGGACCCCCTGCTACAGAGTGCCACCCATTTTCTGGTCACTTTGAAGCAGGTGTTCCTGGGGCCTTGGGTCACGCACGACACCGCACTGCAGTTGCTGGCCCTAACCCAGGGTTCGTCTCTGGTCAGTCAGTATGCCATCCTCTTCAGAACTCTGGCCTCAGAGCTTGAGTCGCCAGATAAGGTTCTCATACCTATTTTCTGGAGAGGCCTGGTTGATCATGTCAAAGACGCCCTGGCCACCAGGGAGGTGCCCACCACCTTGGAGGAGCTCATTATGGTCTCCACCTGAATTAATATTCACTTCACTGAGCGAGGGCTGGAGCGCTCCAGGTCCCGCCAACAATATAGATTGGCTCCAAACTTTGTTAGGCCGCTGGAACCCCTCAGTCAGCCGCCTGAGCCTCCAGAGGCCATGGAGGTGTCTCGCATGGGGTCCAGGACCTGGTCCGCGCGGGTATCTTCAGTCTGCTTCCGATGTCGGCAGACTGGGCACCTAGCTAACCAGTGCCCACAGCGTCCAGGAAACGCTCCCGTCTAGTGGTTATCGGAGGGGGCCTACTAGACACAGCAACTTTCTCCTCCAAGCTCCTGTTTAAAGGGGCGTTATAATTTAATTTTTCCACTCTGGTGGTGGAGGTTTGTGTGTACTATGGAGCGGAGGGCAATTTCATGCCATCTGCCTTCGCCCGACAACACGCAATCCCCCTGGTCCTGCTACCTCAACCAGTCACTATCAGAGTGGTGAATGGTGCGACACTCCCATCCCAAATCACCCACAAGACGGCTCCACTGAGACTCTCACTGTCTCCTTCCCATCAGGAGATGCTGTCTCTTCTTGTCATGCCCGAAGGTATCGACCAGGTCCTCCATAGAATTCCCTGGTTATGAGCTCACTCTCCTCACATAGAATGGTCCTCGGGAAAAATCCTCGGTTGGAGCAAGTCCTGCGAGGGTAGGTGTTTGAAGGACTTCGTACAGGTCGCTAACACTGAGGTTCCCGCAGATCTCTCCTCGCTTCCCAAGCCGTACCAGCAGTATGCAGACGTTTTCTCCAAGAAGGCGGCAGAGACCCTTTTGCCGCACCGCGCTTACGACTGACCTATTGACATCTTGCCCGGTGCTGAGCCTCCCCGGGGTCAAGTCTACCCCCTATCTCTCCCAGAGACAGAAGCCATGTCTCAGTATATCAGGGAGAATCTGGCAAGAGGAGTCATTAGGAAGTCGGTGTCTCCGGCGGTAGCGGGATTCTTCTTTGTCCAAAAGAAGAATGGAGAATTACGTCCGTGCATTGATTACAGGGATCTTAATGCCATAACCGTTAAGAACAAGTATCCTCTACCCCTGATATCGGAACTGTTCGATAGGCTACGGGGAGCGAGAGTGTTTACTAATCTTGATCTGCGAGGAGCCTATAACCTGATTCGCATCCGTGAGGGGGACGAATGGAAGATGGCATTTAACACCAGAGATGGGCACTATGATTACCTGGTGATGCCCTTTGGGCTATCAAATGCGCCAGCCGTCTTCCAAGACTTTGTGAACGATATCTTCCGGGATGTGCGTACCACCTCGGTAGTAGTCTATCTGGACGATATTCTCATTTACTCTCCAGACATTGACTCCCACCGGAGAGATGTTCGTAAAGTTTTCGATCTCCTGCGGGCAAACTCCCTTTACGCCAAGTTGGAGAAATGTGTGTTTGAGCAGGAGTCCATGCCTTTCCTGGGCTATATCATCTCGGCCCAGGGGTTGGCCATGGATCCTGCCAAACTACAGGCGGTGATGGATTGGCAGGAGCCCCATTCTCTCAAAGCAGTGCAGCGCTTTATGGGGTTCATAAATTACTATCGCCAATTCATCCCCCATTTCTCAACTTTGGTAGCGTCCTTGGTAGCCCTCACCAAGAAGGGTGCTAACTCCAAACTGTGGTCGGAAACTGTCTCCAAGGCCTTCGCCGCTATTAAATCCCACTTCGCTAGTGCTCCCATTCTACATCGCCCCGATGTAGATAAGCCCTTCATTCTGGAGGTGGATGCCTCTTACGTGGGTGCTGGAGCGGTCCTGTTCCAGAAGGACTCGCAAGGACGGAAGCACACATGCTTCTTCTTCTCTAAGACCTTCACACCGGCGGAGAGGAATTATTCCATCGGGGACAGGGAGTTGCTAGCAATGAAGCTGGCCTTCTCAGAGTGGAGACACCTCCTGGAGGGGGCTCGCCATCCTTTCCAGGTGTTCACCGACCACAAAAATTTGGTCTATCTACAGACTGCCCTGCGGCTGAATTCTCGCCAGGCCAGATGGTCCTTGTTCTTCTCCCGATTCCATTTCACCCTGCATTTTCTCTCCGGGGAGAAGAACATCCGAGCCGACGCTCTTTCTCGCTCCGTGGTGTTATCGGAGGAGGAGGAGCCTCGGCTGCTAGTTCCATTGGAGAGTCTGAGGACCGTGGCTCCGGTTTCTCTCGAGTCGGTACCTCTGGGCAAGACTTTTGTCCCTGCCCATCTGCGACCGGAGGTCCTCTCTTGGGCTCATTCATCCAGGGTGGGGGGGACATTTTGGGACCAAACGAACCTCTGATCTCCTGGCGAGGACGTTTTGGTGGCCGCATATGGCTCGTGACATCAGGGACTATATTCAGGCGTGCGTCTCTTGCGCCCAGAATCGGTCCTCTTGGCAGCGGCCCGCTGGGTTACTCTATCCCCTACCGGTTGCGGACAGGCCCTGAGAGATGGTCGGTATGGACTTTGTCTGGGGTCTGACAAATTCCAGTGGCAGCACCGTCATTTGGGTGGTCACCGATCATTTCTCCAAGATGGTACATCTGGTACCACTCTCTCGGCTACCTTCGGCACGGGGTCTGTCAGAGTTGTTTATTAAACATGTTTTTCGCCTATACGGCATGCCGGATAAGATTGTCAGCAACTGGGGTCCTTAGTTTGTGTCTCGGTTCTGGAGAGAGCCCTGTTCTCTGCTCAGCATTGAGCTAAATCTCTCCTTGGCCTATCATCCCGAGATGAATGGGTTGGTGGAGAGAGCCAACCAGACCCTGGTGACATACCTGCGACATTTTGTCTCGGCCAGGCAGGATGATTGGTCATCCTTGCTGCCGTTGGCCGAGTTCGCCTTGAACAACGCTGTGGCCGACTCCACCGGTCAGACCCCATTCCTCCTAAATTACGGTCAGCATCCACGCGTCCCCGTGCCCGTGTCATCCACCGACTCTAGGGTGGCAGACTGGGTGGTGGAGGCACGTGACATTTGGGATCGTATGCAGGATGCTATCCGGGCTTCCAAGGAGAGAATGAGGTCCTCCGCTGACACACACCGGCGCCCTGCTCTGACCATCGCCCCTGGCAACTTAGTATAGCTCTCCACTCAAAACATCAGGCTGCGGGCGGAATCCGCTAAGTTTGTACCGCGCTATATTGGCCCTTTCAAGGTCCTCAAGCAGATTAACCCTGTGGTCTACCGTCTGGCCCTTCCACCACACTTGGCTATCTCGGACACATTTCATGTGTCTCTCCTTAAGGCCTCTTTCACACATCAGGTTTTCGCCGTCAGGCGCGATCCGGTGCTTTTGACAAAAACCGGATCCGGCGAAATGCAATGCCAGATCCGGTTTCCCCCCCATTGACTTGCATTTGCACCGGATCGCGCCGGATGGCCATGCGTTTCATCCGGTTTTCGCCGGATCCGGCATTGTGTCTCAATCCGGCGTCTGGAAAAAAACGGCTACTGTAACGTTTTTTGTCTCCGGCGAAAAAGCCGGACACGCCGGATCCGGCGCGTCCGGCTTTTTCACACAATGAAAGCCTATGAGTGCCGCAATGCGCCGGATACGGCGGCCGGATCCGGTATTTTTGGTCTGAGCATGCTCAGTAGCTCTGCCCACAAGACACATACTGTATATAAAAGCAAGACAGTGGGACCCTCAGCCACACCCAACATGCCACCCAAGACAGCAACCAGGCGCAGGAGAAGGCAGGAGACCACTGCAGCACCATCAGCACCACCACCACGCCAAATGGAGCAGCAAATGGAACATGCTGAGGAGGGGAGTCCAGCAGCAGATGAGAGATGGTAATTATCAAATCCCCCATTCCTCCAAACTAGGGCCATGGAATATCAAGATATTCATTGGCCCTTTGTTTCTCTTTATTCAACAGCCGCCCAAGAGATGCAGCAGCAGCAGAAATGGCATCACTGGCAGCAGCAACAGCAGCAGCAATACCCACAGCCATGGAGTCTGGCCATCAACAGGACAGCACATCTTCTTCTGGGAGCCCTCCCTCGCATCGTCAGCGTTTGACGGTAAGTTTTTATTTCCAAAATCCATCATCTCTGTAATATATGTCTATTCATTGCCTTTTATTTCAAAACAGGAATCACAAGATGAAGAGGAGCTCCCAGAAGAAGAAGGAAGGGGTGGACAGACGCTTGGAGTGGGCTCACAATTCGTAAGTTTTTTGCATCAAACGCAGAAACACAACATCACACTACACACAACACATAGAAAACAATGTTCTGCAGACCACACACAGCAAACAAATGCCTACATCCAAACTCATAACATTTTTTGTTTTCTTCTCTAGTCTTCCCAATCTGGTGCTCGGCCAAGAGGTCCTCGCAGTGCCTCCCAGGGTCGTCGGCGACAGCAACGCGGCGGTCACCAGCGTGTAAGTATAAATATTTTTGCTTTGTTTTTTGGCACTTTTTATTTCATTTCTTTTGTGGAGGCTAATTATGTTATTTTTGTCTTTTTCTTTAACAGCCTTCACAGCGTGCTCCCGACTCTGACGGTGAGGATGGAGGGATTGATGTGGACCGCCTCATCGATCTCGTCAGAGAAAGGGAGCCGCTCTGGAATATGGCTGACCGCCGCCACGCTGACCTGATCATTACCCGACGACTCTGGGAGGAAATCTGTTCTCTCCTTGTGGGCCGCTGGGAGGACCTCGAAGCTCGGGACCAGATTAAAGAGCGTAAGTATATACAGTAACGGTTGCTTGATGTAAACCAGTGTTTCCCGAACTCCAGTCCTCGTGGTCCCCACGGATCATGTGTTCAGGATTTCTATTTACTATTGAAATCCTGAAAACATGACCCCTGGGGACCATGAGGACTGGAGTTTGTGAAACACTGATGTTGTATACTAACCACTCCTTTCTCGTTTCAGGGAACAGAATTGTGAATCGGTGGCGGTCTGTGAGGGATCGTTTCAAGAAGGAGTTCAATAAAGAGATGCGGGCCCCGAGTGGATCTGAAGGACGCAGGAGCAAGTACAAGTACGCACAAGCCCTGTCGTTCCTCCGGGAAACAATGCTCACCAGAAGGTAAATATTACACACCACATGTGAAAAAGATGTAACTTTTTTTTTTCAGCCAGGGCCATACCATGTCAGTATTTTAATTGTTTTTTTTTCTCTTTATTCCACAGCACGGTGAGCAGCACTCGGGAGCCTGCACGATTGGACCCTTCTGAGGCGATCCCTGAGGAGACCGGCACCGAGGGACACTTCGACCGCCCCGGTACATCTGCACCTTCCCTGCCTTCCCACACATTCGACCCATCTGTCCCATCCACCAGCACAGGAGCATCGTGGCCGCCTACATTACATGAAGCTGCTGGTGAGGAGATCGCTTTCCCTTTACCCCACCCTTCTGCCCCTGCCGCCTCTAGTACACCTGCGGGTACTGGGCGGCAGCGGCAGAGGGGTCAGGAAAAGAGTTATGCGCAAGAGTTATTGCATCTGAATGCATCTTTCCAGAACTGTCTCAAAGTCTTGTCAGAGCAAATCTCCGCAGGCTTTCAGCAGATCAACTCCAGCATTCTGGAGGTGAAGACACTTCTGCAAACCATGCATTCAGAAGCAAGATCTTCGCCAAACCACACCTTTTTCAGGTCTGTTGTGGAGCGCATGGAAACGCTCTCTCCTGCCCAGCAGATGCATGTAATGCATTCGTGCCACGGTGCTCTACAGCAGGTTACCTCCCAACCTCCACCTCCCACCACTGTAGTTCCTCCACCTGCACCCCCTCCAGCCACTTTCCATCCTCCCCCTCCTATTACATCTGCACCCCCTCCAGCCACTTTTCATCCTCCCCCTCCTACTACATACCAGCAACCTGCCCAGTACCAGCAACCTCCCCAGTACCAGCAACCTCCCCAGTACCAGTCATCTCCCCACTTCCAGCAACCTGCCCCGTACCAAACTCCTTCCCCGTACCAAACTCCTTCCCCGTACCAAACTCCTTCACCATACAACTTTCCATCAACATCATCTGCTCCTACAGTCCCTGCCCAACCCTCCACTCCACCACCCACCACCTCTTCTGCTTCCCACATGTCCACCCATTCTGTAGTTTTTTCCACACCTTCACCTCTAACTGTTCCTTCCCCACCACGATCCCAGTCCTCTCTCCACACACCCAGTGTCGAAGTGTCCCGCAGCCCCTCCAGCAGTATTTCCACCCCACAATACACAGAATTGTAATGTGTGTTTTTTAATAAAAATGCCCATTGGGTTTAAAACCTTTATTAAAAAAGTTATTTGCACTTTAAAAAATTAAAAAAAAAAAAAAAAAAAATTTTAAATAAAAGTTAAATTATCGTTTCACAATGGTTGTCTGTCTTTTCTTTCTGCGGCGAAGTATGTTTAAAAAAAAGGTTAAATACAGGGTATTTCAAAGGTAAAAAGGTATTCAAAACCAGGTATATAACTGTGGGTAAATTTTAGCTTTTTGCCACAGTTGTGTTCCTGGTTGTGTTTGAAGCAAAGTATTTCACCTAAAAAGTTGTGTTTATTGTTGGTGATTTCCTAACAATGTACACAACTTTTGTTAAAAGGTGAAATACTTTGCATAAAACACAACCAGGTACACACCTGTGGCCTAAAGCTAAAAATAGTAAGACCATGACAAGATAGCCAACTTTGGTTGGCAAAGGTATATACTGTTGGTCCAGAAGGTACACAAGTTTGGTTAGGGCACAAATCTTTCACACTCTGTCATCCTGCCAGTGTACTCTGCCTTGAGGGGCCACAAGGGTCAATTTTAAAAACCGGATCCGGCGTAATCCGTCGAAAAAACGGATAGAAAAACGGATGAACCGGATGAGACGGATCCGGTTTTGTCTGTCAAGAACAAGACGGATCCGGCACATCAGGTTTTACAAAACATTTGCCGGATCCGGCATTCCGGCACGACGCCGGATCGCGCCTGACACCGAAAACCTGATGTGTGAAAGTAGCCTTAGGCATGTAGGCATGTTAACTACTGGCATGGCTGTGATTGGCTGCTGAAATGATGTCATGATGCACTATAAAAACCGCTGCAGCTGCCATTTCTGGTCTCTCTGCTGTGAATTCAGTTAGGGACAGGCTGCTGTTGAAGACTGTGAGGGACAGTTAGAAATAGCGATCATCAAAAATATCTATTGCTCTACCCAGGCTACATAATCCACCACTGCAGCATTTTTGTAGCTCAGCAGCGCTGTTTTAATAGCTGTCTGCAAGGGCTGTGTGAGTGCAGACCCACGCTGTGTAGTGTGTCCTGCAGGCACGTCTGCTTGTAGGCCGCCCAGCGAGTGTCTCTGCCTCATACACATTTTTCTTTTATTGATGCTTTTTTTTTCTCCTGTAATCTTCTTATCTCTTTATTTTTTTGTATAGCGCTAACATATTCCGCAGCGCTTTACAGTTTGCACACACATCATCACTGTCCCCGATGGGGCTCACAATCTAAATTCCCTATCAGTATGTCTTTTAGAATGTGGGAGGAAACCGGAGTACCCGGAGGAAACCCACGCAAACACGGGGAGAACATACAAACTCCTTGCAGATGTTGTCTTTGGTGGGACTCGAACCCAGGACCCCAGCGCTGCAAGGCTGCAGCGCTAACCACTGAGCCACCGTGCCGCCCACTGTATAGTGTGCTTCCATACGTATCCATATACGTTAGTTGCAAACACTAAAGGAGTGGACAGCGGAGCCTTTCAGCAGCCTTTCAGTGCTATAGCCCATTTCTCTGCACTGTTTTTGGCTGTCTGATAGGTCTCTCTGTGTGTGAGTGCAGCTCACGTTGCAGTGTGTTCTACAGCCACCGCTAGCTGTAGTCCGCTCAGCGTGCGTCACTGCCTCATACATAGTCCTTTTGTTTTCAGCTAATTTATCCAGATTTTTGTTCCTATATTAGTGTGCTTCCATCCGCATCCATTGTCATTGGTTGGTTGCAAACACTATATAGGATTAGATAGAGGAGCCTTTTTGCTGGCTTGTGCCCTTCAGGGCCAGCCAGACTAGTATCACCCTATTTTTTGGAGCCTCATCTATTGCATTGTAGGTTAGCTTCCTGCATTTTAATCGCTCCAAAAAGTTTGTGATACTATAGCTTTCAAACTTTGGTCACATCCTTTTCTTTTCCCCTCCCCCCAAAAAAAAAGGAAATAAAGTTCCCCAAACACTCCACTTTACAGTTGTGTAGGCCACATTAGATCATATTAAAGTGTAGTACACACACTCTTAGCCAAATTAGTGTTTCTTATACTGGTTAGCAGGTGTTCAGGAATAAGAACACTAAGCCACCCTTTTTTTACTTTTATGCCTATCTTTATCAGTCTACCAAGATGAAGAAGGCAGGGAGTAAGGCACGTGGTCATGGCCGTGGAGTTTCAGCAGGGAGAGGATGGGGGGATTCAGCAGGGAGAGGACGTGGGGATTCGGTGTCTGCTGCGGCCATCAGTGACCCGGCATCCCCCACTTTTACCAGGCAACAGTCCTTCATGCGCAGCTTTGTAGGACCTCGCCGTACCCCACTGCTGCGTGACGAACAAATTGAAGCCGTTGTCGGATGGATGGCAGCTAACGCATCCACTTCAATGACTTCCGCATCCTCCCAAGGCCAGAGCACTGAAGAGCAACCATCTGTCTCTTCACCACCTGCCAAATTGCCCAGGCAGTCTGAGAGCCCTGGACAGGAGCCATCTCAATCTTTACTTCTGTTCTCAGAATCTGTTGGCTTGGAAAGAGGTGGCCAGCCAAGCAGCATTCTAGAGCGTGAAGAAGAGGGAGTATGCAGTGATGCGCAACTGCTTTGTCCCTCTGAATCTGAAGAGGCGGGTGGGCCAGTGCCTATTGTCAGCACACCTCAGTGCTCATCTGATGATGATGAGACTCAGTTGCCAATTTCTGGTGCGTACGGTGCTGGCGAGACAACCCAGGACCAGCCGGTGCTTGAAGAGGGGAGTGGAGATGATGAGGTCCTTGACCCATCATGGCGTCAGCCACAGGAAGGTGGTGGGAGCAGCTCTGAGGAAGAGATTCCCCAAACGGCCAAAAGAGGAGGGAGAGGGCGGGGGCAGACTTGGTTGCCTGTAGCCTCCACTTTGGCACCCGTGAGGAGCAATCCTCTTCCAAAACACAAAACGGGCGCTCCCAGGACTTGCAGTGCATGGTCTTTTTTTGACACAGTTGCAGATGACATTTGCTTTGTCAAATGCAAGCTGTGTCATCAGAAAGTGAAACGAGGGAAAAATGTGACCAACCTCAATACCACAAATATGTGGAAACATGTGCGTACCAAGCACGAGGTGGAGTTACACAGACACACTGAAGATGTAGGCCAACCTTCAGCAGCACCTACCACCTCTTCAGCTCGTGTTGGGGCCTCTTCCTCCAGCTCACACACAGCTGGTTCGGCTTCCTCACTGGAACGCCATGGAAGAACCACTGCCACTGTTGTCCAGAGACCCAGTGAAATTCCACCCACTGAACCACGTTCGCAGTCATCAGCACACTCCCAGGCCACTCACCAGCAATCGGTAGCACAGGCATGGGAGAAAAAGCGACCATACTCGGCAAACCAACCCCGAGCACTGGCTCTGAATGCCGGCATTGCCAAACTACTGGCCCTTGAGATGCTGTCATTCAGGCTGGTGGAGACTGACACCTTCCGGAACTTGATGTCATTGGCAGTTCCACAATACAATGTGCCCAGCCGCTTTTATTTCAGCAGGCAAGCCGTCCCTGCCCTGCAAAAGCATGTGGAGGGAAAAATTAAAAATGCGCTACTAAACGCCATCAGTAGCAAGGTCCACCTGACCACCGATGCGTGGACCAGTAGCCATGGACAGGTACGATACCTTTCCCTCACTGCCCATTGGGTCAATGTTGTGGAGCCGGGTACAGATCTGGAGAGTGGCTCTGTACGTATTCTGCCAACTCCAAGGATTGCAGGAATGCAGTCTGTAGATATTGAGTCCTCCTCCTACTCTAGTTCCTCGGAATCAGCACTGCATGAGCCTGTTAGGCCAGATATGAGCAGAGGTGTGGCCAAACGTCAACAGGCCGTCCTTAAATTAATTTCTTTGGGGAATCGGAGCCACACAGCACAGGAGCTCTGGAATGCCATCAAGCAGGAGAGCGATGTGTGGTTTGTGCCAGCGAATCTCCAGCCAGGTTTGGTAGTGAGTGACAATGGCCGAAATCTAGTGGCAGCTCTGGGCCTAGGCAACCTCACTCAGATACCATGTCTGGCACACGTGCTCAATTTGGTCGTGCAGAGCTTTCTGAGGGACTCTCCGGATCTTGATGCACTGCTGCACAAGGTTCGCCTAGAGTGTGCTCACTTGCGGCGTTCCAGCATGGCAAGATCGCGCATTGCATCTCTGCAACGCCGATCCCGCCTGCCAGAACATCGCATCATATGTGACCTCCCCACCAGGTGGAATTCAACGTTACATATGTTGGAGCGGTTGTGTGAGCAGCAGGTAGCAGTGATGGAGTACCAGCTGCATCAGGCGCAAACAAGTCGCACTGTGCGCCGGACACAGTTCACCACCACTGATTGGGCCACTATGAGGGACATCTGCCAAGTTTTGCGTGCCTTCGATGACTCCACGCGGATGGCCAGTGCAGATGATGCACTAATCAGCATTACTGTCCCCCTCATCTGTCTGCTTCAAAAAACCTTACAAGCACTAAGTGAGGAGGTTTTTGAAGAGGTCGAGGATGAGCAGTCAAAAATGCCATCTGCTTCTGGCAAGTCTGCGCAACGTGCTTCCACACAAAGGCCCAGGCAAGGGACACTTAGTGAGGAGGATGACGAGGAGTCAATGGAGGAGGAGGAACACATCTCGCCAGAGGAGGGAGGTACACAAGGCTCTAGTAGTCAGTGTGTACAGCGAGGGTGGGGTGATGCTGAGCAGGCAGAGATGCTGCCTCAAGCTGGGGACAGCGTTTCCGGTCCAGTTGGCAGTCTGCAGCACATGGTTGATTTCATGCTGCAGTGCTTGTTAAATGACCGCCGCATTGCCAACCTTCTCCACACGGCTGATTATTGGGTGTACACCCTCCTAGATCCTCGCTACCGGGACAACTTACAAAGCCTCATACCACAGTTGAACCGGGAGCGAAAAATGCGGGAGTACCAAGAAACACTTGTGCAGGCCATCATGTTCTCCATTCCCCCCGCAAGTGTTGCTGGTAGTGCTTTTCAAAGCAGCCATGTGGGTAGAGGCAGTGGAGGAAGCTCTGCACAAAGAGGTAGCAGAGGCAGTGCCGCAGGACAAGGCAAGGCCAGTATGGCCCAAATGTGGAAAAGTTTTGTGGGACCGCCACAAATGGCTACACCATCACAGACGGCTCCAGTCAGCAGGAGGCAACGTTTCCATCAGATGGTGACAGACTACTTGTCTTGCCCTGTTAGTGTACTCCCAGACGGCTCTTCCCCGTTCAAGTATTGGGTCTCTAAGCTGGATACATGGCCAGAGCTTAGCCAGTATGCATTGGAGGTGCTGGCTTGCCCTGCTGCCAGTGTATTATCGGAACGTGTCTTTAGTGCTGCAGGTGGTGTTGTAACAGACCGTCGCACGCGACTATCGGCCGATAATGTTGACCGGCTTACTTTTTTGAAAATGAACAAGGCCTGGATCTCACCTGAATTTGCCAGTCCTCTTCCAGAATAAATAATTGGCTGGCAACAGGATCCAGGTCTCCTGTTGTGTTCATGTTTCTATGACCTGAACTTTATTTCCTGGGCTACAGCAATGCCCGTTGTTGCTCAGAAGTGCTGTCCGCACAGACAAAACACTCGCTCATGTGTAAGTGGAGTTCGGTAACGTCAGCTGATCCCCTGCTGTGTGTACGGCAAACTCTCCTGCTGCCTACAACTTCTGACTAGCTCTGATTTAATATGTTCTCTGATTTGCCCTCTGTCTCCACTCTGTTTTGAGTATTTCCTCCGGCCTACAACACCGCCTGTTTCTGCTCTCAAGTGCCGTCTGCACAATCCACACTTGTTCCTGTGTTACCTGGGTCCTGTAACATCTGCTCATCTCCAGAGGTGAGCACGGCAATGTCTCCTGCTTTGTCTACATTCCCACTACTTGTAGTGGAAATGTGGACAGAGCAGGAGACATTGCCTGACTCACCTCTAGGGAGAAGCTGCTGTTACAGAACCCCAGTAACACAGGAACAAGTGTGGGTTGTGCAGACGGCATTTCAGAGCAGCAACTGGCGTGGTTGGAAGCCAGAGGAAATACTCGAAACAGAGTGAAGACAGAGGCCTAATTGGAGTACGTTGACAGTTAGTAGTAGTCTAGAAACAATCGCAAACTGCCACCAAGTAGGCCTCGGCCTACTACCTGATTTTCCCTGGGCTCCGACACCGCCCGTTGTTGCTCAGAAGTGCTGTCCGCACAGACAAAACACTCGCTCATGTGTAAGTGGGGTTCGGTAACGTCAGCTGATCCCCTGCTGTGTGTATGGCAAAGTGTCCTGCTCCCTCCACAGTCAAACAACTTCAGATTTACACCTGGCTCCAAGTAGGCCTCGGCCTACTACCCGATTTTCCCTGGGCTCGGACACCGCCAGTTGTTGCTCAGAAGTGCTGTCCGCACAGACAAAACACTCGCTCATGTGTAAGTGGGGTTCGGTAACGTCAGCTGATCCCCTGCTGTGTGGAGGGCAAAGTGCTGCTGCCTCCAAATTGTAACTACTTCAGATTTAAACATTCTCTGATTTGGCCTCTGTTTCCACTCTGTCTCTAGTATTTCCCCTGACCTCCAGCACCGCCAGTTCCTGCTCACAGTTGCCGTCCGCGCATTCCACACGTGTTCCTGTGTTACTGGGGTTCTGTAACGTCAGCAGATCCCCCAATGTGTGTCCGCCACTGTCTCCTGCGCTGTCCACCTTCCCACTGCAAGCGGTGGAAAGGTGGACAGAGCAGGAGACAGTGGCAGATACACATCAGGGGCTCTGCCGACATTACAGAACCCCAGTAACCCAGGAACACGTGTGGATTGGGCAGACGGCTGCTGTACGCATAAACTGGCGGTATTGGTGGTCACGTGAAATGCTGGAAACAGAGTGGAGACAGATGCCTAATTGGAGCACGTTGACAGTCTGTTGTAGCCTACAAACAATCTAAAACTGGCTCCAAGTAGGCCTCGGCCTGCACCATGATTGTCCCTGGGCTCCAACAATGCCAGTTGGTGCTCGGCAGTGTCTTTGGCATGGGTACTCCCTGTTGCCCAGCCTGGTTCCAGCACGCCAGAAAAACACACTCGTTCATGTGAAAGTGGGGTTCAGTAACGTCGGCTGATCCCCTGCTGTGTGTATGGCAAACTCTCCTGCTGCCTCCAAAGTCAAAATAACTCCGATTTACACCTGGCTCCTAGTAGGCCTCGGCCTGCACCATGATTGTCCCTGGGCTCCAACAATGCCAGTTGGTGCTCGGAAGTGCTGTCCACACAGAAAAACACACTCATGCATGTGAAAGTGGGGTTCGGTAACGTCAGCTGATCCCCTGCTGTGTGGAGGGCAAATTGCTGCTGCCTCCAAATTCAAACAACGTCTTATCTTAAACTGCCTCCAAGTAGGCCTCAGCCTACAAAATGACTATCCCTGGGCTCCAACATCGTCAGTTGTTGCTCGGAAGTGCTGTCCACACAGAAAAAAACACTCGTTCATGTGAAAGTGGGGGTCAGTAACGTCAGCTGATCCCCTGCTGTGTGGAGGGCAAACTGCTGCTGCCTCCAAATTGTAAGTATTTCAGATTTAAACATTCTCTGATTTGGCCTCTGTCTCCACTCTGTCTCTAGTATTTCCCCTGACCTCCAACACCACCAGTTCCTGCTCACAGTTGCCGTCCACGCATTCCACACGTGTTCCTGTGTTCCTGGTGTTCTGTTACGTGAGCAGATCCCCCAATGTGTGTCCGGCACTGTCTCCTGCGCTGTCCACCTTCCCACTGCAAGCGGTGGGAATGTGGACAGAGCAGGAGACAGTGGCAGACACACATCAGGGGATCTACTGACATTACAGAACCCCAGTAACACAGGAACACGTGTGGATTGGGCAGACGGCTGCTGTACGCATAAACTGGCGGTGTTGGTGGTCACGTGAAATCCTGGAAATAGAGTGGAGACAGATGCCTAATTGGAGCACGTTGACAGTCTGTTGTAGCCTACAAACAATCTAAAACTGCCACCAAGTAGGCCTCGGCCTGCACCATGATTGTTCCTGGGCTCCAACAACGCCAGTTGGTGCTCGGCAGTGTCTTTGGCATGGGTACTCCCTGTTGCCCAGCCTGGTTCCAGCACGCCAGCTGTTTCCGGGTAGTGTGAAGGTCCCTATGCCACCAATCCGTTGTCCTGTCATCTTGCGGCCGGGTTAGCCGACTCTACGGTGCCTGCAGTTTAGGTGACTCCTATGTGGACTGCGGGAACTGGCACTGAAGACTGAATCCGTAGTGCCAATGGGACATGGACCCCCTGTAGGACTGTGGGTTTCGGTAACTGCGGCCGGCTTGCGGCCTGGCTACTTTGCTTTGAATGGGTACCTTCTGCTACCCACCCGGGTCCCGGCATTGTCAGCTGGTTCTCGCCAGAGCCTTTGGCCTAGGTGCCTCCATCTCGGTATCCGAAGTCCAGCACCGTCAGCTGGTCCTTGGTAGTGCTTTTTAGCACAGGTACCTTCTGCTTAGTAACCGTGGTCCAGCACCATCAGTTAGTCCTCGGTAGTGCCATTGGCTCTTGTTCCTTCTGCTACCCATCCGGGTTCCAGCACTGTCTGTTGGTTCTCGCCAGAGCCTTTGGCCTAGGTGCCTCCATCTCGGTATCCGAAGTCCAGCACCATCAGCTGGTCCTTGGTAGTGGTTTCTAGCACAGGTACCTCCTGTCTAGTAACCATGGTCCAGCACCGTCAGCTGTTCCTCGGTATTGCCATTGGCTCTTGTAGCTTTTGCTACCCATCTGGGTTCCAGCACCGTCAGCTGGTTCTCGGCAGTGTCTTTGGCACAGGTACTCCCTGTTGCCCAGCCTGTTTTCAGCACGCCTGCTGTTTCCGGGTAGTGTCAAGGTCACTATGCCACCAATCCGTTGTCCTGTCGTCTTGCGGCCGGGTTAGCCGACTCTACGGTGCCTGCAGTTTAGGTGACTCCTATGTGGACTGCGGGAACTGGCACTGAAGGCTGGATCCGTAGTGCCAATGGGACATGGACCCCCTGTAGGACTGTGGGTTTCGGTAACTGCGGCCGGCTTGCGGCCTGGCTACTTTGCTTTGGATGGGTACCTTCTGCTACCCACCCGGGTTCCAGCACTGTCAGCTGGTTCTCGCCAGAGCCTTTGGCCTAGGTGCCTCCATCTCGGTATCTGAAGTCCAGCACCGTCAGCTGGTCCTTGGTAGTGCTTTTTAGCACAGGTACCTTCTGCTTAGTAACCGTGGTCCAGCACCATCAGTTGGTCCTCGGTAGTGCCATTGGCTCTTGTTCATTCTGCTACCCATCCGGGTGCCAGCACTGTCTGCTGGTTCTCGCCAGAGCCTTTGGCCTAGGTGCCTCCATCTCGGTATCTGAGGTCCAGCAACGTCAGCTGGTCCTTGGTAGTGCTTTTTAGCACAGGTACCTTCTGCTTAGTAACCGGGGTCCAGCACCGTCAGCTGTTCCTCAGTAGTGCCATTGGCTATTGTTCCTTCTGCTGCCACTACGGGTTCCAGTACTGTCAGCTGGTTCTCGCCAGTTTCTCAGCCTTCTTGTACCTTCTGCTACATTTCCAAGATCAAGCTTTTTGAAATTGTCTTTGGTAATCCTTATTACGACCCTGATGATGACGACCCTGAAGACCACACCAAAGAAGACCAGAAATATGACCTTAAATAATAAGACCAAGAGGACAAAGAACATGAAGTCAACCACCAAGATACAGAACAAAAGACAGAAGAACAAGAAGCAGAAGAAGCAAAAGCAGAAGAACAGAAAGCAGAAGAACATTAAGCATAAGACTAAAAATCAGCATAGAAGAAATCAAAATTATAAGCAGAAGAAGACTAAGCAGTAAATGGGGGTGAGTCCATCGTGGTGCCCCTGGAAAATGCCTGCTGCTGCAGGCCAAACTGAACGCGGACAAATCCTGTTGTAAATCTTTAGTGACAGGCAGAACATAAGGTGTAATCTTATAACTTTTATAGATAAGTACTACAGGAATGCCTGTCACCATAAGAAAATGAAGAAAAAGAAGAATAGGAAGAAGATGAAGAAATAGCATATTAAAATTAATAATAGCTGAATAAGAAGAATATGAAGAATGGAAAAAAAAAATTAATGGGGAGAAGATGAAGAAGAAGAAGATGAATAAGGTGAAGAAAAAGTTGATGAAAAAAATGCTACAGCTGCGGATCATGAAGGAGAAAGTGTGGGAGAAGTACAAAAGAAGGTGAAGAGCATGGAAGTTGTGAAACATACATATCTGACAAAATATAAAAAAGGTTAACATAGTCAATATTTTTTTAACTCCGAATGTCTTGAAAAAAAAAATTGGAATTAATGCTATGCCATGTGATTTGAATAAACCACTACGCTTTTAATGTCTCCTCCACCTCCCACAATACATTCTACATGATTCTTATTTGTTTTCAATTATGTAGAATTAGCCAACAAGGAAATAAAGGGCTTTTTTAAATTCCGATACCGGAAGTCCCATTGACTTGAATGGGACTTCCGGTATCGGAATCGGCAATACCCAATATTTTTTTCGTATCGGGCGATACTATCCGATACGATATTTTTGGGTATCGAACGGTATCGCTCAACACTAATAATAATATAAAAATACATAAATATAATCTTTTCAGATATACAGGTACCACAGTATATACATGGGTCTAAAAAAACAAAATACATAGATATCACAAAAATATATCTGAATATAATAAATATAAATATATATATATATATATCTAATATATAAAGCTCAAGCGTGTGTATGTATGTATGTGTGTGTATATGTCCGGGATTGGCATCCGCACCGTCACAGCTACAGCCACAAAATTTGGCACAGTCATACGTCTGGACCCCGAGAGTGTCCTAGGCTATGCTGTGAGGTGAAATTTTAACCCCGTGCGTTCCAATTCACCAAACAATTTTGCCCCTATCTACATAATGGGGAAAAAGTGTGTGTGTATCAAGCCCCGCCCCTCATTATGATGTCATAATGGTTGCCATGGCGACGCTGATGTCATCATAGGTTTCAAGCCCCGCCACTCATTATGATGTCATAATGGGTGACTATGGGATGGAGGATGTGTGATGGGTGTATGGGCACTGGACTATGGGATGGAGGATATGTATGACGGGTATATGGGCACAGGACTATGGGATGGCGGATATGTATGATGGGTATATGGGCATGGGACTATGAGATGAAGGATGTGTGATGGGTATATGGGCACTCGACTATGGGATGGCGAATATGTATGATGGGTATATGGGCATGGGACTTTGGGATGGAGGATGTGTGATGGGTATATGGGCATGGGACTATGGGATGGAGGATGCGTGATGGGTATATGGGCACTCGACTATTGGATGGAGGATATGTATGATGGGTATATGGGCACGGGCCTATGGGATCATGGATATGTATGATGTGTATATGGGCATGGGACTATGGGATGGAGGATAATTATAATTTGCTATAACTAACCACAGTTAGTTACTATGCCCGGGCAGCGCCGGGCTCTTCAGCTAATATATATATATATATCAGTGTATAGCCCCGCCCACTACACATAATCACATTCATACATTTCTCCCACCATGTCAGTGTCTGCTGAGTTGTTGTCAAGTGGCAAAACTTGCTCATAGCAAACAATCACAGCTCAGCTTCTTTTAACCAGCTCTGGTGAAATGAGAGATGCTAAGTGATTGCAAGGAAAACTGTTGCTCATAGCAACCAATCACAGCTCAGCTTCTTTTGAACAACTCTGGTGAAATGAAAGATGCTTCGTGATTGGTTGGTGATACACACACACATACATTCATTTTTATATATAGAGATAACTCCCTCGGACTATGCCTTGCACAAAGCGGCGGCATAGACATTCATTTAGTCCTGAAGGTCACAAAGGTGGCCGCGTCCACCGGAGCTACATCATAGATGCCTTTGTACACATGCACTGTGTGTCATATGCCTCAATACCCAGCACCGGCAATCAATAACGTAACATTAATGTCACATGGTCATTATTGTACCCTGCATGTGAGCAACGCCATGATGGCGACAAGCGGCTCTACCTTAATGGTACGACTATCACCGGGTATGCGCCAGATGAATGGGCTCCATCGGTGGGTCCATGTATATATATAACCCTAATTGGAAGCATATTACAAGCACCTCCCTTTGAAAAAGCGGTAACGAAACACATGTTGGGGCTGTGTGGGGCATCCTATTTCATCACATGGGCAAGTAGCAGTTTTTAATTATGATCAATGACTTCTGCACACATTCCAGCTCTGGTTACCTGATCACTTATGTTCTTTATCCTTTTAGAGAACTAGCTGAAGAGCCCGGCGCTGCCCGGGCATAGTAACTAACTGTGGTTAGTTATAACAAATTATAATTATCCTCCATCCCATAGTCCTGTGCCCATATACCCATCATACATATCCACGATCCCATAGGCCTGTGCCCATATACCCATCATACATATCCTCCACCCCATGGTCGAGTGCCCATATACCCATCACACATCCTCCATCCTATAGCCCCATGCCCATATACCCATCATACATATCCTCCATCCCATAGTCCAGTGCCCATATACCCATCACACATATCCTCCATCCCATAGTCCCATAGTCCCATAAATGAGTGCAAATAAAATAGAAATATAAAATGTGCACAAATATACAATAAACAACCACCAAAATTTTTTTCAAATGAGTGCAAATTCAGTGAAAAATGTGCACAAGTAACATTGGTCAATAAAAAGTCCAATGCAAAAACCCCAGATAACATATACCAAAAAGCCCCCTGAGGAAGCCTACACGAAATGCGCGTTGGGGTTGCTGTACACGTGGTACATTAGGACTTGTTTGGGTAAGATTTTCCCCTTTTTGCTTGTGCACTTTCATTATTTTTTGGTATATGTTATCTGGGGTTTTTGCATTGGACTTTTTATTGACCAATGTTACTTGTGCGCATTTTTCACTGAATTTGCACTCATTTATAATACAAAAAAAATTTTTGGTGGTTATTTATTGTATATTTGTGCACATTTTATATTTCTATTTTATTTGCACTCATTTATACACAAAGAATTTTTTGGTGTTCACTTGTTGTGCATATTGGGGTTATGATTGACCCGGTCTTCTAATTGATATTCTGTACCACTTTACGTACTACTGTTTATTTCCTTTGCAACAATGTCCATTAAATAATTTTAATGTGTATTTTATATAATAAATTTTATTGAATAAAATATTAATTCTTGGATATTTTGTAAACAGCTTTGTGTACTCTTTTCCTTTTTTGGTTTGCTGTTGGTTTAGTATATAGGTCAATAGAGAGTTTTTCACCCCCATTCTTTTGAATCTTGATATCCAGGAAATTTATTTGTTCGGCACTGTATTGCAGCATGAATTTAAGTTCCGGACAAATGTAGTTGATGTAGCTATCAAAGAGGAGTAATGTTTCTACTGACCCAGTCCATATTCAAAAGATGTTCTCAATGTATCTACGCCTTACAATACGATATCATTTAAATAGTGGATATGTGTAGACAAAATCCCCCTCAAAGGCTGCCATATAGACGACCGCATAAGGGGGCGCAACATTCGATCCCATCGCGGTGCCCTGTTGTTGAATGTAAATAGTATCTTGGAACAGAAAATAGTTCTCTTTGAGAACTAGGCCCAATATGTCAGTACAGAATTGTCTAGTCATCGTATCTATGCTGCCTTCTGTTAAAAGTCTATCAGTGGCCCTTATTCCTTTCTCGTGGGTGATCGAAGTTTATAAATTATTCACATCCCAAGTGATTAGTAGTGCAGATGAAGGGATCTAGAGATTTAATTAATCTAATGAATTTGTTAGTATTCAGTAAAAAAGATCTGGTTCGCTAGACTACTGGTGTTAAGATTTTTTTATAAGACCATGGCAAGAGGTGAGAGAATAGAGTCAATTGGAGAAACTGTTGGGGTCCAGGTGGTTTGTGTAGTCTCTTATGTATTTTGGGTAGGATGTAAAAAATTGGAATGATGGGATCAGTTTTAATGAGGAATTCCATTAGTTTCTTATCAATGGTGATAAGAAACTCTACTTCCACTCTTCTATACCAGGTGTCATTTGAGTTTCTAGCTCTACCATGGAATACATGATATCCTTTTATATAACAACAGAGTCACTTTTATTATCTTTCACTATTTAATGGACACTAATTTTCTTTTAAACAGATAAACAAAAGAAGCTTGATCACGCAGACTGAGTCCATGCACTCTACTTTGATCCTTTTACCACGTTGTTCTTGCACACTCCTCCTAAACCTTTCACCTTGGATATGAATACCACGGCAACCACCATTTTATCCATTTGTTTGACATGCCATATTAATTGAAATACTATCAGATTTTCTGTTGCATTATTAGGCCAATAATTTTGCTCTTATATTTCTTTTGCATTTTGTACATGAAATCTCCCATCAGACTGAAGTTTGTTCTGAGGAAGGTCTATTTGTAGACCGAAAACGTTCAACACTATATTGCCTGGATGCACAATAAATGGAACTATTATTCACTTTATCTTGAGTGTCACGTTCTCTATACTTTGCATTCTACGGGCTGGATACCCTACTTGAGCACCTAGGAACTCTTCACCAGAGTGCCGTGATCTCTTTATTGCTATACGTTCCTTTCACACGAGCAGCGGTTTACTATGTCAACTGAAACCTTTTTCTATAATGCACCTGAAACCGCGGACATCATTTCTAGGGTGACAGCATCGAGCGACTTCCTCCATATTCCAACACACGAATTGAAGAACAGAGATCTAGAGACAATGACAAAAAGAGCAGTGAACCTCGAGCTACATACTGTTACCATAGCTGAATATCTTCGAGTCCAGCGTATTCTAAGGGGTCTACGTGTTCCTCTCCAGCCCACCTTCTTTAAGGATGATAAAGAATGCTGCACAACATTTGAGCAGATATATACAATTGAAATATCTAAAATTGAAAAGCAACTATCCAGTACCATATCTCAAGAGGAATTCCAGGAAATCAAAAATAAAAATAAGGAAGTGGTATGTACTCATTGTTTTGAACTAGAGAAGAGAAAAAGAGCCTAATTCTTGAGAGATACAGAGGACTATTTACAAAATCGTGTATACCAGTGGCGAGATCCTCAACGCTCGTACAGACAGCATGCCTTCCAAAGCTCTTCCAGCTCTATAGACAGCAGGCCTGGTTCAGTAAATTTTTCAACCACCACCTCTTTTTTAGGGAGCAGCCGAGGAAGATCAAGAAGAAGACAAGGCGGGGGGGCAGTGCCGCCAGGGACACCAGAACTCAAGTGGCCACCAGATCGCAGGTAGGCAACTCCCACTGATTGTTAACATCTCATCAAGAATTTAGATACTCATCAACTATCTCTCCTGCAGAAGGGTCTTATCACGATCCATTTTTGGATCTGCGTTAGAGTCCAGGCTCTCTTATATAAACTTTTTCCTCTCTGGCCCTCGGGGGTAAATACGGGTTTTTGCCCCGGGTGGCCGCTGGTGTTACTACAACTGTAGTTGGTCGGCTGCTGGACTTCCCCAACCCCCCCGGTGGCCGCTGGTGTTACTACATGTTTAGTTAGTCAGCAGGTGGTGACTACTCCCACTTCCCTTTATAAGTCCAGCTGGTGCTGCAAATCACTGTTGGTAATACTGGTCATTTGCTAACCAACCTTGGTGAAGACTGGACCTACCTGGTGCAGAGGGGGTACAGCTTATCTGGAGCAGTGGTGATGCTGCTGGATGCTGATCGGGTGCCTTACTCTGCTGCTGGGAGCATTGGCAGCAGATAAAGCTAAGTTTTGGTCTTTAGTTGCTTTAACCCCATGGTGTCTGTTTTATCTTTGCTTTGGTTTGTGGTGCAGTTCACTTTATTCCCTATCTCACCTCCTGTGGAGGGGGTTGAGTGTTTAGCTCAGGGCTAAACAAGAGATAGAGACAGGTCAGGGACTTGGGCCTCACTACCATCAAGTGTACCCCCAAGTTAAGGAAAGTCAGGGCACCTCCTTACCCTGAGGGGCAGTTCAGGGGCCCAGGTTCCACGTCTCCTGTTTTCACACTACTGCCCCGTGACAGGTCTCTCCTTCTGTCCTTCCTGTAAGTACAACTTTTTTGAACATAACATGAACTTACAGAGATTCTACCGTAATCACCGTTTGAATGTTCATTTCTCTAAACAAGTAGCAGACACAAGACCCCAGAGTTAGGTAATTCCAGCTCTGACTGAATTGAAACAATTGGGTCTTCGGACAACTAGTTCATATGTGCCCCCTAAAGACAGTCCCCCAGTGGAAACTTTTGTTTCCCTGGTGGAAAGAGATATCAATCACTTCAATTAGGAGGTCAATCAAGGGATATTCCACTTTCAGACTAAAGGTACTGTCACACTTAGCGATGCACCAGCGATCCCGACCAGCGATATGACGCGGTCAGGATCGCTGGTGCATCGCTAAATGTTTGCTAGTGAGCTGCCACAGGCAGATCTCACCAGCGACATAGCAGGGGTCGGGGGTCGCTACTTACCTGTCAGACGAGGCGATCCTGACGTCCTCCCGCCAGCGTCCATGCGTCGCCTGTTGGCGCCACAGGAGGCTCAGCAGGAAGCTGACGACGAGAAACGGTCCAGGATGTTCTCGCGTGATCAGCGATAACCAGCGGGGGAGCGGTCGGAGGTAAGTATCAGACATAGCGATATCGCTAGCAATATCACTATAATATCACAAAAACCTGTGACGTTATAGCGATATTGCTAGCGATATCGCTTAGTGTGACAGGCCCTTAACCTGACTGTACCTGAAAAATTAGCATTACAGTAGAGACGTTGGCCTCTGATAAATCCCTAGTCATTAAACCAGTGGACAAGGGTGGGGCAATTGTTATTATGGATAGATCAGAGTATATGACAGAGATACATAGGCAACTACTGAAGTTTATAGGGAAATTCCACATAATCCCACAAATTCAATAGCTACTAAAATCAGATCGGTTCTGGATTACCACTCACAACGGGGTACCATTGATAGGAAACTAATAGAATTCCACATTAAAACTAATCCCATCATTCCAATTTTTTTTATGTCCTACCAAAACTACATAAGATGGAGGCCCTATAGCTTCTTCAACTGACTCTATTCTCTCACCTCTTGCCATTGTCTTAGAAAAAATCTTAACACCATTAGTCGAGCGAACCAGATCATTTTTACTGGATACTAACAAATTCATTAGATTAACTAAATCTCTAGACCTCTCTTCATCCACACTACTAATCACTTGGGATGTGAATAGTTTATGCACTTCCATCACCCACGAGAAAGGAATGAGGGCCACTGATAGACTTTTGACAGAAGGGAGAATAGATATGAGGATTACACAATTCTGTACAACATATCGGGCCTGGTTCTCAAAGAGAACTATTTTCTGGTCCAAGATACTATTTACACTCAACAACAGGGCACTGTGATGGGATCGAATGTCACGCCGCCTTATGCAGTCGCTTATATGGCGGCCTTCGAGGAGGATTTTGTCTACACACATCCACTATTTAAACGATATTCTATTGTATGGCGTAGATACATTGACAACATCTTTTGCATATGGACTGGGTCAGTAGAAACATTACTCCTTTTTGATAGCTACATCAACTTCATATTGCCGGAACTTAAATTCACATTGCAATACTGTACCGAACAAATACATTTCCTGGATACCATGATCCATAAGAATGGGGGTGACAAACTCTCTATTGACCTATATACCAAGCCAACAGATAGGAACAGTTTACTGCATTACACTAGCTTTCATCCCCTGGCAGTCAAGAAGTCGATTTCCAAATCCCAGTCCCAGAGAGCGGAACGAATAGTGTCTGATGAGGGTACGAGGGAACAGAGATTAGTTGAAATGGAGAATAAATTTTCCACCAGGAGATATCTGGCCAGATTACTTACAGCAGTAAAAAGCGACAAATCCACAGTTAGCCCTAGGGAAACCGGTAAACGAATCCCCTTCGTGTGTACTTATCATCCCTATTGTAAATGTGTACTGACTACAATTCACAAACATTGGAATATCCTGAGTAGAAGCTATCCGGATATTCCTGAATTCCAACAGTCATTTCTTCCTTGATTTCACCGTGCAATGAATTTAAGAGACAAACTGGTGAAAGCCGATGTAGGTTCAAGGTCTGTATTACCAAAACAAGTGTTCTTACAGACACAGAAACGAGGGACACTCCCTTACCTTAATTGCCTACAATGTAGCAATGTTCAAAAGGGCCACCAGGTGTTTCACCCCCAATCAGGTCAGGGTATTCCTGTAAAAGGTTTTTTCACGTGCGATTTGGTGTATGTGATCTACATAATAAAATGCCCATTTAGCTTAGCTTACGTAGGGGAGACTACTCAAGCAGTGAAAAACAGGATATCACAACATAAATCCAATATCCGGTGTAAAAAAACAATCTTCCGCTTCCATATCACTTTCAAAATATGGGCAATAATATATCTCAGCTTAGGTTTCAAGTTTTGGAGCAAATTGATCCTTGTAGAAGGACCCCAGAATAGGACCAAGATCCTAAAACGAAGAGAAGCTTTTTGGATTTTTACTTTGCAAACCTTGGAACCCAAGAAACTTAACAGAGACTTTGATATGTCAAGTTACCTTTAATGGGACATATGGACTCCTTAACGGTCATTTTTTCTATGAGATTTTTTCAATGAGAATTTTTATATGAAAATGTACTGCTCTATATGTTATTGTGAATGCATAATAATTTCTTCTCTTCTTTTTCTTATAGCACAGCTAATGTTCTGTCTTTGTAACCTACTGGACATGGTAGAGTATAATAGAAACACTTCCTTGTGTTACATGTGTTCTTTTCAACAACATGGATTAATATATATTGGACCAATTTGATTTTTAGGCATCCCCCAGGCTGACTCTTTTTCCCATCCCTTTATAGTTGTCCATCCCCTTATCAAAGTCTAAGTACCTCATCTATATTAAATACAGGATCCGGCGGATCTAAAGTACACGGTACAAGCGCTCCATGTTTAACAATATAACAAGCACACGATGACGTAATATACTGCATTCCCACTTTAATGCTTGAGTCAGCAGGATCCACTATACAGGGCGCATGCGCGCCCGATTTAGTAAACACAACACATGACCGACATAGCACGTGATGCGATAATGCGTCACATGACATGAGACTGGCAAGACACGTCATATACCAGAAGTGGCCACAGGGGAAGGCAGCGCACGCTCACAAGCAATGGAGTTCGCAGCACCAGACGCGCCATATTCCCAGATCACCTAGGTAACGCAACGGGGGATATTACCGCTGACATACAATTCCGGGGGCTCACCTAATGACGTGTCTCATATATTCAGGATATACCACAGGCGATGCCGGTCACCAGTTAAAGACGTGCCATTACTGCACAATACACAGGTAACCTTTTAGGGGACTTTCCACTCCTTTTGGACAAAGTTTATTCATTGTATTTTATTTTTGACCAATTTATTCTATCCTAACCTGGGTGCTTTACTAAATAATCCCCTTCATCATTATCTTTATTCAGGGTGTACCCTATGCGACATCAGTCGCACTGTTAAGAGGCACCATTTCTACTTTACTTACAGGTAACTTTTAGGGGTTTATACTTTGTACATGCGACACCCTCTTTGGAGCATATGATACCTATATAGAGCATATGATACCTATACCTCCATAAGAATGTTATATCCCCTCCATAAGTGAGTGGAGTTACAAGGACACGCACAGTTCACTTAGAACAGTGTCATCTAGTTATCTTCTGCTTTAACACATCCACTACTGGTGTATATTAACCATATGTACCTAACTAACTCATATTTTCACCCCCAGGCTTATAATCTCTTTCCATACTTGAATATCTATTTACAGGATGATAAGAAACTCTACTTCCACTCTTCTGGACCATGTGTCATTTGAATTTCTAGCTCTACTATGGAACACATGATAGACTTTTATATAACTACAGAGTCACTTTTATTATCTTTCGCTATTTAATGTATATATTTCACTATTTTTCTTTTAAACAGATACACAAAAGCACCTTTGACATGCCCACCAGGGCCGTGAGATACTCGGAACCGGGTCGGACAGTTCTTTGGGGAAGTCACGGGGCCGTGTCCCTACTCCGTGGCCCTGGCTATGCCTTAAAATGGGGAATATGTAAATGGGATTTAACGTGACGCCACCTGTGGTGTTCGGCAACAGATGGCCGACGCTGCTAAAGGAGACCGCTGGGGCTGATGGTGATGCAACTGGGATGGTTCTACTCCCCACAAGTGGAGCGGGGCCCCAGGGCTACCGGTTCCATTTATGTCAGGCTTTGTGTACCTTGTGATGCAGGACTCAGGGCGCAAGAGATCACTGGAGGACACAAAGACTGTAGTTTTCTTTTCCTTTACTTGATGGTTGATAGTAAAGACTGGGGCACTGGTAACAGATCGTGATGGCGAGCCAGGCAGCCTGGAAGCAATTTTGGATACACTTGGCCAGGTAGGTATGGAGCCCTTTCTTCAGCGCTGTCATCCCTTTTTTCCTCTCTGCCTAACAGCTTACGCTCCTGCTGCTAACTGTCTCTCTCTGTTTTTAAAAAAAAAACCATTGCCCGCATGGCAGGCAGCTTGAGCCTATCATAGGTGCCTCTCCTTTTGTGTCGGCTCCAGGCTCTGGTACGCTGCTGTGCCACCGGATATTATATCGTGCCAGGAGACCTGCAGTACCCTTACCTCCAGATTTAGCTGACGGGACTTCAGTACCCATGCAACCACGGACTCCATTATCCAGTTCCTAGCACTCAGCTCTGTGGCGAGTTTAATCACAGCTCCACTCCGCAGATTCTGCTCGACTTCTCTCCCACTGACACCTGGTAAGGGACCCCTCCTTGCTTCCAGGCATGACATTACACCCTGTGAGGGAGGCAATACCACTGTGGCAACCAGACTCTTTGGGTGCCACATTCCCCCCTAGTGAAATTCAGTAACAAGTGAACAATCATAACTATTTACAAGATTTCAAAAATAAAAATTACAAAAACCAAAGCTCAAAAATGTCCTGGTGACAATTAGCCCATGCGTCATTGTCCATTGTTCATTCCTGAGCCAGGTTGGTAACAATATACGAGTATTGTCCTGGTCACCACGAGTCCAGTGACCCAATCGTCCATTAAATCAAGTAAAATAGGATTGCTCAAGAGTTCTTACATAGTCTCTGTAGGCTCATATGCTTGACGGTTAGGTACTTACATTACATATTTACATATCTTATTTACACAATCTACTTACATGCGGAACCTTACGGGGATTTCACCTAGGATACTAGTGGTAGACCTTCATAGCACTGGTACTAGTGTAGTGCGCTCTCTACTGGATGCACTATGGGTGACTCTTTGTAGCACGGGTATACCTGATGTTCTGAGCACTGATGCTCACCGTGGGCATGACAGATTCGCCGCTGGCAGGGGGTGGATTCTCTTGCTCTGCTGCTGGTGTGGCATCTGCTGATTGAGCCCCTTGGTCTTCAGGCTGGTCTTGAGTCGCATCTCTTTCTGGCACTACTATCTGGGGAAAGGTCAAAATGGGCACAACTGTGGCCTGGTTCACCCTTTGGAGGGAACTTGTCAAATACTTTGCTGATCTTTTCCTCCACCTCTTTCACTGGCTGAGGAATGTCTTGCTCTTCAATCCTTTACTTTATTTGGTCAGGGCATGGTTTTAGATGATCCCTCGACACTGCCGCTGAGGTTTCTCCTCCATCTTTACTGATTAGGCACACCTTGGTGTTATCAAAGTCTGAAAGTAAAACGGTGTATGGCTCAGCCACCCACTGGTCGTCTAGTTTGTCAACTCCTATCTTCCTTTTGAGTATCTGTTCTCCAGGTGACAAGGGAACTGCAGGGGCGTGCTGATTATAATTTATTTCCTGCCTCTGTCTTGCCTGGGACAAACTTTTCTCTACACATTCTTGCACCTTGTGATATTGTTGCTCCTGCTCCATATCCTAGCCTGCATCTGGTGATGTCGTCTCGGGTGTTAAAACTCCCATTTCCAAGTCAATAGGTAACTTCCCAGGTCTTGCCCTCATCAGGTAGGCAGGTGTACAGTTGGTGTTAGTTCACCGGGATGTGCTTATATAAGTCTACCAAATCCAGTCATTTCTCTGGCTACAGGCTACGCTCTTGCAGGGGCAGAGTCTTCAACAGGTCTATTACTACCTGGTTCATTTTCTCACATAACCCGTTGGTCTGGGGATGGTACGGCGTGGTTCTTATTTTCTTGCAGTTATACAGGTTACAGAATCCTAGGAATATTTATACTTCAAACGCTGGACCTTAGTCGGTAAGCACTCGTTCAGGGTAACCGTGCGGGCGTCAAAAGTGTTGAAATGCTTTGGCTGCCGTCTTCACCGTCTGATCCTTCACTGACACTACTACCAGGAACCGGGAGTAGTGGTCTACTATGATGACGGCGTAGACATAGCCTGACAGGCTTGGGGTCAGCTTCTCCTGGTCCAAGGCTACCAGCTCAAGCGGTTGTTTGGTGACTGTGGGCTGTAGGGGAGCCCTCTGGCTATCATGGTCTTTCTGTCTCAGGTTGCATGGACCACATTCTCAACACCATTTCTCGATTGCTTTCCTCATGAAAACCCAGTAGAATTTCTCACATAGCAGGACTTCCAACTTCTTCCACCCAAAGTGTCCTGCTCCATCGTGGTATGCTTCTAAGACCATTGGCACATCCCGCTTCGTGACTACCACCTGCCAGACCAGTTCGTGGGTTCAGGAGTTGACACTTCTCTAACACAGCTTCCCCTCATAGATGAACAGCTTGCCCTTCTCCTTCCACAACTGTTGGGTCTCTTGTGGAGCATCAGGACCAGGGTGCGAATCGCAATTCCTTTACTAGGCGGACTTCTGGATCGCAGTCCTGTGTTTCTGCCCATCCATGGTGGGGCAATGGGTTAATCATTAACTTTTGCATGGCATAGCGCTTGTCCCTCATGCAGTGGGAGCACTGGACCACATCGGGGCGGTGGAAGGCTGGTAACTTGATTTCTTCGAGTTCCTCCGAGTTTTCTCCCCCATCCGGCAAGTTGGGCATGCAAGACAGTGCATCAGCATTAGCGTTTTTATGCCCCTTCCGGTATTTGATGGTAAACTAGTAGTTGGACAGCAGAGCCATCCATCGCTGCTCCAACGCACCTAGCTTCGCCATTTCAAGGTGGGTCAGAGGATTATTATCCGTATAAATGGTAAACTTTGCTGAAGCCAGGTAGTGCTTGAAGAGCTCCGTTACTGTCCAGACTATGGCGAGAAATTCCAGGTTAAAGGAACTATAGTTGTCGGAGTTCCTTTCCGTGGGACAAAGCTTCCTGCTGGCGTAGGCAATCACTCTCTCTCTGCCTTGCTGTACCTGGGACAGTACTGCTCCCAATTCCATGTTGCTGATGTCCGTATAGAGTATAAAGGGTTGGCCATAGTCGGGGTAGGCCAGTACTTCGTCTCCCATAAGAGCCATCTTCAACCGAGTGAAGGATTCTTCTTCTCTTTTACTCCACTCGAACGGAGGACTCGGGTTCTTGGCCTTCTTGGACTGGCCTATTATGAGGTCCTGCATGGGTGCCGCTATCTTTGTGAAATCCTTTATGAATCTCCTGTAGTAACGTGCCGCACTTCCTTGATAGTGGAGGGTCATGGCCAGTCCTTGATCACGGTGACTTTTTCAGGGTCTGTGCAACACCTTCAGTGCTTACCACATGACCTAGGTACTGCACCTAGGGCATCAACATGAACTGTGTGCTTGAGATCTCGCCAGAGTTGCTCAATGATATTGAGGTCAGGATATTGAGATGGCCACTCCAGAACCTTCACTTTGTTCTGCTGTAGCCAATGAAAGTCGACTTGGCCTTGTGTTTTGGATCATTGTCATGTTGGAACGAGCAATTACGTCCCATGCGCAGCTTCCGTGCCGATGATTGCAAATTTGCCTCCAGTATTTTCTGATAATGTGCTGCTTTCATCTTTCCTACAACTTTGACCAAGTTTACTGTGTCTTTGTAGCTCACACATCCCCAAACAATAGGCAACCCACCTCCATGCTTTACAGTAGGAATGGTGTTCCTTTCATCATAGGCCTTGCTGACCTATCTCCAAATGTAACATTTATGATTGTGGCCAAAAAGTTCAATTTTGTTCTCATCACTGCAAACTACCTTCCAGAAGTTTTGAGGCTTGTCTCTGCGCTGTTTTGCATATTGTAGATGAGATACTTTGGTGAATTTGTGCAATAATGGCTTTCTTCTGGCGACTCAACCATGCAGCCCATTTGTCTTCAAGTGCCTCTTATTGTGCATCTTGAAACAGCCACACCACTAGTTTTCAGAGAGTCCAGTATTTCAGCTGTTATTTGTGGGTTTTTCTTTTCATCGTGAATAATTTTCCATGCAGTTGTGGATGAAATTTTTGTTGGCCTACCTGACCGTGGTTTTGTTTTTACAGAACCCCTGATTTTCCATTTGTTAATCACAGTTTGAACGCTGATGGCTGCCATTATCAATTCCTTGGATATATTTTTCTATCCCTTTCCTGTTTTATACAGTTCAACTACCTCTTCCCATAGATACGTTGACAATTCTTTGCTTTCCCCATGACTCACGATCCAGAAATGTCAGAGGAGAGAGAAATAGGGTCCCTGATCCCCCCAATGCCTCCCAGTGGTCCTTGACCCTCCTGCTTCCCTTCTATGGGCGCCGTCATCTTCTTCAGGGAAGAAAATGGCAGGCGCATGCGCAGTGCGCTTGCCGAGATCTGCCGGCCGGTACCCGGCAACAATAGGAAGATTTTTCCTATTGGTTCATTTTGGTCACTTTGATAGACCCTATCACAGTGATTAAAATAAAAAAAAATAGTAAATTTACCCCCCTTTAGCATCCCCATAGTTAGGGAAAAATAATAAAATAAAGAAAATATATTTATTTTCATTTTTCCATTAGGGTTAGGGGTAGAGTTAGGATTAGGGTGAGAATTAGGGTTAGGGTTGGAATTAGGGTTAGGGTTGGAATTAGGGTTAGGATTAGGGTTAGGGTTGGGATTAAGGTTAGGATTAGGGTTAGGGATTAGGATTAAGGTTAGGGTTGGGATTAGGGTTAGGGTTGGGATTAGGGTTAGGGGTGTGTTGGGGATAGGGTTGGAGCTAGAATTGAGGGGTTTCCACTCTTTAGGCACATCAGGGAGTTTCCAAACACGACATGGTGCCACCATTGATTCCAGACAATTTTGCATTCAAAAAGTCAAATGGTGCTCCCTCCCTTCCGAGCCCCGATGTGTGCCCAAATAGTTGTTTACCGAAACATATGGAGTATTGGCGTACTCAGAACAAATTGCACAACGACTCTTATGGTTCAATTTCTCCTGTTACTCTTGTGAAAATAAAAAATAGCTGGTTAAAAAAAATTTGAGGAAAAAATATTATTTTTTACTTTCATGGCTCTGCGTTATAAATGTCTGTGAAACACTTGGGAGTTCCAAGTGCTCACCACACATCTAGATAAGCTCATTGGGGGTCTAGTTTCCAAAATGGGGACACTTGTTGGGGGTTTCTACTGTTTAGGCAAATCAGGAGCTCTGCAAATGCAACATGAGGCCCGCAGAACATTCCATCAAAGTCTGCATTCCAAAACAGCGCTCCTTCTCTTCCGAGCTCTTCCATGCAGTCAAACAGTGGTTCCCCCCCCACATATAGGGTATCAGTGTACTCAGGACACATTGCACAACTTTTGTGGTCCAATTTCTCCTGTTAGCCTTGTGAAATTAAAAAATAGTGGGCTAAAAAATCATTTTTGAGGAAAAAAATTGTTTTTTATTTTCACTGCTCTGCATTATAAACTTCTGTGAAGCATTTGGGGGTTTAAAGTGCTCACCACACATCTAGATAAGTTCCTTAAGGAGTCTAGTTTCCAAAATGGTGTCCATTATTTAGGCACATCAGAGGCTCTCCAAACGCGACATAGCGTCCAATATCAATTCCATCCAATTCTGCATTGAAAAAGTCAAACGGCGTGCCTTCCCTTCTGAGCTATGCCGTGCACCCAAACAGTGGTTTACCCCCATATATGTGGTATCGCCATACTCAGGACAAATTGCACAACAACTGGGGTGGTCTAATTTCTCCTGTTACCCTTGTGAAAATAAAAATTTTTGGGGTGAAAAAATTATATTTTGGGCAAAATATGATTTTTTATTTTCATGGCTCTACGTTATAAACTTCTGTGAAGCACTTGGAGGTTCAAAGTGCTCAATGCACACCTAGATAAGTTCCCTAAGGGGTCTAGTTTCCAAAATGCTGTCACTCGTTGGGGGTTTCCACTGTTTAGGCACATCAGGGGCTCTCCAAATGCAACATGGCTTCTGATCTCACTTCCATCCAATTCTGCATTGAAAAAGTCAAATGGCGCTCCTTCTGTTCCAAGCCCTGCCGTGCGCCCAAACAGTGGTTTTCTCCCACATGTGGGGTATCGGCGTATTCAGGAGAAATTGCACAACAAATTTTGTGGTTCATTTTATCTTTTTACACTTGTGAAAATAAAAAAAATTGGTTCTGAAGTAAAATGTTTGTAAAAAAAGTTAAGTGTTAATTTTTTCCTTCCACATTGCTTCAGTAAAGGGTTAATAAATTTCCTGAATGTGGTATTGAGCACCTGGAGGGGTGCAGGTTTTAGAATGGTGTCACTTTTTGGGTATTTACTGTCATATTGACTCAAAGTGACTTCAAATGTGAGGTGGTTCCTAAAAAAAATGGTTTTGTAAACTTTGTTGGAAAAATGAGAAATCTTTTAACACTTATAACTTCCTAACAAAAAAAATTTTGGTTCCAAAATTGTGCTGACGTAAAGCAGACATGTGGGAAATGTTATTTATTAAGTATTTTTTGTGACATATCTCTCTGATTTAAGGGCATAAAAATTAAAAGTTTGAAAATTGCAATATTTTAAAATTTTTTGCCATATTTCCTTTTTTTTCATAAATAAAGACAAGTCATATTGAAGAAATTTTACCACTAACATGAAGTAAAATATGCCACGAAAAATCAGTCTCAGAATCAGCGGAATCTGTTAAAGCGCTCCAGAGTTATAACCTCATCAAGTGACAGTGGTCAGAATTGTAAAAATTGGCCTGGTCATTAAGCTGCAAATTAGCTCTGTCACTAAGGGGTTAAAAAGAGAAAACACGGTAGTTTGATAATAAATGGCTTCACCCAACTACTAACCATGAGTGGAAAAAAAGTTTTTGCTATCATTCATATTCTTTGAAAAAAGGTAAAAAAGAAAGCAAAAATTTTGCCGGGCTTTGTAAACTTTTGAGAACAACTGTATATACTGTATATGGGCAGGTAGGATAAAGCTCTATTTAAAACCATAGACTGAAGGATGGAGTGCTCAGTCAGAAGTCTTGTATTATAAATATCAAGAGACTGACCATCACTTCCAAACAGAAAGACCTCTATGAGCAAGGAGCAAGCTTAGAAAGACAGTCTCTGTTATTAGTGGCAGCAGGTGTAGGCTGATGGGAATAGTGCACAAAACCTACATGAGAGAAAAGATCCTCCAATAGATTCTTTTAAAATTAAGTTTTATTGAACCATGTCAGAAATTTTTTTTTGTTAAAATGGATGATAACATACAGGAAAAACAATGCAAACATCGAGCGGGAGGATGAGTTCTAATCTACAATAAATAGTAAAAAACTTTCAATAGATCAGTGAAATTAATATCATATAAATACATGGAGACTCAAACCAATCCTGCAGGACAGAGAACTGGGCTAATAACATATGCAGGCATCCAAAAAAATATATATATTCAGTTCCGAGATGGTAATCCTCAAATGTGAAAAGATTGAATGCCTGAAATTAGTTCACATACAGATTTCTTTGCACACCATAGCCAATCCTTAACCCTTTTACTCCCAAGGGTGGTTTGCACGTTAATGCCCAGGCCAATTTTTACAATACTGACCACTGTCCCTTTATGAGGTAATAACTCTGAAACGCTTCCATGGATCCCGGTGATTCTGACATTGTTTTCTCATGACATATTGTACTTCATGTTAGTGGTAACATTTCCTAGATATAACTTGCATTTATTTTTGAAAAAAACAGAAATTTGGCAAAAATTTTGAAAATTTCGCAATTTTCCAACTTTGAATTTTTATGCCCTTAAATCACAGAGATATGGCACACAAAAAAACTTAATAAGTAACATTTCCCACATGTTTACTTTACATCAGCACAATTTTGGAATCAAAATTTTTTTTTTTGTTAGAAAGTAATAAGGGTTAAAATTTGACCAGCGATTTCTCCTTTTTACACACCATTATATTTTTAGGGACCACGTCACATTTGAAGTCAATTTGAGGGGTCTATATAATAGAAAATACCCAAAAGTGACACCATTCTAAAAACTGCACCCCTCAAGGTGCTCAAAACCACATTCAAGAAGTTTATTAACCCTTCAGGTGCTTCACAGGAATTTTTTGAATGTTTGAAAAAAAATGAACATTTAACTTTTTTTCACAAAAAAAATTCCTTCAGGTCCAATTTTTTTATTTTACCAAGGGTGACAGGAGAAATTGGACTGCAAAAGTTATTGTGCAATTTGTCCTGAGCACGCTGATACCTGACATGTGAGGGGAACCACTGTTTCGGCGCATGGCAGAGCTCAGCGCCGTATGACTTTTTCAACGCAAAATTGGCTGAAATTCAGATCGGGCGCCATGTCACGTTTGGAGAGCCCCTGATGTTCCTAAACAGTGGAAACCCCCCACAAGTGACCCCATTTTGGAAACTAGACCCCCCAAGGAGCTTATCTAGATGTGTGGTGAGAACTTTAAACCCCCAGGGGCTTCACAGAAGTTTATAACGCACAGCCGTACAATTTAAAAATCATATTTTGTCCACAAAAATGATCTTTTCACCCCCAATTTTTATTTTCCCAAGGGAAACAGGACCCCTAAAGTTATTGTGTAATTTGTCCTGAGTACGTTAATACCCCATATATGGGGGTAAACCACTATTTGGGCGCATGGCAGAGCTCGGAAGGGACGCAGCGCCATTTGACTTTTTTGGCTGGAATTGAGCTCAAACGCCATGTTGCATTTGGAAAGCCCTTGATGTGCCCAAACAGAGGAAACTCCCAATTCTAACTCCAACCCTAACCCCAACAAACCCCTAACCCTAATCTAAGCCTTAGTCCTAACCCTAACCCTAGCCATAACCCTAGCCATAACCCTAACCCTAATGGAAAATGGAAATAAATCCTTTTTATTTTATTATTTTTCCCTAACTCAGGGAGTGATAAAGGAGGGTTTGATTTACTATTTTAGTGGGTTTTTATGTTTGGCAGCTGTCACACGCTAAAAGACGCTTTTTATTGTAAAAGTAGTTTTTGTATCACCACATTTTGAGAGCTATAATTTTTCCATATTTTGACCCACCGAGTCATGTGAAGTCTTATTTTTTGCGGGACGAGTTGACGTTTCCATTGGTACCATTTTCGGGCACGTGACATTTTTTGATCGCTTTTTATTCCGATTTTTGGGACACAGAATGAACAAAAAGCAGCATTTCATGAATTTCTTTTGGGGGGGTGCGTTCCATGTGTGGTAAAATTGATAGAGGGGTTTTATTCTTTGGGTCAGTATGATTACAGCGATACCTCATTTTTGTCGTTTTTTTACCTTTTGTCTCTTTTATGCAATAAAAACAATTTGATATAAAAAATAATTATTTTGCATAGCTTTATTCTGCAATCTATAACTTTTTATTTTTTCGCTGATGACGCTGTGTGGCGGCTCGTTTTTTGCGGGACAAGATGACGTTTTTAGCAGTACCATGTTTATTCATATACGTCTTTTTGATCGCGTGTTATTGCACTTTTTGTTCGGCAGTATGATAATAAAGCTTTGTTTTTTTTTAAGGGGTTCACTAAAGGGGTTAACTAGTGGGATAGTTTTAAAGGGCGGGTCATTACGGACGCGGCGATACTAAATATGTGTACTTTTATTGTTTCTTTTATTTAGAAAAAAAGAGTTTATTAGGGAATTTTTTTTTATTTTGTGATTTTTTTTAAAATATTTTTACACGTGTTTTTTTTTTTTTTTTACTTTGTTATATTGTCCCAGGGGGGACATCACTGTCTTTTGTCATATCGCCGATCTGACACTTAGAACAGCACTGTGTCAGATCGGCGATCTGACAGGCACTGCTGCAGGCTTCCTCCTGCCTACTCTCTGCAGTCAGTGAGGAAGACACCTCCCTGCAGGACTCCGAAGGCCCCCGTGGCCATATTGGATCCAGGGCCTGCAGGGAGGAGGACTCTCGGAGTGACGCAGCACATTGCGTCGCTCCGGGGGTCGCAGAGAAGCACAGAGGGAGCACCCTCCCTGTGCGCTTCTCTCCTGTGCTTCCAGTACACTGCGATCATGTTTGATCGCAGTGTGCCAGGGATTAACGTGTCAGGGGGCGGTCCGTGACCACCCCTGACACATAGTGCCGGGTTTCAGCTGTAATAATCAGTAGAGTTGAGCGAAACGGGTCGGTCAAATTCATAAGTCTCTGACTTTCGCTGAAGTCGGGTTTCATGAAACGAAACCTGACCATAGCGTGAGGTCGGCCACGATGTCGGCGACCAGAGCGCCAAAGTCGAGTTTCAAATGATGCTTCCAGCGCCCTTTTTCAGCCAATGATGGAGGACGCACACTGTGTGCAACGCGATGACATGGGCATCGGTCACCACCATCTTTGAGAAGGGCATGCAAGTGATTAGCTTGCTTTGTGTGGCGTCACAGGGGCTATAAAAGGGCGTGCACGCCGACCGCCATCTTACTTCTGCTGATATTAGCATTAGGGAGAGGTTGCAGCTGCTGATTCTGAATAAGGGAGAGCGTTAGGCAGGGAAGAAGAACAAAAAAACTGCTTCTGCTGTTAGCGATTTCCACTGTTCAACACAACAGTTTGTGTGCAGTGACAGGGGAGGCAATATTTTTGTGCATCAGCTCTGTTGGTTATTAGGCTGCCTTATAAGGTTCCCTGATAGCTGCATTGCTGTCTGCACACTGCTGTGCAAACTGCTTTTTTAAAAGCAAAAATCCTTTTCTTCCTCTTTTCTGCACAGTTACCAAACGTTCATTTTTCCACACTTTTGTGTACAGCAGTCCTGCTTATTAGGCTGCCTGCTGCCATACTTGGACTGAGAGCATCATTGTCAGCCTCCTAAAATCTCTAGGGAGCTTCCAATTCTCCCCAATACTATATACACACCTTGTACTTTGCTATACACCAGCCAATTTCAGCCTGTTAAATTGAGGTGTAATCTATAGTGGGCCTGATATAATAGTTCAGCCTCCTAAAATCTCTAGGGAGCTTCCAATTATCCCCGATACTATATATGGATCGCCCCGTGCCAGGGCCGTGGGGTACTCGGAACCGGGCCCAGCGGATTTCAATGGGAGATGTCATGGTAGCTGTGACCCGGTCCGTGGCCCTGGGCATCCATTGTAAAAAGGGGGGTTAAGGGTGATGGAATAAAGTTTATGAGTGAATGATTCATGACGCCACCTGTGGCATTCAGCAATGAAGATGTTAAGCCGACGCTGCAGACAGATCCTCTGGGACAGATGGTGTGCTGCAGCAATGATGGTGTAGCCCTCCACAGGTAGGGCTGTAGTCCCAGGGCCGAGTAGATGAAGAAGATAGGTGTTAAGGGAAAGAGTATAGTGTCTGGCACCGAGATGAAGCAGTGCTGAGTGGGTTGGCACAGTAATAAGCAGAGGACACCAGGGCATGTAGTTCCAATGCTTTACTCACAGTCTGTTGAGCATACAGGTGCCCGCCTCAGTACCGTGGTCAGGGGCTCAGCCAACTTCCAGGCAAGATGAAGTCCTCCCTTCCAACACTCCGCCAACATATGTGCCTTTTCTGAACGTCTCCCTTTTGCACTTATAGTGAAGTACTCTCAGTACTGAGTTACACTGGAGTTCCTCCTGTCAGATGTTCCTATGAACTCTACTTGTACGGCAGACAGCTGTAGCTTGCTTCGGGGACTCCTTGCTAGCAAGTCCCGGCTCACTCTCGTTGCTGTTGTGCCCCCAGGTCTTGTGTGGGAATAAAGTGGTGACAACTTCTATTCCTCCGGTGTCTGCTGCAGGACCATTAGCATCCATACAACCTCGGGGACCGGACCCGGCCTTGCGCTGTGAACTTGGGAAGGGTTCTGCTCTAACCTTAATCCTTAGTCTGCCTCTCCTTACGTTCCGTACTAATCCTTCCTTCTTATGGAGAGAGTCAGGCTTTCCATCAATGCCTCTTTCCTGTGCCAGCAGACCCAGGTCACTGAGGTCGGCTGCAGCACTTCCTTCATCCATCCCACTCAGGGGATCTTCACTCCTCCACTGACTCTGTCAGACTGACCAAATCCTAAACTCTTCCTGCTCTTTTGGTGCCAACTAACTCCACTTGCCTCCCAGCATGCTTCGTGTTCCAAGCAGGGAGCCACCAAAGGGTGCTTTGCTACACTACTATGTTGTGTCGGATGCAGGTGTTGAAATGTGGTCAGGTGACTCCACCTTACCTGAATGGAGGAGGTGCAGTACCTCTGTGGTGACTGAACCCTCAGGGGCACCACATACCCCCCCGTTAAACACAGCACGTCCGCGGGCTACAAGTGAAACAAAGGAACATATAAAAATATTTTTGAATGCTTAATGAACAATGCTTATCTAAACTTCCCAATGTGGGAGGCACTGACTCTTAAATGTTGCAAACAATTTAACTAACTATGTCGAAATATAGTACCTAATTAAAGTGCTATTGGCAGTAAACTCACTACTAGTTCAAGTATCATCATTCACACATTTTCTTTTACTTTTAGACTTCTAAACCCTAGATGACAACCGCCGATGCCTGGTTCATCACCTGCATTTTCAATCTTCATTCAAATTTTCATCTTTATTCAAATCCTTCATCTCTTTATTAAAACATTCCTAATTGTTTTTACTATCAATTAAATTCTATATAAAAGCTGTTCTATAACTATTAATACTTTCATAAGGCACATTAAAAAATACTTCACGTCAAAACTTCAATAATTCTTGTAAGTGCTGGACAACGCTCCCTGCTGGGATTTCTTGCAGTGCCCTTTAGGTGGGAGCCATGCTCCAGGCGAGGTAGTCCTTATCCATAAAAGACTTTTGTAAAACCAAGAAAGGGCACCTAAAGAGGTGCAACTATGTACAGGGCAGTTCTGGATCATTCATTGTCCATGATCTCACAGTTCAAGTATAAAAGGCTGCTAAGGAAACTGGGCAAACTAGAACAACATGATGAACCAAAACCAAACATGAAAAAAACAACAATGAAAAAGGCATAACAGTGCCTATACCCTCCTGGGTAACAGTTAGTTAGTTATTATTAATGCTGGTCCCCTCCTGGGGTGGTGGAAGCGGGTCTCTTGGGCTGCTTCCAGTGGAGAACTGCAGGGCATCCTCTTCTTGCTGATTGTCCACAAATTGCATGTATTCCCTCTCCCAGGAAGTGAGGTTGGTATTTGCCTGTGTAGATGGAATGGCAATGGGAGTAACTGCTGCCTGTGAGGGTAGCATTTCAGCTGCTGCTGGTGGTATCTCTGCTGCCAATGATTCTGCAGGAGTTGCAGCTGGTACCAATGGATATTGTTCCCCAGTTTCAGGTGGTACCACAGTTAGCAGTGTTGCTTTGGTTTTTGGCCTAACGTCTGGCGGCACCAATATCGGTGGCCGCTTGTAAGGTGAAATGCGAGGGTTCAGAATCTGTGGCAAATGGAACCCGTGATGCATATTAATACCCGTCTGCTGTTCGGACTCTTCCACCAAACCGACAAGATGCCGAATGGGACGTGTCTGCTCCAGTCTCACTATTTTCAGCAGGGATTTCCTCCACTTCCACATCGCAGTCAGCTTAGTGCCTCTAAATTGGGAGCATAGCTCTTCCATTTGTCCCATATGGAGTTCGAGCATGCCGGTCGCAGTGCGTGAAAACTCAGGGGGTAGCCCGTTGGCAGGGGTGGCGGTCATACCTGGAGCTTCCCGGCGGTGTACGATGTTCACTAGAGTTACCCGTCCCAAGATTGGAGACGATGGCGGGGCAGATGGTGGCTCCGGGTCCGCAGGGGTCTCCGGTGGGACCTGCGCAGCCGCGTCAGGTCCAGGCAGGAGTTTAGCTTCCTCCGCTTCAGCCTCCTGGCCCCCAGGGAACTCCTCATGACAGGCCGCGCTCTGTGTTGATTGCAGCACGGAGATGGAGACAGGCGCCGCCGGTGATAGGGCAGCGGCTGTGGGTTCCACAGGTGCTGCCTGGGGGAAATCTTGTGCAGCAGTGACCGGTGCTGCGGGTGAAGGTACCGGCGAGATAGCAGTGGCGGCGGATACCGATGGTGAAGGTACCGGTGATGGAGGTATCGATGGTTTAGGCCCCTCCTGGCTGTGCTGCCAGTTTATAATCCAGAGCGCCTCCTGTCTCAACCGCAGACGGCGGGTCAGCTGAGCAATCTCGTCCTCCAGCTGCTGGCGGTTCATTGTGGAAGTCGGATCGGAGCCTTCAGCCGATGCGCCGGGGAGGTTCAGCTCAACCTACTTGTGCTGTTCGGGCCTCCCTCCTTCTTCCATCATGGCGTTCTGGCGTTCTTCCTCCTTTTTGGGCTCTTTTTCCGCCATCGGCTCTCGCTCCTCCTTCTGGGGGCGGCGTCTTCTTCCTACTCCTCCATACCAGGCCAGTATCCGAACCCCTTGGGGGGTGGGCCATGTTGCAGTTGCATAGAAGTTCAGGCAGGGGAGGCCCAGGACAGTTCGCGGTCTTTTCATAGGACCACCCATGTTGTCACGCCCTTCTTCACCGCGCCGGAGGCCATTTTGAGAGTCCATTTTACAGTCTATTAACCCCTTCCCGACCAATGACGCCACATAGGCGTCATGAAAACTGGTGTCAATCTGACCAGTGACGCCTATGTGGCATCATGACTTTAAAGCTCCCCTGCAGGTCGGATGACCGGGGTCACTGAAAGGTCACCCGACCCGCAGATACAGGGGGCTTTGTTCTTCACCACAGGGGGCGTGGCTTTGCCCCCACGTGACTACGATCGCTCTGACTGGCTGTTAAAAGTGAAACAGCCAATCAGAGCAATAGTAATATTTCATCAATGAAAATTGATGAAATATTACAATCCAGCCATGGCCGATGCTGAAATAGCATCGGCCATGGCTGGAGACACTAAGTTAACCCCCCTGCCGACTGACGGCGCTGATCGGGCGCCGCCACTGACTGACGGTGGCGATCGGCTGCCGCTGTCACAATCTGCCCCCCTTCCCTCCACTCCCCCCACCTTCCGATCCCCCCACGATACTCACTAACCCCCCTGGCCGTCCCGGTGTCCCGCCATCCGGCCGTCCCGGTCCATGGGCGCCGCCATCTTGGAAAATGGCGGGCGCATGCGCACTGCACCCGCCGGCATTTCCCAGCGGCAGATTCAATTTTTTTTATTTTGATCACTGTGATAAACTCTCACAGTGATCAAAATAAAAAAAAGTAAATCACCGCCCCCCTTATCACCCCCCATAGGGACAAATAATAAAATATTTTTATTTTTCAATTAGGGTTAGAAATAGGGTTAGGGTTAGAAATAGGGCTAGGGTTAGGGTTAGGGCAAGGGCTAGGGTTAGGGTCAGGGCTAGGGCTACGGTTAGGTTTAGGGCTAGGGCTAGGGTTAGGGCTAGGGTTAGGGTTAGGGCTAGGGTTAGGGCTAGGGTTGGGGCTAGGGTTAGGGCTAGGGCTAGGGTTAGGGCTAGGGTTAGGGCTAGGGCTAGGGTTAGGGGTGGGTTGGGGTTGGGATTAGGGTTAGGTTTGTGATTAGGGTTAGAGTTGGTATTAGGGTTAGGGGTGTGTTGCGGTTATGATTAGGGTTGGGATTAGGATTAGGGGTGTGTTGGGGTTAGGGTTGGAGATAGAATTGAGGGGTTTCCACTGTTTAGGCACATCAGGGGGTCTCCAAACACAACATGGCGCCACCATTTATTCCAGCCAATTTTGTGTTCAAAAAGTCAAACAGTGCTGCCTCCATTCCGAGCCCCGACGTGTGCCCAAACAGTGGTTTACCCCCACATATGGGGTATCAGTGTACTCAGGAAAAATTGCACAAGAAGTTTGGGGGTCTAATTTCTCATGTTACCCTTGGGAAAATTAAAAATTGGGGGCTAAAAAAAATAATTTTTGTGGAGAAAAAATTATTTTTTATTTTCACAGCTCTACGTTATAAACTTCTGTGAAGCACTTGGGGGTTCAACGTGCTCACCACGCATCTAGATTAGTTCCTTGGGAGGTCTAGTTTCCAAAATGGGGTCATTTGTGGGGGGTTTCTACTGTTTAGGTACATCAGGGGCTCTGCAAACGTAACATGACACCCACAGACCATTCCATTTCAAAACGTCACTACTTCCCTTCCGAGCCCCAATCTGTGCCCAAACAGTGGTCCCCACCACTTATGGGGTACCAGCATGCTCAGAACAAACTGGACAACAACTTTTGGGGTCCAATTTATCTTATTACCCTTGTGAAAATAAAAAAATAGTGGGCTAAAAATCATTTTTTGAGGAAAAATTTTTTTCTTTATGTTCACGGTTCTGCGTTTAAACTTCTGTGAAGCACTTGGGGGTTCAGAGTGCTCACCACACATCTAGTTAAGCTCCTTAGGGGGTCTAGTTTCCAAAATGGGGTCACTTGTGGGAAGCTCCAATGTTTAGGCACACAGGGGCTCTCCAAACACGACATGGTGTCCGATAACGATTGGAGCTAATTTTCCATTCAAAAAGTCAAATGGCGCTCCTTCCCTTCCGGGCCCTGCCGTGCACCCAAACAGTGATGTATGACCATATATGAGGTATCGGTGTACTCAGGAGAAATTGACCAACAAATTTTAGGATCCATTCTATCCTGTTGCCCATGTGAAAATGAAAAAACTGAGGCTAAAAGAACATTTTTGTGAAAAAAAGTACTTTTTTTTTTTACGGATCAATTTGTGAAGCACCTGGGGGTTCAAATTGCTCATTATGCATCTAGATAAGTTCCTTGGAGGGTCTAGTTTCCAAAATGGGGTCAATTGTGGGGGAGCTCCAATGTTTAGGCACACAGGGGCTCTCCAAACGCAACATGGCAACTGCTAAATATTCCAGCATATTTTCCATTCAAAAAGTCAAATGGCGCTCCTTCCCTTCTGAGCCCTGTCGTGCGCCGAAACAGTAGTTTATGACCACATATGAGGTATCGATGTACTCAGGTGAAATTGACCAACAAATTTTATCATACATTTTATCCTGTTACCCACGTGAACCTGAAAAAATTGATGCTAAAAGAAAATTTTTGTTGGAGAAAATTAAAACGTCCATTTTTTCCTTCCACGTTGCTTTAGTTCGTATGAAGCACATGAAGGGTTAATAATCTTCTTGAATGTAGTTTTGAGTAGCTTGAGGGGTGTAGTTTTTAGAATGGTGTCACTTTTGGGTATTTTCTGCCATATAGACCCCTCAAAGTGACTTCAAATGTGAGGTGGCCCCTAAAAAAATGGTTTTGTAAATTTTGTTGTAAAAATGAGAAATCGCTGGTAAAATTTTAACCCTCATAACTGCCTAACAAAAAAAATGTTGTTTCCAAAATTGTGCTGATGTAAAGTAGACATGTGGGAAATGTTATTTAGTAACTATTTTGTGTCACATACTTCTCTGGTTTATCAGCATAGAAATTCAAAATTTGAAAATTGCAAAATTTTCAAAATTTTTGCCAAATATCCATTTTTTCCACAAATAAACACAAAAATTATCAACCTAAATTTACCACTAACATGAAGCCCAATATGTCATGAAAAAACTTTCTCAGAATTGCTAGGATCCGTTGAAGCGTTCCTGAGTTATTACCTCATAAAGGGACACTGGTCAGAATTGCAAAAAATGTCCTGGTCATTAAGGTCAAAATAGGCTTGGTCATGAAGGGGTTAATTTGGTTATTGTGCACATTTTCAGCAATGTTTAAGTCCAATAAAACTCAGGGACACAGAACCCGGTGGCACCGGGCTTCGTCATCCTGTTCGTGACACCAAGTAATGGATCGCCCTGTGCCAGGGCCGTGGGGTACTCGGAACCGGGCTCAGTGGATTTCAGTGGGAGATGTCATGGTAGCTGTGACCCAGTCCGTGGCCCTGGGCGTCCATTGTAAAAAGGGGGGTTAAGGGTGAATAAAGTTTATGAGTGAATGATTCGTGACGCCACCTGTGGTGTTCGGCAATGAAGATGTTAAGCCGACGCTGCAGACAGATCCTCTGGGACATATGGTGTGGTGCAGCAATGATGGTGTAGCCCTCCACAGGTAGGGCTGTAGTCCCAGGGCCGAGTAGATGAAGAAGATAGGTGTTAAGGGAGAGAGTGTAGTGTCTGGCACCGAGATGTAGCAGTGCTGAGTGGGTTGGCGCAGTAATAAGCGGAGGACACCAGTGCATGTAGTTCCAAAGCTTTACTCACAGTCTGTTGAGCATACAGGTGCCCGACTCGGTACCGTGTCCTCCAGGTCAGGGGCTCAGCCAACTTCCAGGCAAGATGAAGTCCTCCCTTCCAACACTCCGCCAACATATGTGCCTTTTCTGAACGTCTACCTTTTGCACTTATAGTGAAGTACTCTCAGTACTGAGTTACACTGGAGTTCCTCCTGTCAGATGTTCCTATGAACTCTACTTGTACGGCAGACAGCTGTAGCCTGCTTCGGGGACTCCCTGCTACCAAGTCCCGCTCAGTCTCGTTGCTGTTGTGCCCCAAAGTCTTGTGTGGGAATAAAGTGGTGACAACTTCTATTCCTCCGGTGTCTGCTGCAGGACCATTAGTATCCATACAACCTCGGGGACCGGACCCCGGCCTTGCGCTGTGAACTTGGGAAGGGTTCGGCTCTAACCCTATTCCTTAGTCCACCTCTCCTTACGTTCCGTACTAATCCTTCCTTCTTATGGAGAGAGTCAGGCTTTCCATCAATGCCTCTTTCCTGTGCCAGCAGACCCAGGTCACTGAGGTCGGCTGCAGCACTTCCTTCATCCATCCCACTCAGGGGATCTTCACTCCTCCACTGACTCTGTCAGACTGACCAAATCCTATACTCTTCCCATTCTTTTGTTGCCAACTAACTCCACCTGCCTCCCAGCACACTTCATGTTCCAAGCGGGGAGCCACCAAAGGGTGCTTTGCTACGCTGCTATGTTGTGTGGGATGCAGGTGTTGGAGTGTGGTCAGGTGTCTCCACCTTACCTGAATGGTGGGGTACCACACCTCAGGAGGAGGTGCAGTACCTCTGTGGCGACTGAACCCTCAGGGGCGCCACATATACACACCTTGTACTTTGTCGTACACCAGCCGATTTCAGCCTGTTAAATTGAGGTGTAATCTATAGTGGGCCTGAGATAATAGTTCAGCCTCCTAAAATCTCTAGGGAGCTTCCAATTCTCCCCAATACCATATACACACCTTGCACTTTGTCATACACCAGCCATTTTCAGCCTGTTAAATTGAGGTGTAATCTATAGTGGGCCTGAGATAATAGTTCAGCCTCCTAAAATCTCTTGGGAGCTTCCAATTCTCCCCAATACTATATACACACCTTGTACTTTGTCATACACCAACCAATTTCAGCCTGTTAAATTGAGGTGTAATCTATAGTGGGCCTGAGATAATAGTTCAGCCTCCTAAAATCTCTAGGGAGCTTCCAATTCTCCCCAATACTATATACACACCTTGTACTTTGTCACACACCAGCCAATTTCAGCCTGTTAAATTGAGGTGTAATCTATAGTGGGCCTGAGATAATAGTTCAGCCTCCTAAAATCTCTAGGGAGCTTCCAATTCTCCCCAATACCATATACACTCCTTGTACTTTGTCATACACCAGCCAATTTCAGCCTGTTAAATTGAGGTGTAATCTATAGTGGGCCTGAGAAAATAGTTCAGCCTTCTAAAATCTCTAGGGAGCTTCCAATTCTCCCCAATACTATATACACACCTTGTACTTTGTCATACACCAGCTAATTTCAGCCTGTTAAATTGAGGTGTAATCTATAGTGGGCCTGAGATAATAGTTCAGCCTCCTAAAATCTCTAGGGAGCTTCCAATTCTCCCCAATACTATATACACACCTTGTACTTTGTCATACACCAATCAATTTCAGCCTGTTAAATTGAGGTGTAATCTATAGTGGGCCTGAGATAATAGTTCAGCCTCCTAAAATCTCTAGGGAGCTTCCAATTCTCCCCAATACTATATACACACCTTGTACTTTGTCATACACCAACCAGTTTCAGCCTGTTAAATTGAGGTGTAATCTATAGTGGGCCTGAGATAATAGTTCAGCCTCCTAAAATCTCTAGGGAGTTTCCAATTCTCCCCAATACTATATACACACCTTGTACCTTGTCATACGCCAGCCAATTTCAGCCTGTTAAATTGAGGTGTAATCTATAGTGGGCCTGAGATAATAGTTCAGCCTCCTAAAATCTCTAGGGGGCTTCCAATTCTCCTCAATACTATATACACACCTTGTACTTTGTCATACACCAGCCAATTTCAGCCTGTTAAATTGAGGTGTAATCTATAGTGGGCCTGAGATAATAGTTCAGCCTCCTAAAATCTCTAGGGAGATTCAAATTCTCCACAATACTATATACACCTTGTACCTTGTTTTACAGTACCATATAGCTGGTGGTATTTTGGGTACATTTTTCCAAAAATGAGGAAGTATGGTGGAAGAGGCGGGTTGCCAGCTGGTACTGATGGTGGTGGGGGTGGGGGTGCATCTGCTGGTAGTGGCAAAAGCACAATAGCACCTAAGGCAGGAAGTGTTGAGCCTGCTTCATCGACTGGCTCCACAAGGCCTCGAAGGCTCCCTTTTCTGGGAATAGGTAAACCGCTTTTAAAGCCGGAGCTTCAGGAACAAGTTTTGGCTTACATTGCTGACACAGCCTCCAGCTCTATCGCCTCCTCTTCTGAAGTTTCAAAAAATAAAAGCACTGAGTCGTCAGTGGAGGTTCCTGGTCAGGAACAACACCTTTCCTTGTGTCCTTCACCCCTACCAAAAGTGAAGGATATGGTAGGCCACACTACCAATTACTCCATGGAGCTCTTTTCACATACCATGCCTGGGTTAGCAAGTCAAATCATGAATTCCCCTTTCCAAGATGAATCTGACATGGAGTGCACTGATGCACAGCCACTGGTAGATTTATCTGCTGGTACATTCACACAGAGCACTACATTGTCCTCGCAGTGTACTGAGCCAGAATCTGACCCTGATGAAACTCAGGTGCCCCTTCCCGCATACTATACCACCTTACATGGTGACACAGAGGAAGGTGCACATGAAATTGAAGAGGAGGTGATGGATGACCCAGTTGTTGACCCAGATTGGCATCCACTGGGGGAAGAGGGTGCCGCTGCCAATAGCTCAGAAGAGGAGGAGGAGGATCCGCAGCAGGCATCAACACCGCAACAGCTGTTATCTGGCAGGCCCATAGCAGTCCAATAACAGTTTACAAAAACCCAAAGAGTTGCAGGATAGCTTGACCAGACGGTCAAATTAGCACAGCGTGCAAGGCCTCAAAATGTCTTCCATAGTAGGAAGAGTGCAGTGTGGCACTTTTTTGAACAAAATCCTAATGATCAGGCAAAGGTTATCTGTAAGAAGTGCGCAAAGACCTTTAGCCGAGGGAAAAATCTGAGAAATTTGAATACCAGTTGCATGCTTAGACATTTAACCACCATGCACTTGCAAGCGTGGACAGACTACCAAACCTCACATACCACATGTGCACCTGCTCCGAATGAAGGTAGTCAGCAACGCTACATCACTTCCCCCACTGTAAGCCCACCGGTTAGCACACCACCAGCAGCAAATGTTGAGGTGTCGTCGCAAGGCCAAAGCAGTCAGGGAATCACAATGTTATTGATACGAAAAACTGAATCTAGGCCATCAGCAAGACCACCAACACCATCACCATCACCAATCCTCTCTCAGTCCGCCATGTCCACCACTAGTTCCACCATATGCAGCTCTCAAGTCCAGCTCACCCTACCAGAGACTCTCAGTAGGACAAGAAAGTACTCATCCTCATCCGCGTACATAGTGTTTGAACGCCCACATTGCCAAACTAATCTCATTAGAGATGATGCCCTACCGGTTGGTTGAAAGCGAAGCTTTCCACGAGCTCATGGCCTATGCAGCACAACGCTATGACCTACCCAGTCAGCACTTCTTTTCTCGAAAAGCCATCCCAGCCCTCCACCTGCATGTGAAAGAACGCATTGTCCATTCACTCAAGCAATCAGTGACTGGAAAGGTGCACCTCACAACAGATGATTGGTCCAGTAGGCATGGCCAGGGCCGTTACGTGTCCATCACTGCACACTGGGTTAAAGTGGTGGATGCAGGGTCCACAGGGGACAGCGGCGGTGGGACAGTGCTGCCTAGCCACGGTATAGGAAACAGTTGGCTGTAGGTGTTCGACCCTCCTCCTCCTCCAGAAGAAAAAGCTCGTCCACAGAGCACAGTCACACGAGCACTCCATCCGCAACTGCCAGTGTTGCACAAAAGGTGTCCCACTATCGACTATCGAACAGCTAGTGGTAAGCGTCAGCAGGCTGTGTGGAAGATGATGTGTTTGGGCGACAACAGACACACCGCGGAGGTACTGGCCGACTACTTTCAGCGACAAACTGAGTCATGGCTGGGCAGTCTACATCTTGAGGCAGGCAAGGTAGTTAGTGATAACGGCCGGAATTTTGTGGAAGCCATAGCCCTTTCAAAACTCTGACACATACCTTGCCTGGCTCACACCTTGAACCTGGTGGTGCAGTGCTTCCTCAATAATTATCCAGAGTTAACACCCCTACTCCATAAGGTGCAAAGACGGTGCTCGCACATCCGCTGCTCGCCCGTACACTACAGTCATATGCAGAAGCTGCAGCAATTGCTCCACCTTCCCAAGCACCGCCTAATTATCGACGTTGCATCGTGGTGGAACTGCACCCTGCACATGGTTCAGAGGCTGTGCAAACAGAGGCAGGCTGTAATGCATTTGTGGGAGGATACATGGGCAGGCAGTTTGAGGGCAGACATGGAGTTGTCTGATGTGCAGTGGTCGAAGCTGAAAGACATCTGTAAAGTACTTCAGTGTTTTGAGGAATGCACACGGCTGGTAAGCGCAGACGACGCCATCATAAGCATGAGCATCCCACTTATGCGTCTGCTCATGCAAACTTTGACGCACATTAAGGAGCAGGCGTCTGCAGCCGAGGAGGAAGAGGAGGAGGGAAGCCTTGATGACAGTCAGCCATTGTCTGCTCAGGGAACTCTTCTGGACGAGGTGGAGGAAAGAAGAGGAGGAGAAGGAGGAGGATGATGGGGATGATTATTTAGGGGAGGAGGATGCTTCTCAGAGTGCAAGGTCAGGTACAGGGTTTGTGCGTGACTGGAGGGATGTTGATTTGCCAGAAAGTGCTCCTCCACCCAGCACTCGCAGTGCATCATTGACACCTGGAACATTGGCCCACATGTGTGATTATGCCTTGCAGATCCTAAAAAAGGACCCCCGCATTGCCAAAATGATGAACGATGACGACTACTGGTTGGCCAGCATCCTGGATCCACTCTATAAAGGCAAATTCCAAAACATCATGCCACAGGAGAACCTAGAGCTAATATTGGCTAACAAACAAGCAACTCTGGTAAACCGTTTGTTTGAGGCATTCCCAGCACACAGCGGCGGTGATTGTTCTCCCACAAGCTGTAGGGGGCAACACGGAAGAGGTGTTCGTGGTGCACACAGCCGAAGTGGCGTTGAACACAGGGGTTTCATGACAATGTTGTGGACTGATTTTTCAAGTACCGCTCACATGACTGGTAATACTGCATCGATTGAAAGTGACAGGTGACAGCAGTTGTCAACTATGGTTACAAACTACTTCTCCTCCAATATCGATGTTCTCCCTCACAGGTCATTCCCCTTTGACTATTGGGCCTGTAAACTGGACACCTGGCCTGAATTGACACAATATGCCTTACAGGAGCTCGCTTGCCCTGCTGCTAGTGTGCTATCCGAAAGAGTCTTCAGTGCTGCTGGATCAATCCTGACAGAAAAAAGGACCCGTCTGTCGACCCAAAATGTGGATGATCTAACCTTCATTAAAATGAACCATGCATGGGTTTCAAAGGATTTTGTCCCACCTTCCCCTGCTGACATGTAGATTGCCAGAAAAATGACTCGCTTTTGTCCTCCTCTTCCTCGGACTTCTCCAATTCCTCCATTTGCAGCTGCTGAATGTCCAACATCAACATATGCCATTTTTTCAACCTCTCTAACTGGGCTGCTTCCCCCCCAGGGCCGGGATCACCACCTGGCACATGCACACGTGCGAGTGCCGTTGCCCTGGATAGGTGGGTGGGCCCACTCTTGGACAACGGCACTGGCACAGGGTCCCTCATAGTACAATCAAGTGTCTCTGCCGGCGGGGGTGCACACCTGCCATCAGACACACAGCCGTACTATGAGGGGCCCTGTGCCAGTGCCGTCGCCAACGAGTGGGCCCCCCCTGCTTGCTCAGGATCACAGCACTTGCAAAGCTGAAATACTTACCTCTCCCTGCTCCACCGCCGTGACGTCTTCCGCGTTTCCTGACAGTGACATTCTGGTCAGAGAGTGCGATGACATCACGTCTGTACGCCCTCTGCCTAAACAGTCCAAGTGCAGAGAGATGGAAGATGGGGACGACGAGGAGTCCAGACTAGTACATGGATTCCCTAGCGAGGAGACTTATTTAATTGTTTTAAAGGTTGGGAGCAATTTTTGGGGAGCACTATACTCTGAAGAATGATATATGGGGCCCACCATACACTGGAGCATTCCAAAGGTGGACATCAGACACTGGAGGAGCATTTACAGGGCCTATTATACACTGGAGCATTAGAAATGGGGCCCATTATATATGGAGCATTATTTGGGCCCATAAGACAGTGGAGCTTCATCCATGGGGACCAACATATGCTGCAGCATTATGTGGAGCTCATCATATACTGTATGGAACATTATATGGGACCAATGATTCTGTATGGAGAAATATATGGGCCTCATTACTCTGTATAGCGCACTATGCGGTGGCCATAATACTGTATGGAGTAATATACTGTCTGTTTTTGGAGCTATTGGAGAATTTAAAATGGATATCAGTCATGTGATGTAAGAAGTAAAGTATTTTTCATTGTACTATACCGCTATTTCTCTGCCGTATCAGAGGATCATGAATTGTGGCATGTGGTAAAGGAGCCCAGTGACAGTCTTTGGCCCTGGGCCCACGAAAATCTGGTGCCACCCTAACCCCCCCCCCACAACTTTAGCCAAATAACCCCCAGTTTTCAATGCCTAACTATTATTATAAAGTAAATTAAGGTTGACAAGCTTAAGTAATAAGAATTGATGTTTTTGGCATTAAAATGGGCACTGTAGATGTGTTTCCTGTCCTCCACTCACTGCCGATTTTTCTTCCCCATTGACATGCATTGGGTTTCGTGTTTCAGTCTGCCTTCGACTTTTCACGATAATCGGCCGATTTTGTTCGACCCCACTTTTGCGAAAGTCGGGTTTCATGAAACCCGACTCGACCCGAAAAAAGGCAAAGTCGCTCATCTCTAATAATCAGCTGACACCCGGCCGCGATCAGTAGCGCTCCCCCCCCCCGTGAGCGCAGCTGATCGCGTGTGACGTAATATTCCGTCCTTGGGACTTAGATCCCAGGTCACATGGATGGAATATTACGTCCAATGTAGGAAAGGGGTTAAAGAACTATAGTAAATGCTCAACAGCAAAGATGTAAAAATAGCTTACATGAAGACTAGAGGATGCACATATTTACCCAGAATCCAGACAGCGCAAGGGGCCCCAGACTGCACAATACTGTGCATGTAGGGAGGCTGCACTATACTGTGTATGAGGAGCTGCACTATACCGTGTGTGGGGGACTGCACTATACTGTGTGCGGGCTGCATTATACTGTGTGTGGGGGGCTGCATTATACTGTGTGTGTGAAGGGGCTGCATTATACTGTCTGTCTTTGGAGGGCTGCATTATATTGTGAGTAAAGGGGCTGCATTATACTGTGGGGGGATGCATTATAATTTCTGTATGGGGGCTGCATTATACTTTGTGTGTGGGGAGCTGCATTATACTTTGTGTGGGGGGGCTATATTATACTGTGTGTGGGAGGATGCATTTGTGGCTCCCTTGAGGGTTCAGTCACCACAGAGGTACTGCACCTCAACCAAAGGTGTGGTACTCTGCTCTCAGAGCCCAGACACTTGCATCCAACACCAGACCTCTGAGGCGAATGGAGGGATTAGGCAAAGGGTGTGGGTGGAGAAAGCAACAGAGAGAGCTGAAGAAAGTGACAGTGAGAGAGTGAGATGGCAGTTGGTGTGGGGGTCTTGAGCAGTGAGGAGCTCAGCCCTGGACCAGCAGACAACGGGAAGAAAGAACGGAAAGACAGAAGAACAGAAAGATAACCTTCAGTGGAAGACAGGAAGGAGGGATTCCTAGGGGCACGGGTAGTGAGGAATCCACCTGTGGGGCCCGTATCAATGCCGACTGCAGTCAAATGGAGGGAACTGGTCACAGTTAGGGGACCGGCTCAGTCTAGTGGAGAAACTGTGGACTCAGCTAGCTAACCGGAGGCTGCAGTATCTGTACCTGCTACATCCAAATCTGCCCACATTCACTGAAAAGGCAGTCATATAGGATCCAGGGGACCTAGAGCACATCGCCTGACAAGATACGAGGCTGCTGGCTTAGGACACTGTGTGGCAGGTGCAGGGCAGGAGAGGAGGGAGCCAGCGCAGTGAGACGGCCAGGAAAGAAACATCTGAAGGGGGTTCTGACATGGTGTAACCCAATTTACCTGAGAGCTGTTTGGACCACTGGCCTGGAGGACACAGCACCCCGGCTGGGGATTGTAACATCGAACTGTGAGTAAAAGTGTGAAGACTGTAATCCGCTGTGTCCTCCTGTTTATTTGCTGTGTCACCTGCCTTGCACCAAAATCACCATCATCATCATTTACACCTATAGCTGCCCTGGGACTAAGCTCTACCTGTGGAGAGCTGCATCAACTCTGCTGCATCACCATCAGCCCCAGCGGTCTCTTTAAGCAGGGTCGGCTAACACCTATATTGCCAAGTACCACAGGTGGCGTCATGAACTATCTCTTATAAACTTTACTTCCCCTTTAGTCATCATTTTTCATTGAATGCCCAGAGCCATGGACCGGGTCACTGATCCCATGACACATCACCCAAAAGAGCCGGCCCAGTACCGAGTATCCCCACGGCCCTGGCGGGCGCTCCACGTTACAGTGGGTATGGAAAGCTTTCAGACCCCTTTAAATTTTTCACTCTTTGTTTCATTGCAGCCATTTGGTAAATTCAAAAAAGTTCATTTATTTCTCATTAATGTTCACTCTGCACCCCATCTTGACTGAGAAAAAAACAAAAATGTAAAACATTTTGCAAATTTATTAAAAAAGAAAAACTGAAATATCACATGGTCATAAGTATTCAGACCCTTTGCTCAGACACTCATATTTAAGTCACATGCTGTCCATTTCCTTGTGATCCTCCTTAAGATGGTTCTACTTCTTCATTGGAGTTCAGCTGTGTTTAATTAAACTGATAGGACTTGTTTAGTAAAGGCACACACCTGTCTATATACAGTAAGACCTCACAGCTCACAGTGCATGTCAAATGAACTGGTCAAGAAGCTCAGAGACAGAATTGTGACAAGCCACACATCTGGCCAAGGTTACAAAAGAATATCTGCAGTACTCAGGGTTCCTAAGAGCATAGTGGCCTCCATAATCCTTAAATGGAAGAAGTTTGGGACCACCAGAGGTCTTCCTAGACCTGGCCATCCAACCAAACTGAGCAATCGTGGAAGAAGAGCCTTGGTGAGAGAGGTAAAGAAGAACCTCGAGATTTCTGTGACTGAGCTCCACAGATGCACTAGGGAGATGGGAGAAAGTTCCACAAAGTCAACTATCACTGCAGCCCTCCACCAGTGGGCCTTTATGGCAGAGTGGCCCAACAGAAGTCTCTCCTCAGCGCAAAACATGTGAAAGCCCGCATAGAGTTTGCTAAAAAGCACATGAAGGACTCCCACACTATGAGAAATAAGATTCTCTGGTCTAATGAGATGAAGATAGAACTTTTTGGTGATAAATGATAATTCTAAGCGGTATGTGTGGAGAAAACCAGGCACTGTTCATCACCTGCCCAATAGAATCCCAACAGTGAAACATGGTGGTGGCAGCATTATGCTATGGGGTTGTTTTTCAGCTGCAGGGACACGTCGACTGGTTGCAATTGAAGGAAACATGAATGTGGCCAAGTACAAAGATATCCTGGATGAAAACCTCTTCTAGAGTGCTCTGGATCTCAGACTTGGCCGAAGATTCATCTTCCAACAAGACAATAACCCTAAGAACACAGCTAAACTAACAAAGGAGTGGCTTCAGAACAACTCTGTGACCATTCCTAGACAGGCCCAGCCAGAGCTCTGACCTAAACCCAATTGAGCATCTCTAGAGAGACCTGAAAATGGCTGTCCACCTATGTTCACCATCCAACCTGACGGAACTGGAGAGAATCTGCAAGGAAGAATGTCAGTCGATCCCTAAATCCAGTTGTGAAAAAATTGCTGCATAATTCCCAAGAAGGCTCATGGCTGTACTAGCTCAAAAAGGTGCTTCTACTCAAAGTTTGAAAAATTTAAAGGGGTCTGAATATTTTCTGTACCCACTGTATACTGTGTATGGGGGGCTGCACTATACTGTGTGTGTGTGTTTGTGGGGGGGACTTAATTATACTGTGTGTGGGGGCTGCACTATACTCTGAGGGGACTGCATTATGCTATGGGGTCTGCATTATACTGTGTGGGGGGGTTGCATTATACTCTGAGGGTGCTGCATTATACTCTGAAGGGGTTGCATTATACTCTGTGGGGCTTCATTATACTCTGAGGGGGCTGCATTATGCTCTATGAGGGGGCTACAATATGCTCTTTGAGGGGGAGCTACATTGTATTGTGTGTGTGGGGCTGCATTATGCTCTATGAATGAGCTAAATTATGCTCTATGGGGTGGCTACATTATATTGTGTGTATGGGGCTGCATTATACTCTATCAGGGGGCTCACTATTCTCTATGATGGTGGCTGCATTATACTCTATGAGGGGGCTACATTATACTGTGTGTGTGGGGCTGCATTATACTCTAGGAGGGGGCTGCATTATACTCCATGATGGGGCTGCATTATACTCTATGAGGGGGGCTGCATTATACTCTATGAGGGGGCTGCATTATACTCTATCAAGATCCAAGGTCAGTGCATTAAACTGTATATACTTTATAGAACTTGCATTATTTTGTATCAAGGACTATATAAATAAATACATAATAATAGTAATATTTATTTGTATAGTGCCAAAATATTCCGCAGTGCTTTACAGTTTAACAGTTCATACACAAGTCATAAGTTTCAAAATTAAAACTGATACGATAATTAAAGCAAAACAAGTGTTAGGGATGGCGAAACACACTAAATAATAAATAATAATAAGTGTGTTCGCCGCCTGGGGTCCACCGTGCAGAAGGTGTTACGCTGCTGCTATGTAATGGCAGACGCACAATATGGCAGCATAACACACGCGGGCATGAGGCGCCGAGGCATTAAATACAAAGGCTGAGCCAGTAATGCACCACAGTATATGGTCACAGGACTCGGGCCCAAGACACAGGGTCCGCGTCCCTCTAGACCTACCGTGCGTGCGGCATCGCAACCACGGACGCCAAGAAGTACTGCTGACTGCAGTGTGGCGACAGACACTGCCACTATACGACAATGCCCGGTAGCAGGCACACTGTCGGACGCTAGCACTGTGGAGGATACGTACTGTGGCCTGTAGCTTGCCACTGACTGGCGCTGACTCTATCACTAGTTCCCTATCCACACACGTAATATCAGAGGAAGAGGAATCTTAATGAGTCATTTGCAAGTCCATACATCCGTCATCATTCACAGAGTTAGCAACTAGAGTCTATACTAGCGCATGGCCGAGTGGCCATGCAAACTTTTTATAGCCGGGACCTTCCGGAAGCTTCCAGATCCCTGAGATGGACCAATCAGATCTGGAGAAGGACCTGTGCATGTGACTCCCGATCTCCAATGGGAGATCATCTCGCGAGCATGCTCAGTGGAGCGACGGAAGTACTTAGCCTCTGGAGTGGTTTGCTGCTGAGCAGCCTGCGTTGCTATTGCTGGCCCAAAGGTGGCAGCAACAGCCAAACCCACAGAGCAGGTCAGAGCAAAGCATCAGGAACAACGGGGCTGCTGAGCAAGCTCCTCTGAATGCAAGGCTTTGGATTCCTGCTGTGCCGCTGCAGGAACCCGACGCCTAACATTACCCGCGTCGCTATGCTCAAATGCTGCGATATGGAGCGGGGCGTGGATGTTCTCCACTGGTTCCCAGGTCCAGACCTCTGGACCACGACCCTTCCAATCCACCAAATAAAACTTTTTGCCGCACACCACCCTGCGTCCCACAAACGCGTTGATCTCAAACTCATCCAAAGACAAGTCTGATGTCCTGGCAGATGATTCGGAAAACTGGGACATGTGAACAAGCATGAGAATGGACACATGGAAGACGTCAGAGATAGCCAAGTGTGGTGGAAGAGCCAGACGGTATACCACCGAGCTCATAGAATCATAGAATCGTAGAGTTGGAAGGGAGCTCTGGTCCAACCCCCTGCTCAAAGCAGGATTCGCTAAATCATCCCAGACAGATGTCTGTCCAGCCTCTGTTTGAAGACTTCTATTGAAGCTGATCCGCTCGAGGATTTTGAATGGACCAATGTATCGCTGCGCGAACTTGGTGGACTCAGCCCGCAGCCTGATATTTCGGGCAGAAAGTCACACCAAATTGCCAGGGGCAAAAGTAGGAGAGGGGCGTCGATGTGTGTCAGCGGACGCCTTCATTCTCTCCTTACAGGTTAGAATGGCATGCTGGGCACAAGAGGCGCATGCCTGAATGTATTCTTTCGTGTCCCGGGCCCTGTGCGGCCACCAATAAGACCTTGCCAGGAGTTCTGTGGTCGGCTTGCAGCCAAAGTGACCACCCGACCTGGACGCGTGTGCCCACGCGAGAACCTTTGGCCACAGGCGAGGAGGGACACGGTCCTCAGATTCTCAGTGCGGGGCGCGGAAAGATCCGCGGGCACCTCCGCATAGGCTACTTGGGTGCTGCCCCCATGCACCTTCCCACACAGTCCTTGCTCCATCCCAGTATTTTCCCCGAGGACCACTCTATATGAGGGGAATGGCAACGGAGCCAGAGAACCCCGAGGAGCACCTGGTCGATGCCCTCTGGCATAATGAGCAGAGACAGCGTCTCATGGTGAGATGGTGGAATTGAGAGCCTAAGGGGTGCTGTCTGGTGGGTAATCTGGGATGATAAGGTTGAACCATTGACCACCCTGATGGGCACGTTGTGAGGAAGCGGCACCAACGGGATTGCGTGCTGTTGGGCGAAGGCCGAGGACATAATGTTCCCTTCTGCCCCAGAGTCCACCGTGACCTCTACATCCCAGGAGGAAGCACCGCTATCTAACGTCCCTCGGAAATGCTGGTTTGGGGGAGAAAGTCTCCATATCAAATAGACTCCCACCAACTACCAGTGGATGTGATCGTTTTTTCATCCGCTGAGGACACCTGTTAGCCAGGTGACAAGAATGTCGACACTGGAAACAGCGTGCGGAGCTTTGTGCCGGGAGCGGCTTGGGACCGGTGCAGGACACCTCCATGGGCTCTGGAGGTAAAATTTCCAGCTCGGGGGGTTCAAGAGGTTCAGAGAAGTTGGGAGCCAAGCTAACCTTCTGTCTGGATTGAGCACGCTCCAGCTCGCGCTCTGAAAAACAGAGATCAATGGGGGTGGAAATAGCAATCAGCTCCTCCAGACTTACGGGAACCTCCCTGGTAGCTAGAGCATCCTTAACATGCTCCGCCAAACTTCTCCAGAACACAGGGATGAGTGTTTTATCAGGCCATTCCAGCTCGGAAGCCAGTGTCCGGAAACGGACGGCGTACTGGCTGACTGACAGGGATCCCTGTGTTAATGCAAGTAACTGGAGAGAGGTGTCGTGAGTGACCCGGGGCACCAAAAAGACCTGCTTTAGTGACTTTAGAAACTGAGCAGCTCTCAGAACCACAGGGTCATCACGCTCCCACAGTGGCATGGCCCATTCTAACGCCCTGCCCGACAGGAGGGAGATGATAAACCCCACCTTAGCCCGCTCTGTAGGGAATCGTGCGGCCAGTAACTCGAGCTGGATAGAGCATTGGCTCACGAAAACCCCAACAGGTGGTACTGTCACCAGAAAATTTATCGGGCAACGGGAGGCGGGATATTGTCGGCGCAGGTGTGGATGTGGCCCCCCGCGAGCCAGCCTCTGCGACTGCCTTGGCAGCAGCCGCTGTAGCATTTGCAGCTGAGGTTGAACTCTCGAGAGCCGCCAACCTGCCCTCCAGCTGCTGAATGTACTGCCATAGGTGCTGCTGGTCCGCCATTACTAGCCAGACCCTGGAGCTAGTATAATGTTAGGGACGGTGGAACACACTAAATAATAAATAATAATAAGTGCGTTCGCCGCCCGGGGGCCACCGTGCAGAAGGTGTTACGCTGCTGCTATGTAATGGCAGACGCACAATATGGCGGTATAATGCACGCGGGTTGAACGTCACCCGGAGTGCGCTGGGCGGTCTCTGTTCCTTCACAGAGGCGCCGAGGCGTTAAATACAAAGGCCGAGCATGTTGACGTCACTGGACTCAGTGGAATGCACGCACGGTATATGGTAACAGGACTTGGGCCCAAGACACAGGGTCCGCATCCCTCTAGACCTACCGTGCATGCGGCGTCACAACCATGGACGCCAAGAAGTACTGCTGACTGCAGCGTGGCGACAGACACTGCCGCTATACAACAATGCCCGGTAGCAGGCACACAGTCGGATGCTAGCACTGTGGAGGATGCGTATTGTGGCCTGTAGCTTGCCACTGACTGGCGCTGACTCTATCACTAGTTCCCTATCAACACACATAATATCAGAGGGAGGGGAATCTTAATGAGTCATTTGCAAGTCCATACATCCGTCATCATTCACACAGTTAGCAACTAGAGTCTATACTAGCGCATGGCGGAGCGGCCATGCAAACCTTTTATAGCCGGGACCTTCCGGAAGCTTCCAGATCCCTGAGATGGACCAATCAGATCTGGAGAAGGACCTATGCATGTGACTCCCGATCTCCAATGGGAGATGGTCTCATGAGCATGCTCATTGGAGCGACGGAAGGACTTAGCCTCTGGAGTGGTTTGCTGCTGAGCAGCCTGCGTTGCTATTGCTGGCCCAAAGGTGGCAGCAACACCCAGACCCACAGAGCAGGTCAGAGCAGAGCGTCGGGAACAACAAGGCTGCTGAGCAAGCTCCTCTGTGGTCAATGGAGAATGGGAGACCGCTGAATGCAAGGCTTTGGATTCCTGCTGTGCAGCTGCAGGAACCCGACGCCTAACAATATGACAACCCTGTTCGTGAGAGCTTATAATCTACAATGAGGTGGGGGGAGACAAAGTACAGGGGTTCATTTGCATTGATGGTCCAGACATTTTCAGAGAGTGGGGGATAGATAAAAGCTGCATGAGGTAGTCACCAGACAGTATTTGTGGTGCTATTGGGTGCAGTGGAGTCTGATGGAGGCTTATTCTTAGATAGTGAATGGGCTATAGTCACACACACACATACACCAATTAGGGAACGTGATTGGCTGCCCTAAACAGATGTGTTTTTAGGTAGTGCTTAAAACTGTGTAAGTTGTGGATAGTCCTAAGTTCTTGGGGCTAGAGCATTCCATAGGATTGGCACGACCCGGGAGAAGTCTTGGAGCTGGGAGTGGGAGTTACGGATTAGTGCAGAGGTTAGTCGAAAGTCGCTTGCATAGCATAACAAGCAGAGAGGCTGATGAACAGAAATGAGGGAGGAGATGTAGCCGGGTGTCTCACTGTGTATGAGAAAAAGCAGTTTGAATTGGATCCTATAATGAATGGGCAACCAGTGCAATGATTACCAAAGAGCGGACGCATCTGAGTACCAATTAGCCAGTTGTATGACCCTGACTGCTGCAATAAGGATGGACTGGCAAGGGGGAAGTCGAGTGAGGGGGAAACCAGTAAATAGAGCATTACAGTAGTCCAGATGGGAGTGGATCAAGGTGACAGGGAGGGTCTTTGTTGTTTCCATGGTGAGAAAGGGGAAGATTCTAGAGATGTTCTTTAGGTGTAGGCGGCAAGAGTGGGCAAGAGATTGTATATGGGAGGTGAAGGAAAGATTGGTGTCAAACGTAACACCCAGACAGTGCTGCCTGCTGCCACTCACAGAGAGGGAGATGTCAGATTTAGGGATGTTAGTAGACGGCGGGAGCAGGAGAAGTTCAGTTTTGGAAAGGATGAGTTTCAGATAGAGAGCAGACATGATGTTGGAAACTGCGGACAGACAGTCACTGGTGTTCTGTAGTACAGCGGGGGGGGGGGTAAGGTCAGGGATGATGTGTATAGTTAGTTGTGTGTCATCAGCATAAAGATGGTACTGAAAGCTATACCTGCTGATGGTCTGTCCAACTGGGGCCGTGTAGAGAGAGAATATAAGTGGGCCAAGAATTGAGCCCTGAGAGACCCAAACAGTTAGAGGAAGAGGAAAGGAAGTGGAGCCAGTGAACGAACAACTGAAGGAGCAGTCAGAAAGATATGAAGAGAACCAGGAGAGAGCAGTGTCCTTTATGCCTTTTGACTGGAGCATAGAGAGTAGGAGATGGTGTTCAACAGTGTAGAAAGCTGCAGAGAGGTTGAGAAGAACGAGCAGAGAGTGGTCACCATTACATTTCGCTGTCAAAAGGTCATTAGTCACTTTGATGAGTGAAGTTTCTGTAGAATGTAGGGGGTGGAAGATGGACTGTGATGGATCTAGGAGAGAGGAAGTGGAGAGGTAACGGGTAAGGCAGGAGTGGACCAGGCACTCCAAGAGTTTAGAGATGAATGTGAGGTTGGAGACTAGTTTGCAGTTATTGTTAGGCATCAGGTTTTTGCGTCTGCTCTGCAGGAATCCAGACCCTTACATTCTGCGGTCTCTTGCTGTTTATCTGCCACAGAGGAGATTGCCTTGCAGCAAATCTCTCCAGGGGCTAACTCCCTCTGTCCTCCTACTGAGCGTACTCATGAGACGATTTCCCATTGGAGATCGGGAGTCATGTGCTCAGGTCCTGCTCCAGATCTCATTGGTCCATCTCGGAGATCTGGAAGCTTCCGGAAGGTCCCAACTGCTATAAAAAGCGCGCATGGCCGTTCCGCCATGCGCTAGTATAGACTCTAGTTGCTACTGTGTGAATGGATGTATGATTCTGGTGAATGACTCATTTGAAACCCCTTCCCTTTGATATTACGTATGTGGACAGGGACTAAGCTTAGAGTCAGCGCCAGTGCGCCACTACTACATCATCCACAGTTGCTAGCGTCGACATTGTGCTTACGTACTATCTTTGTCATCTAGCGGCAGTGTCCTACGCCGCGCTGCAGTTGCAGCCCTCCTTGGCGTCCACAGTTGTGACATCGCACGCACGGTAGGTCTAGACGGACGCAGTTCCGCTGTCTTTGGCTCTGCTCCTGTGACCAGATACCGTGTGTGCATTTACAATGAGTACTGTGACTCCAACAGGTTCAGTCTTATTGTATTTGTCTTTGTTGGCACCTCTGTGACTTAACAGAGATTGCTCTGCGCACCTGGGTGACGTTTAACCCATGTGCACATTTCCGTCATATTGCTTGCCTGCCACGACTTAGCAGCAGTCATATCATTTACTGCACGGTGGACCCCGAGCAGCGAACGCACTTTATTATTATTTTTATTTAGTGTGTTCTGCCGTTCCTAACATTATACTAGCGCCAGGGTCTGGCTAGTGATGGCAGAACAGCAGCAACTCTTACAGTATATTCGGCAGCTGGAGGGCCGGTTGGCTACTCTTGAGAGTGCTATCTCAGCTGCAAAATCCACTGAAGCTGCTGTACAGGCAATCGCAGATGTGGTTTCACGTATGTCCACGTCCTCCGATGCGCCGACAAATACCCGCCTCCCGTTGCCCGATAAATTTTCTGGCGATGGCGCCTCCTGTAGGGGTTTCATCAGCCAGTGCTCTATCCAGCTAGAGTTACTGGCTGCGCGATTCCCTATGGAACGGGCCAAGGTGGGGTTTATTGTTTCCCTTCTGTTGGGCAAGGCGTTGGAGTGGGCTACGCCACTATGGGAGCATGGTGACCTAGAGGTTCGGACTGCTGCTCAGTTTTTAACAGCTATTAAGCAGGTCTTCCTGGGGCCACAGGTCACGCATGACACCTCTCTTCAGCTACTTGCTTTGACTCAGGGATCCCTCTCGGTTAGTCAGTATGCCGTTCGTTTTCGGACACTGGCTTCCGAGCTGGAGTGGTCTGACAAAGCCCTCATCCCTGTGTTTTGGAGAGGTTTGGCGGAGCATGTTAAGGATGCTCTCTCTACCAGAGAGGTTCCTGCAAGTTTGGAAGAGCAGATTGCCATTTCCACCCGCATTGATCTCCGTTTTTCGGAGCGCGGCCTGGAGAGTGCTCAATCCAAACGGAAGGTTACCTCGGCTCCCAACTTTTTTGAGCCTCTGGAACCACCCAAGCCAGAGACTCCACTCCCAGAGCCCATGGAGGTGTCTCGCGCCGTTCTCGAGGCGCATCCGGCACAAAACTCCATTTGCAGTTACCATTGTCAACATGCTGTTTCTCAGGACAACAGTGCCCCGCAATGGCCAAACTCTGTGCTGCCGGGCAAGACCTTTGTCCCTCCTCGCCTTTGGCCGAGGGTTCTCGCGTGGGCACAAGCCTCCAGGAGGGGTGGTCACTGTGGCTACATGCAGACCACAAAACTGCTGGCGGGGTCGTATTGGTGGCCGCACAGGGCTCGGGACGTTAAAAAGTATATTCAGGCCTGCGCCTTTTGTGCTCGGAATAGCTTCCTTAAACAGAGAGTGGAGACGCCAGCCGACACACTGCGGCGTTCCACTTTAGCTTCTGCTCCTGGCCATTTTGCCACCCCCGTTGTCTTCCACGTGTCCCTGTTTTCCTTGTCACCTACCGGGACATCAGACATGCCTTCGGACGGGTCTGAGGCCTATGCCCCTGATGGGCACAAGATGGTAGATAGGAAGGCTCAGGGAGAAGGGGGCCCTAGGAGGGGGGTTAATGTTAGGCGTCAGGTTTCTGCGTCTGCTCTGCAGGAATCCAGACCCTTACATTCTGCGGTCTCTTGCTGTTTATCTATCGCAGAGGAGATTGCCTTGTAGCAAATCTCTCCAGGGGCTAAGTCCCTCTGTCCTCCTACTGAGCATGCTCATGAGACGATTTCCCATTGGAGATCGGGAGTCAAGTGCTCAGGTCCTGCTCCAGATCTCATTGGTCCATCTCGGAGATCTGGAAGCTTCCGAAAGGTGCTGGAAGAGGTGCTGTCTTCCTCAAGAGCATGTGCGGAGGACGCTGACCCGGGGAGGCCTGTGTATAATGGCCTGCATGTGTGTGACAGTTGCCAGGAGGGAATGGACGCCCGGAGTGAGAAGCAACTAAGAGGTAACCCCGGACAGGGTAAAATAACTGTGAGGCTATAGAGCCTGATTGCTGGACATTGCACAACCTGTGTGAGCTCTATCATGAACTTTCTGTTGCTGGATGTAAGCCTGTTGCAGTATATGGTTTATGCTGATTAATAAACCGCATGGACTGTTTATGTTGAAAAACCCGTGCAGGACCTAGTAATTGGCTGCCAAGCGAGTGTCCCCAACATGAATAACAAGCGCTACCTTACACACCCCACACCATTACTGACCCACTGCCAAACCGGTCATGCTGAAGGATGTTGCAGGCAGCAGATCGCTCTCCATGGCGTCTCCAGAGTCTGTCATGTCTGTCACACATGGTCAGTGTGAAGCTGCTTTCATCTGTGAAGAGCACAGGGCGCCAGTGGCGAATTTGCCAATCCTGGTGTTCTGTGGCAAATGCCAAGCGTCCTGCACGGTATTGAGCTGTGAGCACAACCCCCATCTGTGGACATCGGGCACTCAGACCATCCTCATGGAGTCGGTTTCTAACCATTTGTGCAGACACATGCTCATTTGTGGTCTGCTGGAGGTCATTTTGCAGGACTCTGGCAGTGTTAATCCTGTCCCTTCTTGCACAAAGGCTGAGGCAGCGGTCCTGCTGCTGGGTTATTGCCCTCCTACGGCCCTCTCCACATCTCCTGGTGTACTGGCCTGTCTCCTGGTAGCGCCTCCAGCCTCTGGACACTACACTGACAGACACAGCAAACCTTCTTGCACAGCTCGAATTGACGTGCCATCCTGGATGAGTTGCACTACCTGAGCCACTTGTGTGTGTTGTAGACTCCGTCTCATGCTACCACGAGTGTGAAAGCACAACCAACATTCAAAAGTGACCAAAACATCAGCCAGAAAGCATTGATACTTAGATGTGGTCTGTGGTCCCCACCTGCAGAACCACTCCTTTATTGAGGGTATCTTGATAATTGCCAATCATTTCCATCTGTTGTCTATTCCATTTGCAAAACAGCATATGAAATTGATTGTCAATCAGTGTTGCTTCCTAAGTGGACAGTTTGATTTCACAGATGTTTGATTTACTTGGAGTTATATTCTGTTGTTTAAGTGTTCACTTTATTTTTTTGAGCAGTGTATATTACACATATAGGCTTGGACGAGCCCACGGGAGAACAGGAGAATCCTCTGGTGGGTCACTGTGCATTAGTGGGCCACCACCCTCTTATATAGCAGTACTTGGAAAAATATCCTTTATTCACTATGTACTTGCAATCTTCCCAGTTCTTTGTTTAAGGATAATGTCACATTTGCACGTAGCTGTAAAAGGGGGGCCCTGGAGTTGGTTAATAGTGAGCTCTTGGCACCCCAGTCCAACACTGCTTGTGTCTCTTGTATTCTGCTGCTCTGTGTCACTGTCTTCAGTCTTCTTTTGGGTAGTGTTTTGTGTAGGACATATACTATTTTAGGGCACTGCCTCCATAACAATTTAAGTGTAACTTGGGACAGGAGTTGACATTAAGATACCACAATGGGTGGAGATTAATGTGGTCTGCTTTCTGTAAATGGTGCCCCCATAATTCCTGGTTCATCTTGTAGAGTACTGAGGGTAGTAATGATCAATCCCATCAATGTAACTGTGCAAAAATAAAGTGAATAGAAAAAAGCTCCCATGACACTTTGATTTTCTTTCTTATTGTTTTTTTATTGGAATAGCAATAAGCAACACTGTAATAAAAATATTACCGGCCATTTAAGAAATTAAACCATGATCACAATGACTCTCAGGTCTGTCTCTATACAGACCACAGAACTAGTTGTGGGCATTGAGGACCAGCTGAGAGCCACTGAACCACAAGATCCAGAGGAAGGCGAAGAAACCCCCCGGAGAGTTCTGCCTCAGGGGGGAAAAAAGTTCCTTCCTGACCCCAGTTGTGGCGATCGGATATTTCCCTGGATCACATCTGTCCTGCTGCATATTGCTGTATATCTGCACGTATTATAAGCTCAGGAGATTCGATTTGGAAGGGAAAAGATAAATGAACCTTGCTCCTAGGAGCTTACAATCTAATATACAATATACACCCTGCTTCTAGGAGCTTACACTCTAATATACAATATACATCCTGCTCCAACGAGTATGCAATCTAATACACAATATACAATCTGTTCCTAGGAGCTTACAATCTAATAAACGTACACAGGTATAGGAATACACTCTGCAACAGGCATAGATGTATACTCTGCAACAGGCATAGACGTATACTCTGCAACAGGCATAGACGTATACTCTGCAACAGGCATAGACCTACACTCTGCAACACGCTGAGATGTACACTCTGCAACAGGCAGAGACGTGCACACTCCGCAACAGACAGAGACGTACATTCTGCAACAGTCAGAGACGTACACTCTGCAACAGGCATAGGCGTACACTTTGCAACAGGCATAGACGCACTCTCTGCGACAGGCATAGACCTACACTCTGTGACAGGCATAGACCTACACTCTGTGACAGGCATAGACCTACACTCTGTGACAGGCATAGACCTACACTCTGCGACAGGCATAAACCTACACTCTGCATCTGGCAAAGGCATGCACTCGGCAGCAGGCATAGGCATACACTCTGCAACAGGCATTGGCGTACACTCTGCAAAAGGCATAAACCTACATTCTGCAACAGGAATAGACGCACTCTCTGCGACAGGCATAGACCTACACTCTGTGACAGGCATAGACCTACACTCTGCAACAGACATAGGCGTACTCTCTGCAACAGGCATAGACTTACACTCTGCAAAAGGCATAAACCTACATTCTGCAACATGCATAGACCTACACTCTGCAACAGGCATAGATCAACACTCTGCAACAGGCATAGACGTACACTCTGCAACAGGCATAGGCGTACACTCTGCAACAGGCATAGGCATACACTCTGCAACAGGCATAGGCGTACACTCTGCAACAGGCATAGGCGTACACTCTGCAACAGGCATAGGCGTACACTCTGCAACAGGCATAGGCGTACACTCTGCAACAGGCATAGGCGTACACTCTGCAACAGGCATAGACGTACACTCTGCAACAGGCATAGGCGTACACTCTGCAACAGGCATAGGCGTACACTCTGCAACAGACATAGGCGTACACTCTGCAACAGGCATAGGCATACACTCTGCAACAGGCATAGACCTACACTCTGCAACAGGCATAGGCGTACACTCTGCAAAAGGCATAGGCGTACACTCTGCAACAGGCATAGGCGTACACTCTGCGACAGGCATAGACGTACACTCTGCGACAGGCATAGGCGTACACTCTGCAACAGGCATTGGCGTACACTCTGCAACAGGCATTGGCGTACACTCAGCAACAGGTATAGACCTACACTCTGCAACAGACATAGGCGTACTCTCTGGAACAGACATAGACGTACACTCTGCAACAGGCTTAGACCTACACTCTGCAACAGACATAGGCGTACACTCTGCAACAGGCATAGGCCTACACTCTGCAACAGACATAGGCGTACACTCTGCAACAGACATAGGCGTACACGCTGCAACAGGCATTGGCATACACTCTGCAACAGGCATAGACCTACACTCTGCAACAGACATAGGCGTACTCTCTGCAACAGGCATAGACGTACACTCTGCAAAAGGCATAGGCGTACACTCTGCAACAGGCATAGGCGTACACTCTGCAACAGGCATAGGCGTACACTCTGCAACAGGCATAGGCGTACACTCTGCAACAGGCATAGGCGTACACTCTGCGACAGGCATAGGCGTACACTCTGCGACAGGCATAGGCGTACACTCTGCGACAGGCATAGGCGCACACTCTGCGACAGGCATAGGCGCACACTCTGCAACAGGCATAGACGTACACTCTGCAACAGGCATAGGCGCACACTCTGCAACAGGCATAGGCGTACTCTCTGCAACAGGCATAGGCGTACTCTCTGCAACAGGCATAGGCGTACACTCTGCGACAGGCATAGGCGTACACTCTGCGACAGGCATAGGCTTACACTCTGCGACAGGCATAGGCGTACACTCTGCAACAGGGATAGACGTACACTATGCAACAGGCATAGGCGCACACTCTGCAACAGGCATAGGCGTACTCTCTGCAACAGGCATAGGCGTACACTCTGCAACATGCATAGGCCTACACTCTGCAACAAGCATAGACCTACACTCTGCAACAAGCATAGGCGTATTCGCTGCAACAGATATAGGCGTACACTCTGCAAAAGGCATAGGCGTACACTCTGCGACAGGCATAGACGTACACTCTGCAAAAGGCATAGGCGTACACTCTGCAAGAGGCATAAACCTACACTCTGCAACAGACATAGGCGTACTCGCTGCAACAGGCATAGACGTACACTCTGCAACAGGCATAGACATACACTCTGCAACAGGCATAGACCTACACTCTGCAACAGACATAGGCGTACTCTCTGCAACAGGCATAGATGTACACTCTGCAACAAGATTAGACCTACACTCTGCGACAGGCATAGGCGTACACTCTGCAACAGGCATAGACCTACACTCTGCAACAGGCATAGGCGTACACTCTGCAACAGGCATAGGCGTACACTCTGCAACAGGCATAGGCGTACACTCTGCAACAGGCATAGGCGTACACTCTGCAACAGGCATAGGCGTACACTCTGCAACAGGCATAGGCGTACACTCTGCAACAGACATAGGCATACACTCTGCAACAGACAAAGGCGTACACTCTGCTACAGACATAGGCGTACACTCTGCAACAGGCATTGGCATACACTCTGCAACAGGCATAGACGTGCACTCTGCAAAAGGCATAGACGTGCACTCTGCAAAAGGCATAGGCGTACACTCTGCAACAGGCATAGGCGTACACTCTGCAACAGGCATAGGCGTACACTCTGCAACAGGCATAGGCGTACACTCTGCAACAGGCATAGGCGTACACTCTGCAAAAGGCATAGGCGTACTCTCTGCAACAGGCATAGACCTACACTCTGCGACAGGCATAGGCATACACTCTGCAACAGACATAGGCGTACTCTCCGCAACAGGCATAGGCGTACACTTTGCAAAAGGCATAGGCGTACACTCTGCAACAGGCATAAATCTACACTCTGCAACAGGCATATGCGTACTCTCTGCAACAGACATAGGCGTACACTCTGTAACAGGCATAAACCTACACTCTGCAACAGACATAGGTGTACTCTCTGCAACAGGCATAGACGTACCCTCTGCAACAGGCATAGACATACACTCTGCAACAGTCATAGGCGTACGCTCTGCAACAGGCATAGGCGCACACTCTGCAACAGGCATAGGCGCACACTCTGCAACAGGCATAGGCGCACACTCTGCAACAGGCATAGGCGCACTCTCTGCAACAGGCATAGGCGTACACTCTGCAACAGGCATTGGCGTACACTCTGCAACAGGCATAGACCTACACTCTGCAACAGACATAGGCGTACTCTCTGCAACAGGCATAGACTTACACTCTGCAACAGGCATAGACGTACACTCTGCAACAGGCATAGACGTACACTCTGCAACAGGCATAGACGTACACTCTGCAACAGGCATAGACGTACACTCTGCAACACGTTGAGATGTACACTCTGCAACAGGCAGAGACGTGCACACTCTGCAACAGACAGAGACGTACATTCTGCAACAGTCAGAGACGTACACTCTGCAACAGGCATAAACATACATTCTGCAACAGGCATAGGCGTACACTTTGCAACAGGCATAGACACACTCTCTGCGACAGGCATAGACCTACACTCTGTGACAGGCATAGACCTACACTCTGCGACAGGCATAAACCTACACTCTGCATCTGGCAAAGGCATGCACTCGGCAGCAGGCATAGGCATACACTCTGCAACAGGCATTGGCGTACACTCTGCAACAGGCATAAACCTACATTCTGCAACAGGCATAGACGCACTCTCTGCGACAGGCATAGACCTACACTCTGTGACAGGCATAGACCTACACTCTGCAACAGACATAGGCGTACTCTCTGCAACAGGCATAGACTTACACTCTGCAAAAGGCATAAACCTACATTCTGCAACATGCATAGACCTACACTCTGCAACAGGCATAGATCAACACTCTGCAACAGGCATAGACGTACACTCTGCAACAGGCATAGGCCTACACTCTGCAACAGGCATAGACCTACACTCTGCAACAGGCATAGACGTACACTCTGCAACAGGCATAGACGTACACTCTGTAACAGGCATAGACGTACACTCTGCAACAGGCATAGATGTACACTCTGCAACAGGCATAGACCTACACTCTGCAACAGGCATAGACCTACAACCTGCAACAGGCATAGACCTACACTCTGCAACAGGCATAGACCTACACTCTGGAACAGGCATAGGCATACACTCTGCAACAGGCTTAGGCATACTTTCTGCAACAGGCATAGGCGTACACTCTGCAACAGACATAGGCGTACACTCTGCAACAGGCATAGGCGTACACTCTGCAACAGGCATAGGCGTACACTCTGCAACAGGCATAGACCTACACTCTGCGACAGTCATAGACGTACACTCTGCAACAGGCATAGACAAACACTCTGCAAAAGACATTGGTGTACACTCTGCAACAGGCATAGACGTACACTCTGCAACAGGCATAGGCGTAAACTCTGCAACAGGCATAGGCGTAAACTCTGCAACAGGCATAGGCGTAAACTCTGCAACAGGCATAGGCGTAAACTCTGCAACAGGCATAGGCGTAAACTCTGCAACAGGCATAGGCGTAAACTCTGCAACAGGCATAGGCGTACACTCTGCAACAGGCATAGGCGTACACTCTCCAACAGACATAGGCTTACTCTCCGCAACAGGCATATACGTACACTCTGCAATAGGCATAGACGTACACTCTGCAAAAGGCTTAGGCGTACACTCTGCAACAGACATAGGCGTACTCTCTGCAACAGGCAAAGACGTACACTCTGCAACAGGCATAGGCGTACACTCTGCAACAGGCATAGCCGTACACTCTGCAACAGGCATAGGCGTACAATCTTCAACAGGCATAGACGTACTCTCTGCAACAGGCATAGGCGTACACTCTGCAACAGACATGGGCGTACACTCTGCAACAGACATAGGCGTACACTCTGCGACAGGCATAGACCTACACTTTGCTACAGGCTGTCGGGATCCCTCAGATTACTCTTTCATCTGAAGGACCGATGTTCTTAGGTGTGAAGCATCATATGTCTCTAATTAAATCAGCTCCGTCGAGAAGAACTACACAGACACCAGCTGTATAATACCACTCAGGATGCCTCCAAGACGCCTCTGGCTTATTAGTTAGGCTTCCGTCTTTTATAGTAAAGAATTTAAACATTTTACAGACATGCGCAGTACAAATGATTTTACAACTTGTTTTAGACAAAGAAAGTCATTTAGGCGAAAAAGCAGAGGTATTTGACCTTGGTTCACAAGGGAGATGTCTGAGACATCTCCTCGAAGAACAGATAAGGTTTTAAACAAGAGAATGCAACATAGACAGAACTCAATTTAACTCCTTCAGTTCCTATCATTCCCCCCTTTGACATCTTCATTTTCCACAATCTGGAACACTGGATCCTGCAACAACAGCGGATAGTGGCTCGTTCACCAGGTACTATCCCAGGCCGACGGGTTGCCTGAGGGAGACAGGTCTTCTACCTTCTCCATCCCCCAGATACTGAAGCCACGTCCATCATTGCAAGAGTACGCTCCTTCATGCCAGAAATGAGATGTCAATCTAGGACTCAAAGGAATAATAGTTAAATTCTTGTTGTTTACAGTCAAACTTCCTTATCTATTTCTACATCTTTTCTTGCATACAGAGATACACCAAAAAACAAGTTTCAATAGCACATATATTACGAAGATACAAACAACAATGATTTTGGACAGCAACGGTGGTGTTCAATATATCCAATATATCCCATATTTGGTCATCTAAGTAATCTGTAGCCCTGACTAATTTATCCCACATTTGAGTGATCATAGGATAAATAAAAATAGAGCTGACAATTTTATTGGTCACACTCATCTGCACTATATGTGGTCTCCCAGAGAGGCGAGGTGTATTGTCAGCAGCTCTTTTGTACAACGTGTGTTTAGGTATGCTCTGAGTATTCAACTGGTCATTCGGAATAACAAAGGTAGCTGGAGTCAAACGACCCAGAGTACAAGCACCTTTTACCCCTACTGGCAACCATTTATATGCATTGTCTCCACATACCCAGTACATGTCACTAGGTAGGTCCCATAGGGCTGAATGTTGTAATACCAGTCTATGAACTAAATCTATGAACGCAGATACATTCTGAAGCATACACCAATTTGGAAGTTGTCCTAAAGGGCTACAATACCCTACATCGGGATTTCCACAGGTGGGAGTTCCTTTCTCATATCCAGATGACTCGTTGCAAGGTATATTACCTGAAATATTAAAACAAGTTTCATTATTGCCCTGGGGAAATAAATTGGAATACTCCCAGGACGTGTTATGCAACCTTCTTTCTAGCAGTATTGGTTTGAAGGCATCAGTAGAGTGGGAAGTTACATTAAAACTAACTTGTAGGCCATACATTGGAATTTGCCCCAGGTAGGTTAATCGAGTTCTATTCCTGGGTACCCAAGCCCCCCTTTATATGCCAGATATTGAAGGTATGTATTACTTCCTGAAAGATTACCCTGCCACCAAGGGTATCCTACCCATCCCACAATAGGTATACCAACAGTTGTGTTCCATAACTTCACATTATTTGTGGCATTATTAGCGAGTGTATCAGAACAACTGGTCCAGGCAAATAATTCCTCGGGTGGCATAGGAATAACAAGGAACGGAATACTAGTGGCTGATACTGGTGAATGTGTGCAGATCCAGCAAATGATTTGACCAATCATTCAGTAATTTTTCATGATGTTGTATAAACTTATTATTCAAGGACATTGGAGAATTTAGATTGTCCCACGCAGCTACCATTATTACAGATAATGCAACAAAACCAAACCAAAACATTATGCACTCTTATGCTTTGTTAACTCCTGTGGCTAGTTTGCAATGCGATGCGTGGATCCAGGTTGGTTGTCCTTCCAACTTAACAGAAGTAGGAGTTGTTAGGAGTACTTGGTAAGGTCCTTGATATCGGGGTTCAAGGGTCTTTCTGGAGTGTTTCTTGACATATACGTAATCACCAGGTTGTAGACAGTGAGTTCCTTCCACACTATCTGGATCTGGAATGGAAGAGAAAACTAGAGAATGCATTTGAGTTAAATGCTTTTGCAACTGGATTACATAACTTGTCAAATTATCCACATTGAGTGTTAAGACCTGTGGGTAGTACAACCCTGTGTTTGGTGGTCTTCCAAACAGTATCTCGACGGGTGACAGTTTAGCTTTCCCCGTGGGTGTGTACCTTACTGAGAATAATGCTAATGGGAGACACTCTGGCCATGGTCTATGGGTTTGCTCCATGGTTTTCTGTATTTTCAATTTCAGTGTCCCGTTCATTCTTTCTACCTTCCCTGAACTCTGTGGGTGGTAGGGTGTATGAAATGCCTGTTCTACACCTATCATTTGCATTACATTTTGCATTACCTCAGCAGTAAAGTGTGTACCTCTGTCTGATTCAATTGTTTCAGGGACACCGAATCGTGGTACTAGTTCCATCACCAGTTTCTTTGCAGTGGCTCGAGCTGTAGCCGTTTTCACCGGGTAGGCCTCTGGCCATCCAGAGAAGAGATCTACACATACTAGGATATTTGCATACACTCCTACCTTGGTAGCTGTATGTCGTCAATCTGCCGTCTCTGAAACGGGTAGAGAGGCCTAGGTGTCGCTTTCTTAGGGACTTTTACTGTTTTACCTGGGTTGTGCTGTGCACAGATGAGGCATGATTGTACAAGTTTCGCGGCTGCGCAACTGAAGCCAGGAGCGATCCAGAAGGCATCTACCATGGCACACATGTGACTTTTTGAGGTGTGATTGGGGCCATGTGCTGCTTGCGCCATGATTGGGAACAGGGACTTTGGTGGGCACATTTTATCCTTATTCTCCCATACTCCATTTGAGTTCAGCTCAGCTCCCAGTCTCCCTCGGTGTACCTTCTCTGTTTGGGCAGCCTTTTGCTGGAGGGATTTCAGGACATCTAGACCCAATGTGGCTGGAATACGCTGACTCCCCGCCACCGTCCACTGCTCTCTCTAGGCCGCCTTGTGCTATTTTAGCAGCCTCGTTCGCCCTTCTATTGCCCTCTACCTCCACGGAGTCACCTTTGTGTGTGCTTTTACCTTGACAATGCCAACCTGGACTGGTAACATCAATGCCTCCATCAATTGTTTCACCAGCTCTGCATTTTTAATGGGCTTCAAATCTGTGAAAATATTAGCGACTTTACCTGCAGCGGCTCTACACGCCTCAGTGAGTGCCTTCAACTCTGCCTCCTGCGCCGACATGTGAGGAGAGAGTGGTTCCGCTCGGATTACCTCATGTGAGGATACTACTGCATACCCAGTGTAGAATCGTCCATCCTGGTGGTATCTGGGGCCATCTACAAAAAAGAAACTCAAAGTCTGCATTAGGAACAGGTTTTTCATGAATGTGTGCAAACCCAACTGTCTCCTGACTCATCAGTTCTATGCAGACATGTTCATGCGTCATGTCAAAGTATCCTTCCTCACTTGCCAATACGGTCACCAATTCCCCCTTTTCTGAATCCACAGGCAGGAGGGTGGCTGGATTCAGAACGTTACATCTTTTGAGGAGTGACATACTCAGGAATTAGTAGAGCACACTCAAGTCGGAGCTGTCTGGCCATAGACAGATGTTTTGGTTGAACTTGTAGGAGTATGGCATGGATGTCATGTGGGGAATAGATTGTCAAAAGAAACGTCAGTGTCATCTCACATGCCTTCCCTATTACGTCTCCACTTTTTTCCTTGTGCTCCAGCATACATGACAGGTCGTTTTATTGTCCTTGTTTGCTCAATTTCTTTAGCTACCTTAAGGAGGTCTTTCGGATCTACATGTCTCCATTCAGGTCTGACTGTCTGTACTGCGTCTCGTAAGTCTTTGTTCATACCGTCAATGAATGCATCCACCAGTATTCTAACATCAAGTGGGTTTATGCAAATGTACCCCATGTCTGCCCATTTCAGCTGTAACCGTCCAAGGTATATCTCTACTCTCTCTCCTCTTTGCTGTGTCACATTAGTCAGGAGTACAGACTGCTCTGATTGTTCCACTGCAGCCCATTGTCTTAGTGACTCACAGTACGTCTCCCCAGATCGTGCAGATTTATCATCCATGCCCCAAGCCTGATTCTTTGTCACATCTGTGTGTCTTAATTATATGATCTAGTGCGTCACCTGCCTTTAAACTCACCAACCTCTCTAAGTCTGCCCAGGTACACATATATGTTTGCTGTACTGCCTTTATGTGTCTGTAAAACGGGAATGGTTGGTCTTCAGGGGCAGGCAGCTGCTTCAGCAAAGCTAGCTGGTCAGAGGGGCTCCAGGGATAATACACCTGTATCTTTCTTATTCTAGTCACACTTCTAGGTCCTGATGGGGTTGGCCGTCTGATGTCTACTGTCAGCTTACTCCTCAAGGGCCAATGTCCCTACTACCCACTATCCACACTATTATGTCAGCTTCTTATGATCTTGTCTGGATAGGATTTAGTGCAATTCTCTTAGGTCAGTAGCACAGGTCACACAAGTAGCTATTCAGTCTGGGTTTATCTGAGTCTGACCACAGTGTTTACAAGTCCATCTGTTTTGTCTGGGTCTCTGGTTACACTTTGTCAATCAAACATTCATAATACACCTTCCACACTGCTGCACATTCTCAAGCATCATTTATTCACTTGCTATTTTCTTCCCTTGTCTGTGCCTTTTTGTACATCCAAACATTCACACTCTGGTATTTTTGCCTTTTTCAATATTTGTCCCACTTGTTTTACTGCTTCCTTCCTTCTCTGTCTTTTGTAATTTGACACAATTTGCTATACAAATCAATCACACAACTAGAAGCAGGTTCAAACACATTAATGACCAAGCAATCACTTACAATTCCCTTCTAAATTAGGCACCATATCTTACTTTTAACTTCCAATCTTCAATTAAGTACTGTTGCTTTAAAATGCACAAATCTTTCAGCTTGTACCTTACGGATAGAATTACAGAGAATTTTGAGCACAGCTCACACTCAGCAGAGATAAGAGCGAAGGGAGAAGAAAAACTACGCAGCGGTATCATTCCCCCCTCCCATCAGAATGCAGCGTCGTCCTTCACAGAATTCTGTAGTTCTTTAGACTTATCAAAATCAATTTCTACAAAGAAACTCAAAATCACGGGATTTCACTGTAAGGGCAGATAACTGTATAATGAGATTAACCATGCCTTGCCCTTTTTCTGGCCAAATGCATTCAGGAAACTTTACAATGTAATGCCACATATAACACGAACTATATCATTACTCAATTCATTCAGTCTCAGATGTAGATTTGAAATATCTATAACGCATCTGTCCGGGATTCCACCACAACTAGAAAGGTCACAAATCTCTTGACACAAAAATGATGTGTGATGATTCATTCATACGTGCTCATTCACTGATTTTTTTTTTTTTTTTTTTTTATACTCAATTACTCATCTCTCATCTTATTCAGAGGTTCTCATAGACATATATACAAGGATTCACACAGCCTGACTATCTTGCACTTTGGATTTGATTAATACTTTTTCCAGGTTCTTTGCTGCACTACTTCCATATCTATCCTCAATTATATCACATAACCGATTTCCTTCTTCAGGTGTCTTTCCCTGACTGTTCCCCATCTTATCTTTTATTCTTATCCTGTCTCTCTTGTTGTCTTCCTGTTAGTCCCCTGCCTTAGGTGGTGTATTGGGTAAGCTCAAGACTAGGCTCTACTATACCTCGTTACCTTCTTCCTAAGGTGCTAACAGGCTAAATGGAGTGTCTGTTCCTCGGTGTACTACGTGTTTCGTGTACTTATATGCTATGTAGCATCCGAACAGAAATACTCCCACAACACACAGGATTGTAAATAAAGTGTCCATCTATCGGGGTTCTTCAGTCATATCCTGTCACAGGCTCATTTCACGGTCCTGTGCTCATTCGGTCACACTCTTATCTGTCACAAGGTTTATTCGTAAAGGGTGTTGATTTAAGCTTAGGCGGTGACCTCCCCGAAAGGACGCTGTCACATGGCCCAGTTAGGCAATATCACCACTCTTTGAACGAATACCTACTGTGCAGCTTATTTGTCTACTTTCCACAACCTTTCAAATCAAAGTAGCCATTCAACAACCTCCTCTATTCCTAGTGCGGAACCGTCTATTGTGAAAAACTTGTCCGTCCGGGCTGCGCAGTATGAACTGTTCACCCAGCCTTATATTCCATAATGTCAGACCTCTCCCATTTTGATTTGCATCAGCTCTTTTTCTAAAAATAGCTGTGCACACACAGAACCTACAGTAACCTCTCATTCGAGCAGAAATTACATATGCGTGTCACACCCGATTTCCTCAGAGTTCTTATATGGACCTGATTTTACGGCCCCCTCCTCTACTAGATTCCCCTTTATACGGACCTTAGTTATAATGATAGATTATGAAGAGCAGAGAAGAGAAAAATTGATCTCTTACCTGGCCAGGTGTTTAGGTCTGCTGTTCACAATTTCATCAGTAACTGGAGTGGTCTGTAGATCGGGTAGTCTTGGAGAGGTGCCTATATCAGGTCCCTGTTCGGGCGCCAGGAAACTGTCGGGATCCCTCAGATTACTCTTTCATCTGAAGGACCGATGTTCTTAGGTGTGAAGCATCATATGTCTCTAATTAAATCAGCTCCGTCGAGAAGAACTACACAGACACCAGCTGTATAATACCACTCAGGATGCCTCCAAGACGCCTCTGGCTTATTAGTTAGGCTTCCGTCTTTTATAGTAAAGAATTTAAACATTTTACAGACATGCGCAGTACAAATGATTTTACAACTTGTTTTAGACAAAGAAAGTCATTTAGGCGAAAAAGCAGAGGTATTTGACCTTGGTTCACAAGGGAGATGTCTGAGACATCTCCTCGAAGAACAGATAAGGTTTTAAACAAGAGAATGCAACATAGACAGAACTCAATTTAACTCCTTCAGTTCCTATCATTGCATAGACGTACACTCTGCAACAGACATAGGCGTACACTCTGCAACAGACATAGGCGTACTCCCTGCAACAGGCATAAACCTACACTCTGCGACAGACACAGGAATACTCTCTCTGCAACAGGCATAGACCTACACTCTGCGACAGGCATAGGCGTACACTCTGCAACAGACATAGGCGTACTGTCCGCAACAGGCATAGACGTACACTCTGCAATAGGCATAGACGTACACTCTGCAATAGGCATAGACGTACACTCTGCAACAGGCATAGACGTAAACTCTGCAAAAGGCATAGGCGTACACTCTGCAAAAGGCATAGGCGTACACTCTACAACAGGCATAAATCTACACTCTGCAACAGGCATATGAGTAAACTCTGCATAGGCGTACACTCTGCAACAGGCATATGCGTACTCTCTACAACAGACATAGGCGTAAACTCTGCAACAGGCATTGGCGCACACTCTGGGACAGGCATAGGCGTACACTCTGCAACAGACATAGGCGTACACTCTGTAACAGGCATAAACCTACACTCTGCAACAGACATAGGTGTACTCTCTGCAACAGGCATAGAAGTACCCTCTGCAACAGGCATAGACATACACTCTGCAACAGGCATAGGCGCACACTCTGCAACAGGCATAGGCGCACTCTCTGCAACAGGCATAGGCGTACACTCTGCAACAGGCATTGGCGTACACTCTGCAACAGGCATAGACCTACACTCTGCAACAGACATAGGCGTACTCTCTGCAACAGGCATAGGCGTACACTCTGCAACAGACATAGGCATACACTCTGCAACAGGCAAAGGCCTACACTCTGCAACAGACAAAGGCGTACACTCTGCTACAGACATAGGCGTACACTCTGCTACAGGCATTGGCATACACTCTGCAACAGGCATAGACGTGCACTCTGCAAAAGGCATAGGCGTACACTCTGCAACAGGCATAGGCGTACACTCTGCAACAGGCATAGGCGTACACTCTGCAACAGGCATAGGCGTACACTCTGCAACAGGCATAGGCGTACACTCTGCAAAAGGCATAGGCGTACTCTCTGCAACAGGCATAGACCTACACTCTGCGACAGGCATAGGCATACACTCTGCAACAGACATAGGCGTACTCTCCGCAACAGGCATAGGCGTACACTTTGCAAAAGGCATAGGCGTACACTCTGCAACAGGCATAAATCTACACTCTGCAACAGGCATATGCGTACTCTCTGCAACAGACATAGGCGTACACTCTGTAACAGGCATAAACCTACACTCTGCAACAGACATAGGTGTACTCTCTGCAACAGGCATAGACGTACCCTCTGCAACAGGCATAGACATACACTCTGCAACAGTCATAGGCGTACGCTCTGCAACAGGCATAGGCGCACACTCTGCAACAGGCATAGGCGCACACTCTGCAACAGGCATAGGCGCACACTCTGCAACAGGCATAGGCGCACTCTCTGCAACAGGCATAGGCGTACACTCTGCAACAGGCATTGGCGTACACTCTGCAACAGGCATAGACCTACACTCTGCAACAGACATAGGCGTACTCTCTGCAACAGGCATAGACTTACACTCTGCAACAGGCATAGACGTACACTCTGCAACAGGCATAGACGTACACTCTGCAACAGGCATAGACGTACACTCTGCAACAGGCATAGACGTACACTCTGCAACAGGCATAGACGTACACTCTGCAACACGTTGAGATGTACACTCTGCAACAGGCAGAGACGTGCACACTGCAACAGGCATAGACCTACAACCTGCAACAGGCATAGACCTACACTCTGCAACAGGCATAGACCTACACTCTGGAACAGGCATAGGCATACACTCTGCAACAGGCTTAGGCATACTTTCTGCAACAGGCATAGGCGTACACTCTGCAACAGACATAGGCGTACACTCTGCAACAGGCATAGGCGTACACTCTGCAACAGGCATAGGCGTACTGTTTGCAACAGGCATAGACGTACACTCTGCAACAGGCATAGACCTACACTCTGCGACAGTCATAGACGTACACTCTGCAACAGGCATAGACAAACACTCTGCAAAAGACATTGGTGTACACTCTGCAACAGGCATAGACGTACACTCTGCAACAGGCATAGGCGTAAACTCTGCAACAGGCATAGGCGTAAACTCTGCAACAGGCATAGGCGTAAACTCTGCAACAGGCATAGGCGTAAACTCTGCAACAGGCATAGGCGTAAACTCTGCAACAGGCATAGGCGTAAACTCTGCAACAGGCATAGGCGTACACTCTGCAACAGGCATAGGCGTACACTCTCCAACAGACATAGGCTTACTCTCCGCAACAGGCATAGACGTACACTCTGCAATAGGCATAGACGTACACTCTGCAAAAGGCTTAGGCGTACACTCTGCAACAGACATAGGCGTACTCTCTGCAACAGGCAAAGACGTACACTCTGCAACAGGCATAGGCGTACACTCTGCAACAGGCATAGCCGTACACTCTGCAACAGGCATAGGCGTACAATCTTCAACAGGCATAGACGTACTCTCTGCAACAGGCATAGGCGTACACTCTGCAACAGACATGGGCGTACACTCTGCAACAGACATAGGCGTACACTCTGCGACAGGCATAGACCTACACTTTGCTACAGGCATAGACGTACACTCTGCAACAGACATAGGCGTACACTCTGCAACAGACATAGGCGTACTCCCTGCAACAGGCATAAACCTACACTCTGCGACAGACACAGGAATACTCTCTCTGCAACAGGCATAGACCTACACTCTGCGACAGGCATAGGCGTACACTCTGCAACAGACATAGGCGTACTGTCTGCAACAGGCATAGACGTACACTCTGCAATAGGCATAGACGTACACTCTGCAACAGGCATAGACGTAAACTCTGCAAAAGGCATAGGCGTACACTCTGCAAAAGGCATAGGCGTACACTCTACAACAGGCATAAATCTACACTCTGCAACAGGCATATGAGTAAACTCTGCATAGGCGTACACTCTGCAACAGGCATATGCGTACTCTCTACAACAGACATAGGCGTACACTCTGCAACAGGCATTGGCGCACACTCTGGGACAGGCATAGGCGTACACTCTGCAACAGACATAGGCGTACACTCTGTAACAGGCATAAACCTACACTCTGCAACAGACATAGGTGTACTCTCTGCAACAGGCATAGACGTACCCTCTGCAACAGGCATAGACATACACTCTGCAACAGGCATAGGCGCACACTCTGCAACAGGCATAGGCGCACTCTCTGCAACAGGCATAGGCGTACACTCTGCAACAGGCATTGGCGTACACTCTGCAACAGGCATAGACCTACACTCTGCAACAGACATAGGCGTACTCTCTGCAACAGGCATAGACTTACACTCTGCAACAGGCATAGACGTACACTCTGCAACAGGCATAGACGTACACTCTGCAACAGGCATAGACGTACACTCTGCAACACGTTGAGATGTACACTCTGCAACAGGCAGAGACGTGCACACTCCGCAACAGACAGAGACGTACATTCTGCAACAGTCAGAGACGTACACTCTGCAACAGGCATAAACATACATTCTGCAACAGGCATAGGCGTACACTTTGCAACAGGCATAGACGCACTCTCTGCGACAGGCATAGACCTACACTCTGTGACAGGCATAGACCTACACTCTGTGACAGGCATAAACCTACACTCTGCATCTGGCAAAGGCATGCACTCGGCAGCAGGCATAGGCATACACTCTGCAACAGGCATTGGCGTACACTCTGCAACAGGCATAAACCTACATTCTGCAACAGGCATAGACGCACTCTCTGCGACAGGCATAGACCTACACTCTGCGACAGGCATAGACCTACGCTCTGTGACAGGCATAGACCTACACTCTGTGACAGGCATAGACCTACACTCTGCAACAGACATAGGCGTACTCTCTGCAACAGGCATAGACTTACACTCTGCAAAAGGCATAAACCTACATTCTGCAACATGCATAGACCTACACTCTGCAACAGGCATAGATCAACACTCTGCAACAGGCATAGACGTACACTCTGCAACAGGCATAGGCCTACACTCTGCAACAGGCATAGACCTACACTCTGCAAAAGGCATAGACGTACACTCTGCAACAGGCATAGACGTACACTCTGTAACAGGCATAGACGTACACTCTGCAACAGGCATAGATGTACACTCTGCAACAGGCATAGACCTACACTCTGCAACAGGCATAGACCTACAACCTGCAACAGGCATAGACCTACACTCTGCAACAGGCATAGACCTACACTCTGCAACAGGCATAGACCTACACTCTGGAACAGGCATAGGCATACACTCTGCAACAGGCTTAGGCATACTTTCTGCAACAGGCATAGGCGTACACTCTGCAACAGACATAGGCGTACACTCTGCAACAGGCATAGGCGTACACTCTGCAACAGGCATAGGCGTACTGTTTGCAACAGGCATAGACGTACACTCTGCAACAGGCATAGACCTACACTCTGCGACAGTCATAGACGTACACTCTGCAACAGGCATAGACAAACACTCTGAAAAGACATTGGTGTACACTCTGCAACAGGCATAGACGTACACTCTGCAACAGGCATAGGCGTAAACTCTGCAACAGGCATAGGCATAAACTCTGCAACAGGCATAGGCGTAAACTCTGCAACAGGCATAGGCGTAAACTCTGCAACAGGCATAGGCGTAAACTCTGCAACAGGCATAGGCGTACACTCTGCAACAGGCATAGGCGTACACTCTCCAACAGACATAGGCTTACTCTCCGCAACAGGCATAGACGTACACTCTGCAATAGGCATAGACGTACACTCTGCAAAAGGCTTAGGCGTACACTCTGCAACAGACATAGGCGTACTCTCTGCAACAGGCAAAGACGTACACTCTGCAACAGGCATAGGCGTACACTCTGCAACAGGCATAGCCGTACACTCTGCAACAGGCATAGGCGTACAATCTTCAACAGGCATAGACGTACTCTCTGCAACAGGCATAGGCGTACACTCTGCAACAGACATGGGCGTAAACTCTGCAACAGACATAGGCGTACACTCTGCGACAAGCATAGACCTACACTTTGCTACAGGCATAGACGTACACTCTGCAACAGACATAGGCGTACACTCTGCAACAGACACAGGCGTACTCCCTGCAACAGGCATAAACCTACACTCTGCGACAGACACAGGAATACTCTCTCTGCAACAGGCATAGACCTACACTCTGCGACAGGCATAGGCGTACACTCTGCAACAGACATAGGCGTACTGTCCGCAACAGGCATAGACGTACACTCTGCAATAGGCATAGACGTACACTCTGCAATAGGCATAGACGTAAACTCTGCAAAAGGCATAGGCGTACACTCTGCAAAAGGCATAGGCGTACACTCTACAACAGGCATAAATCTACACTCTGCAACAGGCATATGAGTAAACTCTGCATAGGCGTACACTCTGCAACAGGCATATGCGTACTCTCTACAACAGACATAGGCTTACACTCTGCAACAGGCATTGGCGTACACTCTGGGACAGGCATAGGCGTACACTCTGCGACAGACATAGGCGTACACTCTGCAACAGACATAGGCGTACACTCTGCAACAGGCATAGGCGTACTCTCTGCAACAGGCATAGGCGTACACTCTGCAACAGGCATAGACCTACACTCTGCAACAGACATAGGCGTACTATCTGCAACAGGTATAGACCTACACTCTGCAACAGGCATAGACCTACACTCTGCAACAGGCATAGGCGTACACTCTGCGACAGGCATAGACGTACACTCTGCAACAGGCATAGGCGTACACTCTGCGACAGGCATAGACGTACACTCTGCAACAGACATAGGCATAAACTCTGCAACAGACATAGGCATAAACTCTGCAACAGGCGTAGGCGTACTCTCTGCAACAGGCATAGACGAACACTCTGCAACAGGCATAGACGAACACTCTGCAACAGGCATAGACCTACACTCTGCAACAGGCATAGACCTACACTCTGCAACAGGCATAGATCTACACTCTGCGACAGGCATAGACGTACACTCTGCGACAGGCATAGACGTACACTCTGCGACAGGCATAGACGTACACTCTGCGACAGGCATAGACGTACACTCTGCGACAGGCATAGACGTACACTCTGCGACAGGCATAGACGTACACTCTGCGACAGGCATAGACGTACACTCTGCGACAGGCATAGATGTACACTCTGCGACAGGCATAGACGTACACTCTGCGACAGGCATAGACCTACACTCTGCAACAGGCATAGACCTACACTCTGCAACAGGCATAGACCTACACTCTGCAACATACATAGGCGTACTTTCTGCAACAGGCATAGACCTACACTCTGCAACAGGCATAGACCTACACTCTGCAACAGGCATAGACCTACACTCTGCAACAGGCATAGACCTACACTCTGCAACAGGCATAGACCTACACTCTGCAACAGGCATAGACCTACACTCTGCAACAGGCATAGACCTACACTCTGCAACAGGCATAGACCTACACTCTGCAACAGGCATAGACCTACACTCTGCAACAGGCATAGACCTACACTCTGCAACAGGCATAGACCTACACTCTGCAACAGGCATAGACCTACACTCTGCAACAGGCATAGACCTACACTCTGCAACAGGCATAGACCTACACTCTGCAACAGGCATAGACCTACACTCTGCAACAGGCATAGACCTACACTCTGCACCAGGCATAGACCTACACTCTGCAACAGGCATAGGCGTACACTCTGCGACAGGCATAGACGTACACTCTGCGACAGGCATAGTCGTACACTCTGCAACAGGCATAGGTGTACACTCTGCGACAGGCATAGACGTACACTCTGCAACAGACATAGGCATAAACTCTGCAACAGACATAGGCATAAACTTTGCAACAGGCGTAGGCGTACTCTCTGCAACAGGCATAGACGAACACTCTGCAACAGGCATAGACCTACACTCTGCAACAGGCATAGACCTACACTCTGCAACAGGCATAGACCTACACTCTGCAACAGGCATAGACCTACACTCTGCAACAGGCATAGACCTACACTCTGCAACAGGCATAGACCTACACTCTGCAACAGGCATAGACGTACACTCTGCGACAGGCATAGACGTACACTCTGCGACAGGCATAGGCGTACACTCTGCAACAGGCATAGGCGTACACTCAGCAACAGGCATAGGTGTACACTCAGCAACAGGCATAGGTGTACACTCAGCAAAAGGCATAGGCGTGCACTCTGCAACAGGCATTGGCGTACACTCTGCAACAGGCTTAGACGTACACTCTGCAACAGGCATAGACCTGCACTCTGCGACAGGCATAGGCGTACACTCTGCAACAGGCGTAGACCTACACTCTGCGACAGACATAAACGTACACTCTGCAACAGGCATAGACCTACACTCTGCCACAGGCATAGAAGTACACTCTGCGACAGGCATAGACGTACACTCTGCAACAGACATAGGCATAAACTCTGCAACAGACATAGGCATAAACTCTGCAACAGGCGTAGGCGTACTCTCTGCAACAGGCATAGACGAACACTCTGCAACAGGCATAGACCTACACTCTGCAACAGGCATAGACCTACACTCTGCAACAGGCATAGACCTACACTCTGCAACAGGCATAGATCTACACTCTGCAACAGGCATAGACCTACACTCTGCAACAGGCATAGACGTACACTCTGCGACAGGCATAGACGTACACTCTGCGACAGGCATAGACGTACACTCTGCGACAGGCATAGATGTACACTCTGCGACAGGCATAGACGTACACTCTGCGACAGGCAAAGGCGTACACTCTGCAACAGGCATAGGCGTACACTCTGCAACAGGCATAGGTGTACTCTCAGCAAAAGGCATAGGCGTGCACTCTGCAGCAGGCATTGGCGTACACTCTGCAACAGGCATAGACCTACACTCTGCAACAGGCATAGACCTACACTCTACAACATACATAGGCGTACTGTCTGCAACAGGCATAGACGTACACTCTGCAACAGGCATAGACCTGCACTCTGCGACAGGCATAGGCGTACACTCTGCAACAGGCATAGACCTACACTCTGCGACAGGCATAAACGTACACTCTGCAACAGGCATAGACCTACACTCTGCCACAGGCATAGACAAACACTCTGCAACAGGCATAGGCATACACTCTGCAACAGGCATAGGCGTACACTCTGCAACAGGCATAGGCGTACACTCTGCAACAGGCATAGGCGTACACTCTGCAACAGGCTTAGACGTACACTCTGCAAAAGGCATAGGTGTACACTCTGCAACAGGCATAGGAGTACAATCTGCGACAGACATAGGCTTACTCTCCGCAACAGGCATAGACGTACACTCTGCAATAGGCATAGACGTACACTCTGCAAAAGGCTTAGGCGTACACTCTGCAACAGACATAGGCGTACTCTCTGCAAACAGGCAAAGACGTACACTCTGCAACAGGCATAGGCGTACACTCTGCAACAGGCATAGCCGTACACTCTGCAACAGGCATAGCCGTACACTCTGCAACAGGCATAGCCGTACACTCTGCAACAGGCATAGGCGTACAATCTTCAACAGGCATAGACGTACTCTCTGCAACAGGCATAGGCGTACACTCTGCAACAGACATGGGCGTACACTCTGCAACAGACATAGGCGTGCACTCTGCGACAGGCATAGACCTACACTTTGCTACAGGCATAGACGTACACTCTGCAACAGACATAGGCGTACACTCTGCAACAGACATAGGCGTACTCCCTGCAACAGGCATAAACCTACACTCTGCGACAGACACAGGAATACTCTCTCTGCAACAGGCATAGACCTACACTCTGCGACAGGCATAGGCGTACACTCTGCAACAGACATAGGCGTACTGTCCGCAACAGGCATAGACGTACCCTCTGCAATAGGCATAGACGTACACTCTGCAACAGGCATAGACGTAAACTCTGGAAAAAGGCATAGGCGTACACTCTGCAAAAGGCATAGGCGTACACTCTACAACAGGCATAAATCTACACTCTGCAACAGGCATATGAGTAAACTCTGCATAGGTGTACACTCTGCAACAGGCATATGCGTACTCTCTACAACAGACATAGGCGTACACTCTGCAACAGGCATTGGCGTACACTCTGGGACAGGCATAGGCGTACACTCTGGGACAGGCATAGGCGTACACTCTGGGACAGGCATAGGCGTACACTCTGGGACAGGCATAGGCGTACACTCTGCAACAGGCATAGGCGTACACTCTACAACAGGCATAGGCGTACTCTATGCAACAGGCATAGGCGTACACTCTGCAACAGGCATAGACCTACACTCTGCAACAGACATAGGCGTACTATCTGCAACTGGCATAGACCTACACTCTGCAACAGGCATAGACCTACACTCTGCAACAGGCATAGGCGTACACTCTGCAACAGGCATAGACGTACACTCTGCAACAGGCATAGACGTACACTCTGCAACAGGCATAGGCGTACACTCTGCAACAGGCATAGGCGTACACTCTGCGACAGGCATAGACGTACACTCTGCAACAGACATAGGCATAAACTCTGCAACAGACATAGGCATAAACTCTGCAACAGGCGTTGGCGTACTCTCTGCAACAGGCATAGACGAACACTCTGCAACAGGCATAGACGAACACTCTGCAACAGGCATAGACCTACACTCTGCAACAGGCATAGACCTACACTCTGCAACAGGCATAGACCTACACTCTGCAACAGGCATAGATCTACACTCTGCAACAGGCATAGATCTACACTCTGCAACAGGCATAGACCTACACTCTGCAACAGGCATAGACCTACACTCTGCAACAGGCATAGACCTACACTCTGCGACAGGCATAGACGTACACTCTGCGACAGGCATAGACGTACACTCTGCGACAGGCATAGACGTACACTCTGCGACAGGCATAGACGTACACTCTGCGACAGGCATAAACATACACTCCGCGACAGGCATAGACCTACACTCTGCGACATGCATAGACCTACACTCTGCGACAGGCATAGACCTACACTCTGCAACATACATAGGTGTACTTTCTGCAACAGGCATAGACCTACACTCTGCAACAGGCATAGACCTACACTCTGCAACAGACATAGGCGTACTCTCTGCAACAGGCATAGACCTACACTCTGCAACAGGCATAGACCTACACTCTGCAACAGGCATAGACCTACACTCTGCAACAGGCATAGACCTACACTCTGCAACAGGCATAGACATACACTCTGCAACAGGCATAGACCTACACTCTGCAACAGGCATAGACCTACACTCTGCAACAGGCATAGACCTACACTCTCAACAGGCATAGACCTACACTCTGCAACAGGCATAGACCTACACTCTGCAACAGGCATAGGCGTACACTCTGCAACAGGCATAGGCGTACACTCTGCAACAGGCATAGGCGTACACTCTGCGACAGGCATAGACGTACACTCTGCAACAGACATAGGCATAAACTCTGCAACAGACATAGGTATAAACTCTGCAACAGGCGTAGGCGTACTCTCTGCAACAGGCATAGACGAACACTCTGCAACAGGCATAGACGAACACTCTGCAACAGGCATAGACCTACACTCTGCAACAGGCATAGACCTACACTCTGCAACAGGCATAGATCTACACTCTGCAACAGGCATAGACCTACACTCTGCAACAGGCATAGACGTACACTCTGCGACAGGCATAGACGTACACTCTGCGACAGGCATAGACGTACACTCTGCGACAGGCATAGACGTACACTCTGCGACAGGCATAGACGTACACTCTGCGACAGGCATAGATGTACACTCTGCAACAGGCATAGGCGTACACTCTGCAACAGGCATAGGCGTACACTCTGCAACAGGCATAGGTGTACTCTCAGCAAAAGGCATAGGCGTGCACTCTACAGCAGGCATAGACCTACACTCTACAACATACATAGGCGTACTGTCTGCAACAGGCATAGACGTACACTCTGCAACAGGCATAGACCTGCACTCTGCGACAGGCATAGGCGTACTGTCTGCAACAGGCATAGACGTACACTCTGCAACAGGCATAGACGTACTCTCTGCAACAGGCATAGGCATACATTCTGCAACAGGCATAGACGTACACTCTGCGACAGGCATAGGCGTACACTCTGCAACAGGCATAGACCTACACTCTGCGACAGGCATAAACGTACACTCTGCAACAGGCATAGACCTACACTCTACAACATACATAGGCGTACTGTCTGCAACAGGCATAGACGTACACTCTGCAACAGGCATAGACCTGCACTCTGCGACAGGCATAGGCGTACACTCTGCAACAGGCATAGACCTACACTCTGCGACAGGCATAAACGTACACTCTGCAAAAGGCATAGACCTACACTCTGCCACAGGCATAGACAAACACTCTGCCACAGGCATAGACAAACACTCTGCCACAGGCATAGACAAACACTCTGCAACAGGCATAGGCATACACTCTGCAACAGGCATAGACGTACACTCTGCAACAGGCATAGGCGTACACTCTGCAACAGGCATAGGCGTACACTCTGCAACAGGCATAGGCGTACACTCTGCAACAGGCATAGGCGTACACTCTGCAAAAGGCATAGGTGTACACTCTGCAACAGGCATAGGTGTACAATCTGCGACAGGCATAGGCGTACTCTCTGCAACAGGCATAGACCTAAACTCTGCGACATGCATAGGCGTACACTCTGCAACAGACATAGGCGTACTCCCTGCAACAGGCATAGACCTACACTCTGCGACAGGCATAGGTGTACACTCTGCAAAAGGCATAGGCGTACACTCTGCAAAAGGCATAGGCGTACACTCTGCAAAAGGCATAGGCGTACACTCTACAACAGGCATAAATCTACACTCTGCAACAGGCATATGCGTACTCTCTGCAACAGACATAGGCGTACACTCTGTAACAGGCATTGGCATACACTCTGGGACAGGCATATTCGTACACTCTGCAACAGACATAGGCGTACTCTCTGCAACAGACATAGGCGTACACTATGCAACAGGCATAGACCTACACTCTGCAAAAGACATAGGCGTACTCTCTGCAACAGGCATAGACCTACACTCTGCAACAGGCATAGACATACATTCTGCAACAGGCATAGACATACATTCTGCAACAGGATAGGCATACTCTCTGCAACAGACATAGGCATAAACTCTGCAACAGGCATAGGCGTACTCTCTGCAACAGGCATAGACGAACACTCTGCAACAGGCATAGACCTACACTTTGCAACAGGCATAGACCTACACTCTGCAACAGGCATAGACCTACACTCTGCAACAGGCATAGACCTACACTCTGCAACAGGCATAGACCTACACTCTGCAACAGGCATAGACCTACACTCTGCAACAGGCATAGACCTACACTCTGCAACAGGCATAGACCTACACTCTGCAACAGGCATAGACCTACACTCTGCAACAGGCATAGACCTACACTCTGCAACAGGCATAGACCTACACTCTGCGACAGGCATAGACCTACACTCTGCGACAGGCATAGACCTACACTCTGCGACAGGCATAGACGTACACTCTGCGACAGGCATAGACGTACACTCTGCGACAGGCATAGGCGTACACTCTGCGACAGGCATAGGCGTACACTCTGCGACAGGCATAGGCGTACACTCTGCGACAGGCATAGACGTACACTCTGCGACAGGCATAGACGTACACTCTGCGACAGGCATAGACGTACACTCTGCGACAGGCATAGACGTACACTCTGCGACAGGCATAGACGTACACTCCGCCACAGGCCAAGACGTACACTCCGCAACAGGCCTAGACGTACACTCTGCAACAGGCATAGACGTACACTCTGCAACAGGCATAGACGTACACTCTGCAACAGGCATAGACGTACACTCTGCAACAGGCATAGACGTACACTCTGCAACAAGCATAGACCTACACTCTGCAACAGGCATAGACAAACACTCTGCAAGAGGTATAGGCGTACACTCTGAACAGGCATAAACCTACACTTTGCAAGAGACATAGGCGTACACTCTGCAACAGGCATAGGCGTACACTCTGCAGCAGGCATAGGCGTACTCTCTGCAACAGGCATAGGCTTACTCTCTGCAACAAGCATAGGCGTACTCTCTGCAACAGGCATTGGCGTACACTCTGCAACAGGCATAGGCGTACTCTCTGCAACAGGCATAGGCTTACTCTCTGCAACAAGCATAGGCGTACACTCTGCAACAGGCATAGGCGTACACTCTGCAACAGGCATAGGCGTACACTCTGCGACAGGCATAGACGTACACTCTGCGACAGGCATAGACGTACACTCTGCAACAGGCATAGGTGTACACTCTGCGACAGGCATAGACGTACACTCTGCAACAGACATAGGCATAAACTCTGCAACAGACATAGGCATAAACTTTGCAACAGGCGTAGGCGTACTCTCTGCAACAGGCATAGACGAACACTCTGCAACAGGCATAGACCTACACTCTGCAACAGGCATAGACCTACACTCTGCAACAGGCATAGACCTACACTCTGCAACAGGCATAGACCTACACTCTGCAACAGGCATAGACCTACACTCTGCAACAGGCATAGACCTACACTCTGCAACAGGCATAGACCTACACTCTGCAACAGGCATAGACCTACACTCTGCAACAGGCATAGACGTACACTCTGCGACAGGCATAGACGTACACTCTGCGACAGGCATAGACGTACATTCTGCGACAGGCATAGACGTACACTCTGCGACAGGCAGAGACGTACACTCTGCGACAGGCGGAGACGTACACTCTGCGACAGGCATAGACCTACACTCTGCAACAGGCATAGACCTACACTCTGCAACAGGCATAGACCTACACTCTGCAACAGGCATAGACCTACACTCTGCGACAGGCATAGACCTACACTCTGCGACAGGCATAGACCTACACTCTGCGACAGGCATAGACGTACACTCTGCGACAGGCATAGACGTACACTCTGCGACAGGCATAGACGTACACTCTGCGACAGGCATAGGCGTACACTCTGCGACAGGCATAGGCGTACACTCTGCGACAGGCATAGACGTACACTCTGCGACAGGCATAGACGTACACTCTGCGACAGGCATAGACGTACACTCTGCGACAGGCATAGACGTACACTCTGCGACAGGCATAGACGTACACTCCGCCACAGGCCAAGACGTACACTCCGCAACAGGCCTAGACGTACACTCTGCAACAGGCATAGACGTACACTCTGCAACAGGCATAGACGTACACTCTGCAACAGGCATAGACGTACACTCTGCAACAGGCATAGACGTACACTCTGCAACAAGCATAGACCTACACTCTGCAACAGGCATAGACAAACACTCTGCAAGAGGTATAGGCGTACACTCTGAACAGGCATAAACCTACACTTTGCAAGAGACATAGGCGTACACTCTGCAACAGGCATAGGCGTACACTCTGCAGCAGGCATAGGCGTACTCTCTGCAACAGGCATAGGCTTACTCTCTGCAACAAGCATAGGCGTACTCTCTGCAACAGGCATTGGCGTACACTCTGCAACAGGCATAGGCGTACTCTCTGCAACAGGCATAGGCTTACTCTCTGCAACAAGCATAGGCGTACACTCTGCAACAGGCATAGGCGTACACTCTGCAACAGGCATAGGCGTACACTCTGCGACAGGCATAGACGTACACTCTGCGACAGGCATAGACGTACACTCTGCAACAGGCATAGCTGTACACTCTGCGACAGGCATAGACGTACACTCTGCAACAGACATAGGCATAAACTCTGCAACAGACATAGGCATAAACTTTGCAACAGGCGTAGGCGTACTCTCTGCAACAGGCATAGACGAACACTCTGCAACAGGCATAGACCTACACTCTGCAACAGGCATAGACCTACACTCTGCAACAGGCATAGACCTACACTCTGCAACAGGCATAGACCTACACTCTGCAACAGGCATAGACCTACACTCTGCAACAGGCATAGACCTACACTCTGCAACAGGCATAGACCTACACTCTGCAACAGGCATAGACGTACACTCTGCGACAGGCATAGACGTACACTCTGCGACAGGCATAGACGTACATTCTGCGACAGGCATAGACGTACACTCTGCGACAGGCAGAGACGTACACTCTGCGACAGGCGGAGACGTACACTCTGCGACAGGCAGAGACGTACACTCTGCGACAGGCATAGGCGTACACTCTGCAACAGGCATAGGCGTACACTCAGCAACAGGCATAGGTGTACACTCAGCAAAAGGCATAGGCGTGCACTCTGCAACAGGCATTGGCGTACACTCTGCAACAGGCATAGACGTACACTCTGCAACAGGCGTAGACCTACACTCTGCGACAGGCATAAACGTACACTCTGCAACAGGCATAGACCTACACTCTGCGACAGGCATAAACGTACACTCTGCAACAGGCATAGACCTACACTCTGCCACAGGCATAGAAGTACACTCTGCGACAGGCATAGGCGTACACTCTGCAACAGGCGTAGACCTACACTCTGCGACAGGCATAAACGTACACTCTGCAACAGGCATAGACCTACACTCTGCCACAGGCATAGAAGTACACTCTGCGACAGGCATAGACGTACACTCTGCAACAGACATAGGCATAAACTCTGCAACAGACATAGGCATAAACTCTGCAACAGGCGTAGGCGTACTCTCTGCAACAGGCATAGACGAACACTCTGCAACAGGCATAGACCTACACTCTGCAACAGGCATAGACCTACACTCTGCAACAGGCATAGATCTACACTCTGCAACAGGCATAGACCTACACTCTGCAACAGGCATAGACGTACACTCTGCGACAGGCATAGACGTACACTCTGCGACAGGCATAGACGTACACTCTGCGACAGGCATAGACGTACACTCTGCGACAGGCATAGACGTACACTCTGCGACAGGCATAGACGTACACTCTGCGACAGGCAAAGGCGTACACTCTGCGACAGGCATAGGCGTACACTCTGCAACAGGCATAGGTGTACTCTCAGCAAAAGGCATAGGCGTGCACTCTGCAGCAGGCATTGGCGTACACTCTGCAACAGGCATAGACCTACACTCTGCAACAGGCATAGACCTACACTCTAAAACATACATAGGCGTACTGTCTGCAACAGGCATAGACGTACACTCTGCAACAGGCATAGACCTGCACTCTGCGACAGGCATAGGCGTACACTCTGCAACAGGCATAGACCTACAATCTGCGACAGGCATAAACGTACACTCTGCAACAGGCATAGACCTACACTCTGCCACAGGCATAGACAAACACTCTGCAACAGGCATAGGCATACACTCTGCAACAGGCATAGACGTACACTTTGCAACAGGCATAGGCGTACACTCTGCAACAGGCATAGGCGTACACTCTGCAACAGGCATAGGCGTACACTCTGCAACAGGCTTAGACGTACACTCTGCAAAAGGCATAGGTGTACACTCTGCAACAGGCATAGGAGTACAATCTGCGACAGACATAGGCTTACTCTCCGCAACAGGCATAGACGTACACTCTGCAATAGGCATAGACGTACACTCTGCAAAAGGCTTAGGCGTACACTCTGCAACAGACATAGGCGTACTCTCTGCAAACAGGCAAAGACGTACACTCTGCAACAGGCATAGGCGTACACTCTGCAACAGGCATAACCGTACACTCTGCAACAGGCATAGCCGTACACTCTGCAACAGGCATAGGCGTACACTCTGCAACAGGCATAGGCGTACAATCTTCAACAGGCATAGACGTACTCTCTGCAACAGGCATAGGCGTACACTCTGCAACAGGCATAGACCTACACTCTGCAACAGGCATAGACCTACACTCTGCAACAGGCATAGACCTACACTCTGCAACAGGCATAGACGTACACTCTGCGACAGGCATAGACGTACACTCTGCGACAGGCATAGACGTACATTCTGCGACAGGCATAGACGTACACTCTGCGACAGGCAGAGACGTACACTCTGCGACAGGCGGAGACGTACACTCTGCGACAGGCAGAGACGTACACTCTGCGACAGGCATAGGCGTACACTCTGCAACAGGCATAGGCGTACACTCAGCAACAGGCATAGGTGTACACTCAGCAAAAGGCATAGGCGTGCACTCTGCAACAGGCATTGGCGTACACTCTGCAACAGGCATAGACGTACACTCTGCAACAGGCGTAGACCTACACTCTGCGACAGGCATAAACGTACACTCTGCAACAGGCATAGACCTACACTCTGCGACAGGCATAAACGTACACTCTGCAACAGGCATAGACCTACACTCTGCCACAGGCATAGAAGTACACTCTGCGACAGGCATAGGCGTACACTCTGCAACAGGCGTAGACCTACACTCTGCGACAGGCATAAACGTACACTCTGCAACAGGCATAGACCTACACTCTGCCACAGGCATAGAAGTACACTCTGCGACAGGCATAGACGTACACTCTGCAACAGACATAGGCATAAACTCTGCAACAGACATAGGCATAAACTCTGCAACAGGCGTAGGCGTACTCTCTGCAACAGGCATAGACGAACACTCTGCAACAGGCATAGACCTACACTCTGCAACAGGCATAGACCTACACTCTGCAACAGGCATAGATCTACACTCTGCAACAGGCATAGACCTACACTCTGCAACAGGCATAGACGTACACTCTGCGACAGGCATAGACGTACACTCTGCGACAGGCATAGACGTACACTCTGCGACAGGCATAGACGTACACTCTGCGACAGGCATAGACGTACACTCTGCGACAGGCATAGACGTACACTCTGCGACAGGCAAAGGCGTACACTCTGCGACAGGCATAGGCGTACACTCTGCAACAGGCATAGGTGTACTCTCAGCAAAAGGCATAGGCGTGCACTCTGCAGCAGGCATTGGCGTACACTCTGCAACAGGCATAGACCTACACTCTGCAACAGGCATAGACCTACACTCTAAAACATACATAGGCGTACTGTCTGCAACAGGCATAGACGTACACTCTGCAACAGGCATAGACCTGCACTCTGCGACAGGCATAGGCGTACACTCTGCAACAGGCATAGACCTACAATCTGCGACAGGCATAAACGTACACTCTGCAACAGGCATAGACCTACACTCTGCCACAGGCATAGACAAACACTCTGCAACAGGCATAGGCATACACTCTGCAACAGGCATAGACGTACACTTTGCAACAGGCATAGGCGTACACTCTGCAACAGGCATAGGCGTACACTCTGCAACAGGCATAGGCGTACACTCTGCAACAGGCTTAGACGTACACTCTGCAAAAGGCATAGGTGTACACTCTGCAACAGGCATAGGAGTACAATCTGCGACAGACATAGGCTTACTCTCCGCAACAGGCATAGACGTACACTCTGCAATAGGCATAGACGTACACTCTGCAAAAGGCTTAGGCGTACACTCTGCAACAGACATAGGCGTACTCTCTGCAAACAGGCAAAGACGTACACTCTGCAACAGGCATAGGCGTACACTCTGCAACAGGCATAACCGTACACTCTGCAACAGGCATAGCCGTACACTCTGCAACAGGCATAGGCGTACACTCTGCAACAGGCATAGGCGTACAATCTTCAACAGGCATAGACGTACTCTCTGCAACAGGCATAGGCGTACACTCTGCAACAGACATGGGCGTACACTCTGCAACAGACATAGGCGTGCACTCTGCGACAGGCATAGACCTACACTTTGCTACAGGCATAGACGTACACTCTGCAACAGACATAGGCGTACACTCTGCAACAGACATAGGCGTACTCCCTGCAACAGGCATAAACCTACACTCTGCGACAGACACAGGAATACTCTCTCTGCAACAGGCATAGACCTACACTCTGCGACAGGCATAGGCGTACACTCTGCAACAGACATAGGCGTACTGTCCGCAACAGGCATAGACGTACCCTCTGCAATAGGCATAGACGTACACTCTGCAACAGGCATAGACGTAAACTCTGGAAAAAGGCATAGGCGTACACTCTGCAAAAGGCATAGGCGTACACTCTACAACAGGCATAAATCTACACTCTGCAACAGGCATATGAGTAAACTCTGCATAGGTGTACACTCTGCAACAGGCATATGCGTACTCTCTACAACAGACATAGGCGTACACTCTGCAACAGGCATTGGCGTACACTCTGGGACAGGCATAGGCGTACACTCTGGGACAGGCATAGGCGTACACTCTGGGACAGGCATAGGCGTACACTCTGGGACAGGCATAGGCGTACACTCTGGGACAGGCATAGGCGTACACTCTGCAACAGGCATAGGCGTACACTCTACAACAGGCATAGGCGTACTCTCTGCAACAGGCATAGGCGTACACTCTGCAACAGGCATAGACCTACACTCTGCAACAGACATAGGCGTACTATCTGCAACAGGCATAGACCTACACTCTGCAACAGGCATAGACCTACACTCTGCAACAGGCATAGGCGTACACTCTGCAACAGGCATAGACGTACACTCTGCAACAGGCATAGACGTACACTCTGCAACAGGCATAGGCGTACACTCTGCAACAGGCATAGGCGTACACTCTGCGACAGGCATAGACGTACACTCTGCAACAGACATAGGCATAAACTCTGCAACAGACATAGGCATAAACTCTGCAACAGGCGTAGGCGTACTCTCTGCAACAGGCATAGACGAACACTCTGCAACAGGCATAGACGAACACTCTGCAACAGGCATAGACCTACACTCTGCAACAGGCATAGACCTACACTCTGCAACAGGCATAGACCTACACTCTGCAACAGGCATAGATCTACACTCTGCAACAGGCATAGACCTACACTCTGCAACAGGCATAGACCTACACTCTGCAACAGGCATAGACCTACACTCTGCGACAGGCATAGACGTACACTCTGCGACAGGCATAGACGTACACTCTGCGACAGGCATAGACGTACACTCTGCGACAGGCATAAACATACACTCCGCGACAGGCATAGACCTACACTCTGCGACATGCATAGACCTACACTCTGCGACAGGCATAGACCTACACTCTGCAACATACATAGGCGTACTTTCTGCAACAGGCATAGACCTACAGTCTGCAACAGAAATAGGCGTACTCTCTGCAACAGGCATAGACCTACACTCTGCAACAGGCATAGACCTACACTCTGCAACAGGCATAGACCTACACTCTGCAACAGGCATAGACCTACACTCTGCAACAGGCATAGACATACACTCTGCAACAGGCATAGACCTACACTCTGCAACAGGCATAGACCTACACTCTGCAACAGGCATAGACCTACACTCTGCAACAGGCATAGACCTACACTCTCAACAGGCATAGACCTACACTCTGCAACAGGCATAGACCTACACTCTGCAACAGGCATAGGCGTACACTCTGCAACAGGCATAGGCGTACACTCTGCAACAGGCATAGGCGTACACTCTGCGACAGGCATAGACGTATACTCTGCAACAGACATAGGCATAAACTCTGCAACAGACATAGGTATAAACTCTGCAACAGGCGTAGGCGTACTCTCTGCAACAGGCATAGACGAACACTCTGCAACAGGCATAGACCTACACTCTGCAACAGGCATAGACCTACACTCTGCAACAGGCATAGACCTACACTCTGCAACAGGCATAGACCTACACTCTGCGACAGGCATAGACCTACACTCTGCGACAGGCATAGACCTACACTCTGCGACAGGCATAGACCTACACTCTGCGACAGGCATAGACCTACACTCTACGACAGGCATAGACCTACACTCTGCGACAGGCATAGACGTACACTCTGCGACAGGCATAGACGTACACTCTGCGACAGGCATAGACGTACACTCTGCGACAGGCATAGACGTACACTCTGCGACAGGCATAGACGTACACTCTGCGACAGGCATAGACGTACACTCTGCGACAGGCATAGACGTACACTCTGCGACAGGCATAGACGTACACTCTGCGACAGGCATAGACGTACACTCTGCGACAGGCATAGCCGTACACTCTGCGACAGGCATAGGCGTACACTCTGCGACAAGCATAGGCGTACACTCTGCGACAGGCATAGGCGTACACTCTGCGACAGGCATAGGCGTACACTCTGCGACAGGCATAGACGAACACTCTGCGACAGGCATAGACGAACACTCTGCAACAGGCATAGACCTACACTCTGCAACAGGCATAGACCTACACTCTGCAACAGGCATAGACCTACACTCTGCGACAGGCATAGACGAACACTCTGCGACAGGCATAGACGAACACTCTGCAACAGGCATAGACCTACACTCTGCAACAGGCATAGACCTACACTCTGCAACAGGCATAGACCTACACTCTGCGACAGGCATAGACGTACACTCTGCGACAGGCATAGACGTACACTCTGCGACAGGCATAGACGTACACTCTGCGACAGGCATAGACGTACACTCTGCGACAGGCATAGACGTACACTCTGCGACAGGCATAGACGTACACTCTGCAATAGGCATAGACGTACACTCTGCGACAGGCATAGACGTACACTCTGCGACAGGCATAGACGTACACTCTGCGACAGGCATAGACGTACACTCTGCGACAGGCATAGACGTACACTCTGCGACAGGCATAGACGTACACTCTGCGACAGGCATAGACGTACACTCTGCGACAGGCATAGGCGTACACTCTGCGACAGGCATAGGCGTACACTCTGCAACAGGCATAGGCGTACACTCTGCAACAGGCATAGGTGTACTCTCAGCAAAAGGCATAGGCGTGCACTCTGCAACAGGCATTGGCGTACACTCTGCAACAGGCATAGACCTACACTCTGCAACATACATAGGCGTACTCTCTGCAACAGGCATAGACCTGCACTCTGCGACAGGCATAGGCGTACACTCTGCAACAGGCGTAGACCTACACTCTGCGACAGGCATAAACGTACACTCTGCAACAGGCATAGACCTACACTCTGCCACAGGCATAGAAGTACGCTCTGCGACAGGCATAGACGTACACTCTGCAACAGACATAGGCATAAACTCTGCAACAGACATAGGCATAAACTCTGCAACAGGCGTAGGCGTACTCTCTGCAACAGGCATAGACGAACACTCTGCAACAGGCATAGACCTACACTCTGCAACAGGCATAGACCTACACTCTGCAACAGGCATAGATCTACACTCTGCAACAGGCATAGACCTACACTCTGCAACAGGCATAGACGTACACTCTGCGACAGGCATAGACGTACACTCTGCGACAGGCATAGACGTACACTCTGCGACAGGCATAGACGTACACTCTGCGACAGGCATAGACGTACACTCTGCGACAGGCATAGATGTACACTCTGCAACAGGCATAGGCGTACACTCTGCAACAGGCATAGGCGTACACTCTGCAACAGGCATATGTGTACTCTCAGCAAAAGGCATAGGCGTGCACTCTGCAGCAGGAATAGACCTACACTCTACAACATACATAGGCGTACTGTCTGCAACAGGCATAGACGTACACTCTGCAACAGGCATAGACCTGCACTCTGCGACAGGCATAGGCGTACTGTCTGCAACAGGCATAGACGTACACTCTGCAACAGGCATAGACGTACTCTCTGCAACAGGCATAGGCATACATTCTGCAACAGGCATAGACGTACACTCTGCGACAGGCATAGGCGTACACTCTGCAACAGGCATAGACCTACACTCTGCGACAGGCATAAACGTACACTCTGCAACAGGCATAGACCTACACTCTACAACATACATAGGCGTACTGTCTGCAACAGGCATAGACGTACACTCTGCAACAGGCATAGACCTGCACTCTGCGACAGGCATAGGCGTACACTCTGCAACAGGCATAGACCTACACTCTGCGACAGGCATAAACGTACACTCTGCAAAAGGCATAGACCTACACTCTGCCACAGGCATAGACAAACACTCTGCCACAGGCATAGACAAACACTCTGCCACAGGCATAGACAAACACTCTGCAACAAGCATAGGCATACACTCTGCAACAGGCATAGACGTACACTTTGCAACAGGCATAGGCGTACACTCTGCAACAGGCATAGGCGTACACTCTGCAACAGGCATAGGCGTACACTCTGCAACAGGCATAGGCGTACACTCTGCAAAAGGCATAGGTGTACACTCTGCAACAGGCATAGGTGTACAATCTGCGACAGGCATAGGCGTACTCTCTGCAACAGGCATAGACCTAAACTCTGCGACATGCATAGGCGTACACTCTGCAACAGACATAGGCGTACTCCCTGCAACAGGCATAGACCTACACTCTGCGACAGGCATAGGTGTACACTCTGCAAAAGGCATAGGCGTACACTCTGCAAAAGGCATAGGCGTACACTCTACAACAGGCATAAATCTACACTCTGCAACAGGCATATGCGTACTCTCTGCAACAGACATAGGCGTACACTCTGTAACAGGCATTGGCATACACTCTGGGACAGGCATATTCGTACACTCTGCAACAGACATAGGCGTACTCTCTGCAACAGACATAGGCGTACACTCTGCAACAGGCATAGACCTACACTCTGCAAAAGACATAGGCGTACTCTCTGCAACAGGCATAGACCTACACTCTGCAACAGGCATAGACATACATTCTGCAACAGGCATAGACATACATTCTGCAACAGGATAGGCATACTCTCTGCAACAGACATAGGCATAAACTCTGCAACAGGCATAGGCGTACTCTCTGCAACAGGCATAGACGAACACTCTGCAACAGGCATAGACCTACACTTTGCAACAGGCATAGACCTACACTCTGCAACAGGCATAGACCTACACTCTGCAACAGGCATAGACCTACACTCTGCAACAGGCATAGACCTACACTCTGCAACAGGCATAGACCTACACTCTGCAACAGGCATAGACCTACACTCTGCAACAGGCATAGACCTACACTCTGCAACAGGCATAGACCTACACTCTGCAACAGGCATAGACCTACACTCTGCAACAGGCATAGACCTACACTCTGCGACAGGCATAGACCTACACTCTGCGACAGGCATAGACGTACACTCTGCGACAGGCATAGACGTACACTCTGCGACAGGCATAGACGTACACTCTGCGACAGGCATAGGCGTACACTCTGCGACAGGCATAGGCGTACACTCTGCGACAGGCATAGACGTACACTCTGCGACAGGCATAGACGTACACTCTGCGACAGGCATAGACGTACACTCTGCGACAGGCATAGACGTACACTCTGCGACAGGCATAGACGTACACTCCGCCACAGGCCTAGACGTACACTCCGCAACAGGCCTAGACGTACACTCTGCAACAGGCATAGACGTACACTCTGCAACAGGCATAGACGTACACTCTGCAACAGGCATAGACGTACACTCTGCAACAGGCATAGACGTACACTCTGCAACAAGCATAGACCTACACTCTGCAACAGGCATAGACAAACACTCTGCAAGAGGTATAGGCGTACACTCTGCGACAGGCATAAACCTACACTTTGCAAGAGACATAGGCGTACACTCTGCAACAGGCATAGGCGTACACTCTGCAGCAGGCATAGGCGTACTCTCTGCAACAGGCATAGGCTTACTCTCTGCAACAAGCATAGGCGTACTCTCTGCAACAGGCATTGGCGTATACTCTGCAACAGGCATAGACCTACACTCTGCAACAGACATAGGCGTATTCTCTGCAACAGACATAGATGTACACTCTGCAAAAGGCATAGACCTACACTCTGCAACAGGCATAGACCTACACGCTGCAACAGGCATAGGCGTACTCTCTGCAACAGGCATAGGCATACAATCTGCAACAGGCATTGGCGTACACTCTGCAACAGGCATAGACCTACACGCTGCAACAGGCATAGGCGTACTCTCTGCAACAGGCATAGGCGTACACTCTGCAACAGGCATAGGCGTTCACTCTGCAACAGACATAGGCGTACACTCTGCAACAGACATAGGCGTACACTCTGCAACAGGCGTAGGCGTACACTCTGCAACAGGCATAGACCTACACTCTGCAACAGACATAGGCATATTCTCTGAAACAGGCATAGACGTACACTCTGCAACAGGCATAGACCTACACTCTGCGACAGGCATAGACATACTCTCTGCGACAGGCATAGACGTACACTCTGCGACAGGCATAGACGTACACTCTGCAACAGGCATAGACGTACACTCTGCAACAGGCATAGACGTACACTCTGCAACAGGCATAGACCTACACTCTGCAACAGGCATAGACCTACACTCTGCAACAGGCATAGACCTACACTCTGCAACAGGCATAGACCTACACTCTGCAACAGGCATAGACCTACACTCTGCAACAGGCATAGACCTACACTCTGCAACAGGCATAGACCTACACTCTGCAACAGGCATAGACCTACACTCTGCAACAGGCATAGACCTACACTCTGCAACAGGCATAGACCTACACTCTGCAACAGGCATAGACCTACACTCTGCAACAGGCATAGACCTACACTCTGCAACAGGCATAGACCTACACTCTGCAACAGGCATAGGCGTACTTTCTGCAACAGGCATAGGCGTACACTCTGGAACAGACATAGGCGTACACACTGCAACAGACATAGGCGTACACACTGCAACAGACATAGGCGTACACTCTGCAACAGGTATAGACGTACACTCTGCAACAGGCATAGGCGTACTCTCTGCAACAGGCATAGACGTACACTCTGCAACAGGCATAAACCTACACTCTGCAACAGGCATAGACCTACACTCTGCAACAGGCATAGACCTACACTCTGCAACAGGCATAGACCTACACTCTGCAACAGGCATAGACCTACACTCTGCGACAGGCATAGACATACACTCTGCAACAGGCATAGACCTACACTCTGCAACTCTCATAGACAAACAATCTGCAAGAGGTATAGGCGTACACTCTGCAACAGGCATAAACCTACACTTTGCAAGAGACATAGGCGTACACTCTGCAACAGGCATAGGCGTACACTCTGCAACAGGCATAGACCTACACTCTGCAACATACATAGGCGTACTCTCTGCAACAGGCATAGACCTACACTCTGCAACAGGCATAGACCTGCACTCTGCAACAGGCATAGGCGTACACTCTGCAACAGGCATAGACCTACACTCTGCGACAGGAATAAACGTACACTCTGCAACAGGCATAGACCTACACTCTGCCACAGGCATAGACAAACACTCTGCAACAGGCATAGGCATACACTCTGCAACAGGCATAGGCGTACACTCTGCAACAGGCATAGGCGTACACTCTGCAACAGGCATAGGCATACACTCTGCAACAGGCTTAGACGTACACTCTGCAAAAGGCATAGGTGTACACTCTGTGACAGGCATAGGCGTGCTCTCTGCAACAGGCATAGACCTAAACTCTGCGACATGCATAGGCGTACACTCTGCAACAGACATAGGCGTACTCCCTGCAACAGGCATAGACCTACACTCTGCGACAGGCATAGGCGTACACTCTGCAACAGACACAGGAATACTCTCTCTGCAACAGGCAGAGACCTACACTCTGCAACAGACATAGGCGTACTGTCCGCAACAGGCATAGACGTACACTCTGCAATAGGCATAGACGTACACTCTGCAACAGGCATAGACGTAAACTCTGCAAAAGGCATAGGCGTACACTCTGCAAAAGGCATAGGCGTACACTCTGCAAAAGGCATAGGCGTACACTCTGCAACAGACATAGGCATACACTCTGTAACAGGCATTGGCGTACACTCTGGGACAGGCATAGGCGTACACTCTGCAACAGACATAGGCGTAATCTCTGCAACAGGCATAGGCGTACACTCTGCAACAGGCATAGACCTACACTCTGCAACAGACGTAGGCGTACTCTCTGCAACAGGCATAGACCTACACTCTGCAACAGGCATAGACATACATTCTGCAACAGGCATAGACGTACTCTCTGCAACAGGCATAGGCATACACTCTGCAACAGGCATAGACGTACACTCTGCGACAGGCATAGGCATACACTCTGCAACAGGCATAGACGTACACTCTGCAACAGGCATAGACGTACACTCTGCAACAGGCATAGACGTACACTCTGCAACAGGCATAGACGTACACTCTGCGACAGGCATAGACCTACACTCTGCAACAGGCATAGACAAACACTCTGCAAGAGGTATAGGCGTACACTCTGCAACAGGCATAAACCTACACTTTGCAAGAGACATAGGCGTACACTCTGCAACAGGCATAGGCGTACACTCTGCAGCAGGCATAGGCGTACTCACTGCAACAGGCATAGGCGTACTCTCTGCAACAAGCAGAGGCGTACACGCTGCAACAGGCATTGGCGTACACTCTGCAACAGGCATACACCTACACTCTGCAACAGACATAGGCGTATTCTCTGCAACAGACATAGACGTACACTCTGCAACAGGCATAGACCTACACTCTGCGACAGGCATAGGCATACAATCTGCAACAGGTATTGGCGTACACTCTGCAACAGGCATAGACCTACATGCTGCAACAGGCATAGGCGTACTCTCTGCAACAGGCATAGGCGTACTCTCTGCGACAGGCATAGGCGTACTCTCTGCGACAGGCATAGACGTACACTCTGCGACAGGCATAGACGTACACTCTGCAACAGGCATAGACGTACACTCTGCGACAGGCATAGACGTACACTCCGCCACAGGCCTAGACGTACACTCCGCAACAGGCCTAGACGTACACTCTGCAACAGGCATAGACGTACACTCTGCAACAGGCATAGACGTACACTCTGCAACAGGCATAGACGTACACTCTGCAACAGGCATAGACGTACACTCTGCAACAAGCATAGACCTACACTCTGCAACAGGCATAGACAAACACTCTGCAAGAGGTATAGGCGTACACTCTGCAACAGGTATAAACCTACACTTTGCAAGAGACATAGGCGTACACTCTGCAACAGGCATAGGCGTACACTCTGCAGCAGGCATAGGCGTACTCTCTGCAACAGGCATAGGCTTACTCTCTGCAACAAGCATAGGCGTACTCTCTGCAACAGGCATTGGCGTATACTCTGCAACAGGCATAGACCTACACTCTGCAACAGACATAGGCGTATTCTCTGCAACAGACATAGACGTACACTCTGCAAAAGGCATAGACCTACACTCTGCAACAGGCATAGACCTACACGCTGCAACAGGCATAGGCGTACTCTCTGCAACAGGCATAGGCATACAATCTGCAACAGGCATTGGCGTACACTCTGCAACAGGCATAGACCTACACACTGCAACAGGCATAGGCGTACTCTCTGCAACAGGCATAGGCGTACACTCTGCAACAGGCATAGGCGTTCACTCTGCAACAGACATAGGCGTACACTCTGCAACAGACATAGGCGTACACTCTGCAACAGGCATAGGCGTTCACTCTGCAACAGACATAGGCGTACACTCTGCAACAGACATAGGCGTACACTCTGCAACAGGCGTAGGCGTACACTCTGCAACAGGCATAGACCTACACTCTGCAACAGACATAGGCATATTCTCTGAAACAGGCATAGACGTACACTCTGCAACAGGCATAGACCTACACTCTGCGACAGGCATAGACATACTCTCTGCGACAGGCATAGACATACACTCTGCGACAGGCATAGACATACACTCTGCGACAGGCATAGACGTACACTCTGCAACAGGCATAGACGTACACTCTGCAACAGGCATAGACGTACACTCTGCAACAGGCATAGACCTACACTCTGCAACAGGCATAGACCTACACTCTGCAACAGGCATAGACCTACACTCTGCAACAGGCATAGACCTACACTCTGCAACAGGCATAGACCTACACTCTGCAACAGGCATAGACCTACACTCTGCAACAGGCATAGACCTACACTCTGCAACAGGCATAGACCTACACTCTGCAACAGGCATAGGCGTACTTTCTGCAACAGGCATAGGCGTACACTCTGGAACAGACATAGGCGTACACACTGCAACAGACATAGGCGTACACACTGCAACAGACATAGGCGTACACACTGCAACAGGCATAGACGTACACTCTGCAACAGGCATAGGCGTACTCTCTGCAACAGGCATAGACGTACACTCTGCAAGAGGCATAAACCTACACTCTGCAACAGGCATAGACCTACACTCTGCAACAGGCATAGACCTACCCTCTGCAACAGGCATAGACCTACACTCTGCAACAGGCATAGACCTACACTCTGCGACAGGCATAGACATACACTCTGCAACAGGCATAGACCTACACTCTGCAACTCTCATAGACAAACAATCTGCAAGAGGTATAGGCGTACACTCTGCAACAGGCATAAACCTACACTTTGCAAGAGACATAGGCGTACACTCTGCAACAGGCATAGGCGTACACTCTGCAACAGGCATAGACCTACACTCTGAAACATACATAGGCGTACTCTCTGCAACAGGCATAGACCTACACTCTGCAACAGGCATAGACCTGCACTCTGCCACAGGCATAGGCGAACACTCTGCAACAGGCATAGACCTACACTCTGCGACAGGCATAAACGTACACTCTGCAACAGGCATAGACCTACACTCTGCCACAGGCATAGACAAACACTCTGCAACAGGCATAGGCATACACTCTGCAACAGGCATAGACAAACACTCTGCAACAGGCTTAGACGTACACTCTGCAAAAGGCATAGGTGTACTCTCTGCAACAGGCATAGGTGTACACTCTGTGACAGGCATAGGCGTGCTCTCTGCAACAGGCATAGACCTAAACTCTGCGACATGCATAGGCGTACACTCTGCAACAGACATAGGCGTACTCTGTGCAACAGGCATAGACCTACACTCTGCGACAGGCATAGGCGTACACTCTGCAACAGACACAGGAATACTCTCTCTGCAACAGGCAGAGACCTACACTCTGCAACAGACATAGGCATACTGTCCGCAACAGGCATAGACGTACACTCTGCAATAGGCATAGACGTACACTCTGCAACAGGCATAGACGTAAACTCTGCAAAAGGCATAGGCGTACACTCTGCAAAAGGCATAGGCGTACACTCTGCAAAATGCATAGGCGTACACTCTGCAACAGACATAGGCATACACTCTGTAACAGGCATTGGCGTACACTCTGGGACAGGCATAGGCGTACACTCTGCAACAGACATAGGCGTACTCTCTGCAACAGGCATAGGCGTACACTCTGCAACAGGCATAGACCTACACTCTGCAACAGACATAGGCGTACTCTCTGCAACAGGCATAGACCTAAACTCTGCGACAGGCATAGGCGTACACTCTGCAACAGACACAGGAATACTCTCTCTGCAACAGGCAGAGACCTACACTCTGCAACAGACATAGGCGTACTGTCCGCAACAGGCATAGACGTACACTCTGCAATAGGCATAGACGTACACTCTGCAACAGGCATAGACGTAAACTCTGCAAAAGGCATAGGCGTACACTCTGCAAAAGGCATAGGCGTACACTCTGCAAAAGGCATAGGCGTACACTCTGCAAAATGCATAGGCGTACACTCTGCAACAGACATAGGCATACACTCTGTAACAGGCATTGGCGTACACTCTGGGACAGGCATAGGCGTACACTCTGCAACAGACATAGGCGTACTCTCTGCAACAGGCATAGGCGTACACTCTGCAACAGGCATAGACCTACACTCTGCAACAGACGTAGGCGTACTCTCTGCAACAGGCATAGACCTACACTCTGCAACAGGCATAGACATACATTCTGCAACAGGCATAGACGTACTCTCTGCAACAGGCATAGGCATACACTCTGCAACAGGCATAGACGTACACTCTGCGACAGGCATAGGCATACACTCTGCAACAGGCATAGACGTACACTCTGCAACAGGCATAGACGTACACTCTGCAACAGGCATAGACGTACACTCTGCAACAGGCATAGACGTACTCTCTGCAACAGGCATAGGCATACATTCTGCAACAGGCATAGACGTACACTCTGCGACAGGCATAGGCATACACTCTGCAACAGGCATAGACGTACACTCTGCAACAGGCATAGACGTACACTCTGCAACAGGCATAGACGTACACTCTGCAACAGGCATAGACGTACACTCTGCGACAGGCATAGACCTACACTCTGCAACAGGCATAGACAAACACTCTACAAGAGGTATAGGCGTACACTCTGCAACAGGCATAAACCTACACTTTGCAAGAGACATAGGCGTACACTCTGCAACAGGCATAGGCGTACACTCTGCAGCAGGCATAGGCGTACTCACTGCAACAGGCATAGGCGTACTCTCTGCAACAAGCATAGGCGTACACGCTGCAACAGGCATTGGCGTACACTCTGCAACAGGCATACACCTACACTCTGCAACAGACATAGGCGTATTCTCTGCAACAGACAAAGACGTACACTCTGCAACAGGCATAGACCTACACTCTGCGACAGGCATAGGCATACAATCTGCAACAGGTATTGGCGTACACTCTGCAACAGGCATAGACCTACATGCTGCAACAGGCATAGGCGTACTCTCTGCAACAGGCATAGGTGTACACTCTGCAACAGGCATAGGCGTTCACTCTGCAACAGACATAGGCATACACTCTGCAACAGGGGTAGGCTTACACTCTGCAACGGGCATTGGCGTACACTCTGCAACAGGCATAGACCTACACTCTGCAACAGACATAGGCATATTCTCTGAAACAGGCATAGACGTAAACTCTGCAACAGGCATAGACCTACACTCTGCGACAGGCATAGACATACTCTCTGCGACAGGCATAGACATACACTCTGCGACAGGCATAGACGTACACTCTGCAACAGGCATAGACGTACACTCTGCAACAGGCATAGACGTACACTCTGCAACAGGCATAGACCTACACTCTGCAACAGGCATAGACCTACACTCTGCAACAGGCATAGACCTACACTCTGCAACAGGCATAGACCTACACTCTGCAACAGGCATAGACCTACACTCTGCAACAGGCATAGACCTACACTCTGCAACAGGCATAGACCTACACTCTGCAACAGGCATAGACCTACACTCTGCAACAGGCATAGACCTACACTCTGCAACAGGCATAGACCTACACTCTGCAACAGGCATAGGCGTACTTTCTGCAACAGGCATAGGCGTACACTCTGGAACAGACATAGGCGTACACACTGCAACAGACATAGGCGTACACACTGCAACAGACATAGGCGTACACTCTGCAACAGGCATAGACGTATACTCTGCAACAGGCATAGGCGTACTCTCTGCAACAGGCATAGACGTACACTCTGCAACAGGCATAAACCTACACTCTGCAACAGGCATAGACCTACACTCTGCAACAGGCATAGACCTACCCTCTGCAACAGGCATAGACCTACACTCTGCAACAGGCATAGACCTACACTCTGCGACAGGCATAGACATACACTCTGCAACAGGCATAGACCTACACTCTGCAACTCTCATAGACAAACAATCTGCAAGAGGTATAGGCGTACACTCTGCAACAGGCATAAACCTACACTTTGCAAGAGACATAGGCGTACACTCTGCAACAGGCATAGGCGTACACTCTGCAACAGGCATAGACCTACACTCTGCAACATACATAGGCGTACTCTCTGCAACAGGCATAGACCTACACTCTGCAACAGGCATAGACCTGCACTCTGCAACAGGCATAGGCGAACACTCTGCAACAGGCATAGACCTGCACTCTGCGACAGGCATAAACGTACACTCTGCAACAGGCATAGACCTACACTCTGCCACAGGCATAGACAAACACTCTGCAACAGGCATAGGCATACACTCTGCAACAGGCATAGACAAACACTCTGCAACAGGCTTAGACGTACACTCTGCAAAAGGCATAGGTGTACACTCTGCAACAGGCATAGGTGTACACTCTGTGACAGGCATAGGCGTGCTCTCTGCAACAGGCATAGACCTAATCTCTGCGACATGCATAGGCGTACACTCTGCAACAGACATAGGCGTACTCTGTGCAACAGGCATAGACCTACACTCTGCGACAGGCATAGGCGTACACTCTGCAACAGACACAGGAATACTCTCTCTGCAACAGGCAGAGACCTACACTCTGCAACAGACGTAGGCATACTGTCCGCAACAGGCATAGACGTACACTCTGCAATAGGCATAGACGTACACTCTGCAACAGGCATAGACGTAAACTCTGCAAAAGGCATAGGCGTACACTCTGCAAAAGGCATAGGCGTACACTCTGCAAAATGCATAGGCGTACACTCTGCAACAGACATAGGCATACACTCTGTAACAGGCATTGGCGTACACTCTGGGACAGGCATAGGCGTACACTCTGCAACAGACATAGGCGTACTCTCTGCAACAGGCATAGGCGTACACTCTGCAACAGGCATAGACCTACACTCTGCAACAGACGTAGGCGTACTCTCTGCAACAGGCATAGACCTACACTCTGCGACAGGCATAGGCGTACACTCTGCAACAGACACAGGAATACTCTCTCTGCAACAGGCAGAGACCTAAACTCTGCAACAGACATAGGCGTACTGTCCGCAACAGGCATAGACGTACACTCTGCAATAGGCATAGACGTACACTCTGCAACAGGCAAAGACGTAAACTCTGCAAAAGGCATAGGCGTACACTCTGCAAAAGGCATAGGCGTACACTCTGCAAAATGCATAGGCGTACACTCTGCAACAGACATAGGCATACACTCTGTAACAGGCATTGGCGTACACTCTGGGACAGGCATAGGCGTACACTCTGCAACAGACATAGGCGTACTCTCTGCAACAGGCATAGGCGTACACTCTGCAACAGGCATAGACCTACACTCTGCAACAGACGTAGGCGTACTCTCTGCAACAGGCATAGACCTACACTCTGCAACAGGCATAGACATACATTCTGCAACAGGCATAGACGTACTCTCTGCAACAGGCATAGGCATACACTCTGCAACAGGCATAGACGTACACTCTGCGACAGGCATAGGCATACACTCTGCAACAGGCATAGACGTACACTCTGCAACAGGCATAGACGTACACTCTGCAACAGGCATAGACGTACACTCTGCAACAGGCATAGACGTACTCTCTGCAACAGGCATAGGCATACATTCTGCAACAGGCATAGACGTACACTCTGCGACAGGCATAGGCATACACTCTGCAACAGGCATAGACGTACACTCTGCAACAGGCATAGACGTACACTCTGCAACAGGCATAGACGTACACTCTGCAACAGGCATAGACGTACACTCTGCGACAGGCATAGACCTACACTCTGCAACAGGCATAGACAAACACTCTGCAAGAGGTATAGGCGTACACTCTGCAACAGGCATAAACCTACACTTTGCAAGAGATATAGGCGTACACTCTGCAACAGGCATAGGCGTACACTCTGCAGCAGGCATAGGCGTACTCACTGCAACAGGCATAGGCGTACTCTCTGCAACAAGCATAGGCGTACACGCTGCAACAGGCATTGTCGTACACTCTGCAACAGACATAGGCGTATTCTCTGCAACAGACAAAGATGTACACTCTGCAACAGGCATAGACCTACACTCTGCGACAGGCATAGGCATACAATCTACAACAGGTATTGGCGTACACTCTGCAACAGGCATAGACCTACATGCTGCAACAGGCATAGGCGTACTCTCTGCAACAGGCATAGGCGTACACTCTGCAACAGGCATAGGCGTTCACTCTGCAACAGACATAGGCATACACTCTGCAACAGGGGTAGGCTTACACTCTGCAACGGGCATTGGCGTACACTCTGCAACAGGCATAGACCTACACTCTGCAACAGACATAGGCATATTCTCTGAAACAGGCATAGACGTACACTCTGCAACAGGCATAGACCTACACTCTGCGACAGACATAGGCGTACTCTCTGCAACAGGCATAGACGTACACTCTGCAAATGGCATAGGCGTACACTCTGCGACAGGCATAGGCGTACACTCTGCGACAGGCATAGGCGTACTCTCAGCGACAGGCATAGACCTACACTCTGCGACAGGCATCGGCGTACACTCTGCAACAGACATAGGCGTACTCTCCGCAACAAGCATAGACGTACACTCTGCAACAGGCATAGACGTACACTCTGCAACAGGCATAGACGTACACTCTGCAACAGGCATAGACGTACACTCTGCAACAGGCATAGACGTACACTCTGCAACAGGCATAGACGTACACTCTGCAACAGGCATAGGCGTACACTCTGCAACAGGCATAGGCGTACACTCTGCAACAGGCATAGGCGTACACTCTGCAGCAGACATAAACGTACACTCTGCAACAGACATAGGCATAAACTCTGCAACAGACATAGGCATAAACTCTGCAACAGGCACAGGCGTACACTCTGCAACAGGCATTGGCGTACACTCTGCAACAGGCATAGGCGTACACTCTGCAACAGGCATAGGCGTACACTCTGCAACAGGCATAGGCGTACACTCTGCAACAGGCATAGGCGTACACTCTGCAACAGGCTTAGGCGTACACTCTGCAACAAACTTAGGCGTACACTCTGCAACAGGCATAGGCGTACACTCTGCAACAGACTTAGGCGTACACTCTGCAACAGGCATTGGCATACACTCTGCAACAGGCATAGACCTACACTCTGAAACAGACATAGACGTACACTGTGCAACAGACATAGGCGTACACTCTGCAACAGACATAGGCGTACACTCTGCAACAGGCCTAGACGCACACTCTGCAACAGGCCTAGACGCACACTCTGACACAGGCATAGACGTACACTCTGCAACAGGCATAGACGTACACTCTGTAACAGGCATAGACGTACACTCTGCAACTGGCAAAGACCTACACTCTGCAACAGACATAGGCGTACTCTATGCAACAGGCATAGGCGTACACTCTGCAACAGGCATAGCCGTACACTCTGCAACAGGCATAGCCGTACACTCTGCAACAGGCATAGCCGTACACTCTGCAACAGGCATAGCCGTACACTCTGCAACAGGCATAGCCGTACACTCTGCAACAGGCATAGGCATACACTCTGCAACAGACATAGACCTATAGTCTGCAACAGGCATTGGCATACACTCTGCAACAGGCATAGACCTACACTCTGCAACAGACATAGGCGTACTCTCTGCAACAGGCATAGATGTAAACTCTGCAAAAGGCATAGGCGTACACTCTGCAACAGGCATAGGCGTACTCTCTGCAACAGGCATAGACCTACACTCTGCGACAGGCATAGACGTACACTCTGCAACAGACATAGGCGTACACTCTGCAACAGGCTTGGACCTACACTCTTCGACAGGCATAGGCGTACGCTCTGCAACAGGCATTGGCGTACACTCTGCAACAGGCATAGGCGTACACTCTGCAACAGGCATAGGCGTACACTCTGCAACAGGCATAGGCGTACACTCTGCAACAGGCATAGGCGTACACTCTGCAACAGGCATAGATGTACACTCTGCAACAGGCATAGGCGTACACTCTGCAACAGGCATAGGCGTACACTCTGCAACAGGCATAGGCGTACACTCTGCAACAGGCATAGGCGTACACTCTGCAACAGGCATAGGCGTGCACTCTGCAACAGGCATAGGCGTACACTCTGCAACAGGCATAGGCGTACATTCTGCAACAGGCATAGGCGTACACTCTACAACAGGCATAGGCGTAAACTCTGCAACAGGCATAGACGTACACTCTGCAACAGGCATAGACATACACCCTGCAACAGTCATAGGCATACACTCTGCAACAGGCATAAGCGTACACTCTGCAACAGGCATAGACGTACACTCTGCAACAGGCATAGGCGTACACTCTGCAACAGGCATAGGCGTACACTCTGCAACAGGCATAGGCGTACACTCTGCAACAGACATAACCGTACACTCTGCAACAGGCATTGGCGTACACTCTGCGACAGGTATAGACCTACACTCTGTAACAGACATAGGCGTACTCTCTGCAACAGACATAGGTGTACACTCTGCAACAGGCATAGACGTACACTCTGCAACAGGCATAGACGTACACTCTGCAACAGGCATAGACGTACACTCTGCAACAGGCATAGTCGTACACTCTGCGACAGGCATAAGCGTATACTCTGCGACAGGCATAGGCGTACTCTCTGCAACAGGCATAGGCGTATACTCTGCAACAGGCATAGGCGTATACTCTGCAACAGGCATAGGCGTACACTCTGCAACAGGCATAGGCGTACACTCTGCAACAGGCATAGGCGTACTCTCTGCAACAGGCATAGACCTACACTATGCCACAGGCATAGAAATACATTCTGCAACAGGCATATGCGTACACTCTGCAACTGGCATTGGCGTGCTTTCTGCAACAGGCATAGGCGTACACTCTGCAACAGGCAATGGCGTACACTCTGCAACAGGCATAGACGTACACTCTGCAACAGGCATAGACCTACACTCTGCAACAGGCATAGACCTACACTCTGCAACAGGCATAGACCTACACTCTGCAACAGGCATAGACCTACACTCTGGAACAGGCATAGGCGTACTTTCTGCAACAGGCATAGGCGTACACTCTGGAACAGACATAGGCGTACACACTGCAACAGACATAGGCGTACACTCTGCAACAGACATAGGCGTACACTCTGCAACAGGCATAGACGTACACTCTGCAACAGGCATAGACGTACACTCTGCAACAGGCATAGTCGTACTCTCTGCAACAGGCATAGACGTACACTCTGCAACAGGCATAGACCGACACTCTGCGACAGGCATAGACCTACACTCTGCGACAGGCATAGACGTACACTCTGCAACAGGCATAGACATACACTCTGCAACTCTAATAGACAAACAATCTGCAAGAGGTATAGGCGTACACTCTGCAACAGGCATAAACCTACACTTTGCAAGAGACATAGGCGTACACTCTGCAACAGGCATAGGCGTACACTCTGCAACAGGCATAGACCTACACTCTGCAACATACATAGGCGTACTCTCTGCAACAGGCATAGACCTACACTCTGCAACAGGCATAGACCTGCACTCTGCAACAGGCATAGACCTGCACTCTGCGACAGGCATAGGCGTACACTCTGCAACAGGCATAGACCTACACTCTGCGACAGGCATAAACGTACACTCTGCAACAGGCATAGACCTACACTCTGCCACAGGCATAGACAAACACTCTGCAACAGGCATAGGCATACACTCTGCAACAGGCATAGACGTACACTCTGCAACAGGCATAGGCGTACACTCTGCAACAGGCATAGGCGTACACTCTGCAACAGGCATAGGCATACACTCTGCAACAGGCTTAGACGTACACTCTGCAACAGGCATAGGTGTACACTCTGCAACAGGCAAAGGCGTACACTCTGCAACAGGCATAGGTATACACTCTGCAACAGGCATAGGCGTACTCTCTGCAACAGGCATAGACCTAAACTTTGCGACATGCATAGGCGTACACTCTGCAATAGACATGCGTACTCCTTGCAACAGGCATAGACCTACACTCTGCGACAGGCATAGACGTACTCTCTGCAACAGGCATAGGCATACATTCTGCAACAGGCATAGACGTACACTCTGCGACAGGCATAGGCATACACTCTGCAACAGGCATAGACGTACACTCTGCAACAGGCATAGACGTACACTCTGCAACAGGCATAGACGTAAACTCTGCAAAAGGCATAGGCGTACACTCTGCAAAAACACAGGAATACTCTCTCTGCAACAGGCAGAGACCTGCACTCTGCAATAGGCATAGACGTAAACTCTGCAAAAGGCATAGGCGTACACTCTACAACAGGCATAAATCTACACTCTGCAACAGACATAGGCGTACACTCTGGGACAGGCATAGGCGTACACTCTGCAACAGACATAGGCGTACTCTTTGCAACAGGCATAGGCGTACACTCTGCAACAGGCATAGACCTACACTCTGCAACAGGCATAGACGTACATTCTGCAACAGGCATAGACGTACACTCTGCAACAGGCATAGACGTATACTCTGCAACAGGCATATACCTACACTTTGCAACATGCATAGACAAACACTCTGCAAGAGGTATAGGCGTACACTCTGCAGCAGGCATAGGCGTACTCTCTGCAACAGGCATAGGCGTACTCTCTGCAACAAGCATAGGCGTACTCTCTGCAACAGGCATTGGCGTACACTCTGCAACAGGCATAGACGTACACTCTGCAACAGACATAGGCGTATTCTCTGCAACAGACATAGACGTACACTCTGCAACAGGCATAGACCTACACTCTACAACAGGCATTGGCATACAATCTGCAACAGGTATTGGCGTACACTCTGCAACAGGCATAGACCTACACGCTGCAACAGGCATAGGCGTACTCTCTGCAACAGGCAAAAGCGTACACTCTGCAACAGGCATAGGCGTTCACTCTGCAACAGACATAGGCGTACACTCTGCAAAAGGGGTAGGCTTACACTCTGCAACGGGCATTGGCGTACACTCTGCAACAGGCATAGACCTACACTCTGCAACAGACATAGGCATATTCTCTGAAACAGGCATAGACGTACACTCTGCAACAGGCATAGACCTACACTCTGCGACAGGCATAGGCGTACACTCTGCAAAAGGCATTGGCATACACTCTGCAACACGCATAGACCTACACTCTGCAACAGACATAGGCGTACACTCTGCAACAGACATAGGCGTACACTCTGCAACAGGCATAGGCCTACACTCTGCAACAGACATAGGCGTACTCTCTGCAACAGGCATAGACCTACACTCTGCAACAGGCACAGGCGTACTCTCTGCAACAGGCATAGACGTACACTCTGCAAAAGGCATAGGCGTACACTCTGCAACAGGCATAGGCGTACACTCTGCGACAGGCATAGGCGTACACTCTGCGACAGGCATAGGCCTACACTCTGCGACAGGCATCGGCGTACACTCTGCAACAGACATAGGCGTACTCTCCGCAACAAGCATAGACGTACACTCTGCAATAGGCATAGACGTACACTCTGCAACAGGCATAGACGTACACTCTGCAAAAGGCATAGGCGTACACTCTGCAAAAGGCATAGGCGTACACTCTGCAACAGGCATAGGCGTACACTCTGCAACAGGCATAGGCGTACACTCTGCAACAGGCATAGGCGTACACTCTGCAACAGACATAGGCGCACACTCTGCAGCAGACATAAACGTACACTCTGCAACAGACATAGGCATAAACTCTGTAACAGGCATAGGCGTACACTCTGCAACAGGCATTGGCGTACACTCTGCAACAGGCATAAGCGTACACTATGCAACAGGAATAGGCGTACACTCTGCAACAGGCATAGGCGTACACTCTGCAACAGGCATAGGCGTACACTCTGCAACAAACTTAGGCGAACACTCTGCAACAGGCATAGACGTACACTCTGCAACAGACTTAGGCGTACACTCTGCAACAGGCATTGGCATACACTCTGCAACAGGCATAGACCTACACTCTGAAACAGACATAGACGTACACTGTGCAACAGACATAGGCGTACACTCTGCAACAGACATAGGCGTACACTCTGCAACAGGCCTAGACGCACACTCTGCAACAGGCCTAGACGCACACTCTGCAACAGGCATAGACGTACACTCTGCAACTGGCAAAGACCTACACTCTGCAACAGACATAGGCGTACTCTCTGCAACAGGCATAGGCGTACACTCTGCAACAGGCATAGCCGTACACTTTGCAACAGGCATAGCCGTACACTCTGCAACAGGCATAGCCGTACACTCTGCAACAGACATAGACCTATAGTCTGCAACAGGCATTGGTATATATGGGTATATATGGGTATATATGGGTGCGGGCTTACGCGTGCAACAGATTAAGTGCAACAGGATAAAGTGTTTTGCAGTTAGACAATGCATTGAAGCTGATGTTCCTCTCTTCTCTTCTTCACACAGGTATTTCATTCCATCATCCATGTGTGCTGTCTGACAAGTGTGAACTGCATCATATAGTGCCAGATATTTTTATGGTATTTCATTCCATCATCCATGTGTGCTGTCTGACAAGTGTGAACTGCATCATATAGTGCCAGATATTTTTATGGTATTTCATTCCATCATCCATGTGTGCTGTCTGACAAGTGTGAACTGCATCATATAGTGCCAGATATTTTTATGGTATTTCATTCCATCATCCATGTGTGCTGTCTGACAAGTGTGAACTGCATCATATAGTGCCAGATATTTTTATGGTATTTCATTCCATCATCCATGTGTGCTGTCTGACAAGTGTGAACTGCATCATATAGTGCCAGATATTTTTATGGTATTTCATTCCATCATCCATGTGTGCTGTCTGACAAGTGTGAACTGCATCATATAGTGCCAGATATTTTTATGGTATTTCATTCCATCATCCATGTGTGCTGTCTGACAAGTGTGAACTGCATCATATAGTGCCAGATATTTTTATGGTATTTCATTCCATCATCCATGTGTGCTGTCTGACAAGTGTGAACTGCATCATATAGTGCCAGATATTTTTATGGTATTTCATTCCATCATCCATGTGTGCTGTCTGACAAGTGTGAACTGCATCATATAGTGCCAGATATTTTTATGGTATTTCATTCCATCATCCATGTGTGCTGTCTGACAAGTGTGAACTGCATCATATAGTGCCAGATATTTTTATGGTATTTCATTCCATCATCCATGTGTGCTGTCTGACAAGTGTGAACTGCATCATATAGTGCCAGATATTTTTATGGTATTTCATTCCATCACTCCTGTGGTGGGTCTTTATTTTTTATCTATTTGGTTTCTGCTTTGAAGTGTAGAAAGGTGTGTTTTTTTTTTTCCCTTTCTCAGTTTGATGGCCTTGTCCAGCGTTAGTTCTTTACCCTGCATAGTAATGCCTGCTCTGGCCTTGTGCTAATTGGTTAATTACTGATTGTGGCCTTTTGGTGGCTGAAGCTAGCAGACATTTCATTTCATATATATTTAGCTCTGGCTGGGATAGCACGCGTGCGGGCTTACGCGTGCAACAGATTAAGTGCAACAGGATAAAGTGTTTTGCAGTTAGACAATGCATTGAAGCTGATGTTCCTCTCTTCTCTTCTTCACACAGGTATTTCATTCCATCATCCATGTGTGCTGTCTGACAAGTGTGAACTGCATCATATAGTGCCAGATATTTTTATGGTATTTCATTCCATCATCCATGTGTGCTGTCTGACAAGTGTGAACTGCATCATATAGTGCCAGATATTTTTATGGTATTTCATTCCATCACTCCTGTGGTGGGTCTTTATTTTTTATCTATTTGGTTTCTGCTTTGAAGTGTAGAAAGGTGTGTTTTTTTTTTTCCCTTTCTCAGTTTGATGGCCTTGTCCAGCGTTAGTTCTTTACCCTGCATAGTAATGCCTGCTCTGGCCTTGTGCTAATTGGTTAATTACTGATTGTGGCCTTTTGGTGGCTGAAGCTAGCAGACATTTCATTTCATATATATTTAGCTCTGGCTGGGATAGCACGCGTGCGGGCTTACGCGTGCAACAGATTAAGTGCAACAGGATAAAGTGTTTTGCAGTTAGACAATGCATTGAAGCTGATGTTCCTCTCTTCTCTTCTTCACACAGGTATTTCATTCCATCATCCATGTGTGCTGTCTGACAAGTGTGAACTGCATCATATAGTGCCAGATATTTTTATGGTATTTCATTCCATCATCCATGTGTGCTGTCTGACAAGTGTGAACTGCATCATATAGTGCCAGATATTTTTATGGTATTTCATTCCATCACTCCTGTGGTGGGTCTTTATTTTTTATCTATTTGGTTTCTGCTTTGAAGTGTAGAAAGGTGTGTTTTTTTTTTTCCCTTTCTCAGTTTGATGGCCTTGTCCAGCGTTAGTTCTTTACCCTGCATAGTAATGCCTGCTCTGGCCTTGTGCTAATTGGTTAATTACTGATTGTGGCCTTTTGGTGGCTGAAGCTAGCAGACATTTCATTTCATATATATTTAGCTCTGGCTGGGATAGCACGCGTGCGGGCTTACGCGTGCAACAGATTAAGTGCAACAGGATAAAGTGTTTTGCAGTTAGACAATGCATTGAAGCTGATGTTCCTCTCTTCTCTTCTTCACACAGGTATTTCATTCCATCATCCATGTGTGCTGTCTGACAAGTGTGAACTGCATCATATAGTGCCAGATATTTTTATGGTATTTCATTCCATCATCCATGTGTGCTGTCTGACAAGTGTGAACTGCATCATATAGTGCCAGATATTTTTATGGTATTTCATTCCATCACTCCTGTGGTGGGTCTTTATTTTTTATCTATTTGGTTTCTGCTTTGAAGTGTAGAAAGGTGTGTTTTTTTTTTTCCCTTTCTCAGTTTGATGGCCTTGTCCAGCGTTAGTTCTTTACCCTGCATAGTAATGCCTGCTCTGGCCTTGTGCTAATTGGTTAATTACTGATTGTGGCCTTTTGGTGGCTGAAGCTAGCAGACATTTCATTTCATATATATTTAGCTCTGGCTGGGATAGCACGCGTGCGGGCTTACGCGTGCAACAGATTAAGTGCAACAGGATAAAGTGTTTTGCAGTTAGACAATGCATTGAAGCTGATGTTCCTCTCTTCTCTTCTTCACACAGGTATTTCATTCCATCATCCATGTGTGCTGTCTGACAAGTGTGAACTGCATCATATAGTGCCAGATATTTTTATGGTATTTCATTCCATCACTCCTGTGGTGGGTCTTTATTTTTTATCTATTTGGTTTCTGCTTTGAAGTGTAGAAAGGTGTGTTTTTTTTTTTCCCTTTCTCAGTTTGATGGCCTTGTCCAGCGTTAGTTCTTTACCCTGCATAGTAATGCCTGCTCTGGCCTTGTGCTAATTGGTTAATTACTGATTGTGGCCTTTTGGTGGCTGAAGCTAGCAGACATTTCATTTCATATATATTTAGCTCTGGCTGGGATAGCACGCGTGCGGGCTTACGCGTGCAACAGATTAAGTGCAACAGGATAAAGTGTTTTGCAGTTAGACAATGCATTGAAGCTGATGTTCCTCTCTTCTCTTCTTCACACAGGTATTTCATTCCATCATCCATGTGTGCTGTCTGACAAGTGTGAACTGCATCATATAGTGCCAGATATTTTTATGGTATTTCATTCCATCATCCATGTGTGCTGTCTGACAAGTGTGAACTGCATCATATAGTGCCAGATATTTTTATGGTATTTCATTCCATCACTCCTGTGGTGGGTCTTTATTTTTTATCTATTTGGTTTCTGCTTTGAAGTGTAGAAAGGTGTGTTTTTTTTTTTCCCTTTCTCAGTTTGATGGCCTTGTCCAGCGTTAGTTCTTTACCCTGCATAGTAATGCCTGCTCTGGCCTTGTGCTAATTGGTTAATTACTGATTGTGGCCTTTTGGTGGCTGAAGCTAGCAGACATTTCATTTCATATATATTTAGCTCTGGCTGGGATAGCACGCGTGCGGGCTTACGCGTGCAACAGATTAAGTGCAACAGGATAAAGTGTTTTGCAGTTAGACAATGCATTGAAGCTGATGTTCCTCTCTTCTCTTCTTCACACAGGTATTTCATTCCATCATCCATGTGTGCTGTCTGACAAGTGTGAACTGCATCATATAGTGCCAGATATTTTTATGGTATTTCATTCCATCATCCATGTGTGCTGTCTGACAAGTGTGAACTGCATCATATAGTGCCAGATATTTTTATGGTATTTCATTCCATCACTCCTGTGGTGGGTCTTTATTTTTTATCTATTTGGTTTCTGCTTTGAAGTGTAGAAAGGTGTGTTTTTTTTTTTCCCTTTCTCAGTTTGATGGCCTTGTCCAGCGTTAGTTCTTTACCCTGCATAGTAATGCCTGCTCTGGCCTTGTGCTAATTGGTTAATTACTGATTGTGGCCTTTTGGTGGCTGAAGCTAGCAGACATTTCATTTCATATATATTTAGCTCTGGCTGGGATAGCACGCGTGCGGGCTTACGCGTGCAACAGATTAAGTGCAACAGGATAAAGTGTTTTGCAGTTAGACAATGCATTGAAGCTGATGTTCCTCTCTTCTCTTCTTCACACAGGTATTTCATTCCATCATCCATGTGTGCTGTCTGACAAGTGTGAACTGCATCATATAGTGCCAGATATTTTTATGGTATTTCATTCCATCACTCCTGTGGTGGGTCTTTATTTTTTATCTATTTGGTTTCTGCTTTGAAGTGTAGAAAGGTGTGTTTTTTTTTTTCCCTTTCTCAGTTTGATGGCCTTGTCCAGCGTTAGTTCTTTACCCTGCATAGTAATGCCTGCTCTGGCCTTGTGCTAATTGGTTAATTACTGATTGTGGCCTTTTGGTGGCTGAAGCTAGCAGACATTTCATTTCATATATATTTAGCTCTGGCTGGGATAGCACGCGTGCGGGCTTACGCGTGCAACAGATTAAGTGCAACAGGATAAAGTGTTTTGCAGTTAGACAATGCAGTTGGGCAGGGCAGGAGACAGGTAAGGTGCATAAGTTTTTCATGCACGCTTGCTTCTTGGTCAGTTGTACTAAATATGCATTGATCATATCAACCTGCTGCTTATTTGTCTTCACTTCTGCTTTTTAACAACTCGCCTGCCCTTTTACACATTCTGTGCACTCTCTGCATATCCACCCCTCCCTTTTCCCCTCTCCCATGTTTAACTCTGAGGCTCTATTGACATTTCTTACCCACACCAAACCATCCAAAACCTCCATGCAGCACTCAAAACGTTCATACAAATCATCCCACCACCTGCTTTTTCTGTTTTTTCTCCTTTTAATAGTTGCAGGTGACATCTCCCCCAACCCTGGGCCTCCCTCCACCAGCATACGTTACTCTCCTCCAGCTGCATATAGAAACCCTGCTAATCTTATTAACATTCAGTGCATGCCTTCTCCTCTCACTTTCCAATGTGCTCTCTGGAATGCACGGTCTGTGTGTAACAAACTGACTTACATTCACGATCTTTTTCTCTCTAATTCCCTTAACCTTCTGGCTATTACAGAAACCTGGATCCAGCATTCAGACACCACCGCTGCTGCCGCTCTCTCGTTTGGTGGGCTGAAATTTTCACATACCCCCAGACCTGAGAACAGACAGGGTGGAGGTGTTGGTTTGCTCCTTTCATCACAATGTGCTTTCCAGGTCATCCCCCCAGTTCCATCACTTACATTTCCTTCCTTTGAAGTCCACGCCGTCAGACTCTTTAAGCCCTTCTCCTTACGAGTGGCGGTCGTTTATCGCCCTCCAGGCTCCTCCCGCCAGTTTCTAGACCACTTCACCACCTGGCTTACTCACTTTCTGTCCTGTGACATCCCCACCCTCATCATGGGAGACTTTAACATCCCCATCAATGATCCGCTCTCCCAGTCTGCCTCTCATCTTCTTTCTCTAACTTCTTCATTCGGCCTCTCACAGTTTACTAATTCTCCTACACATGAGGACGGGAATACTCTGGACCTGGTTTTCTCCCGTCCCGGCTCGCTGCACAACTTTACTAATTCACCTCTCCCGCTCTCGGACCACAACCTTCTTTCCTTCTCTGTCAAGAATTGTCTCCTCACCCGGGACACCCCCACTTACCACACTTATCGGAATACACGTACCATTAATACCCAACAGCTTAGGGACAATCTCCACACATCTTTAGCCCCCATCTCCACCCTCTCCTGTCCAGACATAGCATTGTCACACTTCAATAATACACTGAAGAATGCCCTAGATGAAGCAGCACCTTCTATACGCAGAAAGACCCGACACAGACAAAAGCAGCCCTGGCACACAACGCAAACACGCTCTCTTCAGCGCTGCTCGAGGTGTGCAGAGCGGCAGTGGAGAAAATCTCTCTTAGCAGAAGACTTCATCCACTATAAGTTCATGCTCAAAACCTATAACTCTGCCCTTCATCTGGCCAAACAATCCTACTTCACCACCCTCATCACCTCACTATCCAACAACCCAAGACGACTTTTTGAAACCTTAAACTCCCTCCTGAAACCTAAAGTACAGGCCCCCATCACCAACCTCAGCGGTGAGGATCTGGCCACTTATTTCCTAGAAAAAATCAACCACATCCATCAGGATATCTCAGCCCTATCTCCTCAGTGCCTGGATCCCCTTCCCTGCCGCACCTCAAGCTCACTAGACATCTTTGAGCCTGTTTCAGAAGAAGAAGTTTCCAAGCTCCTCGCTTCTGCTCGGCCTACAACCTGCAACAGTGACCCTATTCCTTCACAGCTCCTGCAGTCTCTCTCACCAGTGGTCACCACTCACCTGACTAAAATATTTAACCTCTCTCTTTCTTCAGGTATATTTCCCTCCTCATTTAAACATGCCATCATAACCCCTTTACTTAAAAAGCCATCCCTGGACCAGAACTGCACTGCTAACTACAGACCTGTCTCTAACCTTCCCTTCATCTCTAAACTCCTGGAACGCCTGGTCCACTCCCGTCTAATCCGCTATCTCTCGGATAACTCTCTTCTCGACCCCTTACAATCTGGTTTCCGCTCTTTACACTCTACTGAAACTGCCCTCACTAAAGTCTCTAATGATTTAATAACAGCTAAATCGAAAGGTCATTGCTCCCTGCTGATTCTCCTGGATCTCTCTGCCGCATTTGACACTGTGGATCACCAGCTCCTCCTCACTATGCTCCGCTCTATAGGCCTCAAGGACACAGCCCTCTCCTGGTTCTCCTCCTACCTCTCTGACCGCTCCTTCACTGTATCTTTTTCCGGCTCCTCTTCCTCTTCTCGTCCCCTTACTATCGGGGTCCCGCAGGGCTCAGTCCTAGGCCCCCTCCTCTTCTCTTTATACACTGCCCCTATTGGACAAACAATCAGCAGATTTGGGTTCCAGTATCATCTCTATGCTGATGACACCCAATTATACACTTCTTCCCCTGACATCACCCCTACCCTAATTCAAAATACCAAGGATTGTCTGTCTGCTGTCTCTAGCATCATGTCCTCCCTCTATCTGAAACTAAATCTCTCTAAAACTGAACTTCTTGTGTTTCTCCCCTCTACTAACCTCACTCTACCTAACATCGAAATAACCCTGGAGGGTTCAACCATAACTCCCAAGCAGCATGCCCGCTGTCTTGGGGTCATATTCGACACTGAACTTTCCTTTACTCCGTACATCCGATCACTCAGTCGCTCTTGTCACCTGCATCTTAAAAACATCTCCAGAATCCGACCTTTTCTCACCTTTGAAACTGCTAAGACTCTTACTGTCGCTCTTATTCATTCTCGTCTGGACTACTGCAACTCTCTTCTGATCGGTCTCCCTCTTACCAAACTTTCTCCTCTCCAATCCATCTTGAATGCGGCAGCCAGGGTCATATTTCTGTCCAGCCGCTTCACCGATGCCTCCATCTTGTGCCAGTCATTACACTGGCTACCTATTCGCTACAGGGTCCAGTATAAACTCATCTCTCTCACCCACAAAGCTCTCCACTGTTCTGCACCGCCTTATATCTCCTCTCTCATCTCTGTCTATCGCCCTACACGTGCCCTCCGTTCTACAAATGACCTAAGACTAACATCCCCCGTAATCCGAACCTCGCACCTCCGTCTCCAAGACTTCTCTCGTGCTGCTCCAGCTCTCTGGAATACACTTCCCCAGACGATCAGACTGATACCTAGCCCTGACCTATTCAAGCGCGCTTTGAAAACCCATCTCTTCAAAGAAGCCTATCACATCAACTACTCAGCAAGCTAACTTTGCCCTGTTCCCTCCTTCCAAATATTATTCTGAATCTGCACCCTACTATTCATCTGTCTTCACACCCTTCATGCACATGATAACTGCACTTGATACTTGTCTATTGCACTTAAACACACGGGCTGATGACCGGATCATGCAGCTTTATATGAAAATCCCTATTATAATTGCCAGACCTGAATTAACAAGCATTTCTCACCTACTGTGTCCCCCCATTTCCTTGTAGATTGTAAGCTTGCGAGCAGGGACCTCACTCCTAATGTCATTGTTTGAATTGTCTTAACTTGTATTGAATTTATTGTCTGTACATGTCCCCGCTTAATTGTAAAGTGCTGCGGAATATGTTGGCGCTATATAAATAAAAATTATTATTATTATTATTATTGGTATACACTCTTCAACAGGCATAGACCTACACTCTGCAACAGACATGGGCGTACTCTCTGCAACAGGCATAGACGTACACTCTGCAAAAGGCATAGGCGTATACTCTGCAACAGGCATAGGCGTACTCTCTGCAACAGGCATAGACCTACACTCTGCGACAGGCATAGACGTACACTCTGCAACAGACATAGGCGTACACTCTGCAACAGGCTTGGACCTACACTCTTCGACAGGCATAGGCGTACGCTCTGCAACAGGCATTGGCGTACACTCTGCAACAGGCATTGGCGTACACTCTGCAACAGGCATAGGCGTACACTCTGCAACAGGCATAGGCGTACACTCTGCAACAGGCATAGGCGTACACTCTGCAACAGGCATAGGCGTACATTCTGCAACAGGCATAGAGGTACACTCTGCAACAGGCATAGGCGTACAATCTACAACAGGCATAGGCGTAAACTCTGCAACAGGCATAGACGTACACTCTGCAACAGGCATAGGCGTACACTCTGCAACAGACATAGGCGTACTCTCTGTAACAGGCATAGGCGTACACTCTGCAACAGGCATAGGCGTACACTCTGCAACAGGCATAGGCGTACACTCTGCAACAGGCATAGGCGTACACTCTGCAACAGGCATAGGCGTACACTCTGCAACAGACATAGGCGTACTCTCTGTAACAGGCATAGGCGTACACTCTGCAACAGGCATAGGCGTACACTCTGCAACAGGCATAGGCGTACACTCTGCAACAGGCATAGGCGTACAATCTGCAACAGGCATAGACGTACACTCTGCAACAGTCATAGGCGTACTCTCTGCAACAGGCATAGGCGTACACTCTGAAACAGGCATAGCCGTACACTCTGCAACAGGCATAGCCGTACACTCTGCAACAGGCATAGCCGTACACTCTGCAACAGGCATAGGCATACACTCTGCAACAGACATAGACCTATAGTCTGCAACAGGCATTGGCATACACTCTGCAACAGGCATAGACGTACTCTCCGCAACTGTCATAGACGTACACTCTGCAATAGGCATAGACGTACACTCTGCAGCAGGCATAAACCTACACTCTGCAACAGACATAGGCGTACTCTCTGCAACAGGCATAGACGTACACTCTGCAAAAGGCATAGGCGTATACTCTGCAACAGGCATAGGCGTACTCTCTGCAACAGGCATAAACCTACACTCTGCGACAGGCATAGACGTACACTCTGCAACAGACATAGGCGTACACTCTGCAACAGGCTTGGACCTACACTCTTCGACAGGCATTGGCGTACGCTCTGCAACAGGCATTGGCGTACACTCTGCAACAGGCATAGGCGTACACTCTGCAACAGGCATAGGCGTACACTCTGCAACAGGCATAGGCGTACACTCTGCAACAGGCATAGGCGTACACTCTGCAACAGGCATAGGCGTACACTCTGCAACAGGCATAGGCGTACATTCTGCAACAGGCATAGAGGTACACTCTGCAACAGGCATAGGCGTACACTCTACAACAGGCATAGGCTTAAACTCTGCAACAGGCATAGACGTACACTCTGCAACAGGCATAGACATACACCCTGCAACAGTCATAGGCGTACACTCTGCAACAGGCATAAGCGTACACTCTGCAACAGGCATAGACGTACACTCTGCAACAGGCATAGGCGTACACTCTGCAACAGGCATAGGCGTACACTCTGCAACAGGCATAGGCGTACACTCTGCAACAGGCATAGGCGTACACTCTGCAACAGATATAGGCGTACACTCTGCAGCAGGCATTGGCATACACTCTGCAACAGGCATAGATGTACACTATGCAACAGACATAGGCATACACTCTGCAACAGATATAGGCGTACACTCTGCAACAGGCATTGGCGGACACTCTGCAACAGGCATAGACCTACACTCTGCAACAGACATAGGCGTACTCTCTGCAACAGACATAGGCGTACTCTCTGTAACAGGCATAGGCGTACACTCTGCAACAGGCATAGGCGTACACTCTGCAACAGGCATTGGTGGACACTCTGCAACAGGCATAGACCTACACTCTGCAACAGACATAGGCGTACTCTCTGCAACAGACATAGGCGTACACTCTGCAACAGGCATAGGCGTACACTCTGCAACAGGCATAGGCGTACACTCTGCAACAGGCATAGACGTACACTCTGCAACAGGCATAGGCGTACTCTCTGCAACAGGCATAGGCGTACACTCTGCACCAGGCATAGCCGTACACTCTGCAACAGGCATAGCCGTACACTCTGCAACAGGCATAGGCATACACTCTGCAACAGACATAGACCTATAGTCTGCAACAGGCATTGGCATACACTCTGCAACAGGCATAGACCTACACTCTGCAACAGACATAGGTGTACTCTCTGCAACAGGCATAGACGTACACTCTGCAAAAGGCATAGGCGTACTCTCTGCAACAGGCATAGACCTACACTCTGCGACAGGCATAGACGTACACTCTGCGACAGGCATAAACGTACACTCTGCAACAGACATAGGCGTACACTCTACAACAGGCTTGGACCTACACTCTTCGACAGGCATAGGCGTACGCTCTGCAACAGGCATAGGCGTACACTCTGCAACAGGCATAGCCGTACACTCTGCAACAGGCATAGGCGTACACTCTGCAACAGGCATAGGCGTACTCTCTGCAACAGGCATAGGCGTACACTCTGCACCAGGCATAGCCGTACACTCTGCAACAGGCATAGCCGTACACTCTGCAACAGGCATAGGCATACACTCTGCAACAGACATAGACCTATAGTCTGCAACAGGCATTGGCATACACTCTGCAACAGGCATAGACCTACACTCTGCAACAGACATAGGTGTACTCTCTGCAACAGGCATAGACGTACACTCTGCAAAAGGCATAGGCGTACTCTCTGCAACAGGCATAGACCTACACTCTGCGACAGGCATAGACGTACACTCTGCGACAGGCATAAACGTACACTCTGCAACAGACATAGGCGTACACTCTACAACAGGCTTGGACCTACACTCTTCGACAGGCATAGGCGTACGCTCTGCAACAGGCATAGGCGTACACTCTGCAACAGGCATAGCCGTACACTCTGCAACAGGCATAGGCGTACACTCTGCAACAGGCATAGGCGTACACTCTGCAACAGGCATAGGCGTACACTCTGCAACAGGCATAGGCGTACATTCTGCAACAGGCATAGAGGTACACTCTGCAACAGGCATAGGCGTACACTCTACAACAGGCATAGGCGTAAACTCTGCAACAGGCATAGACGTACACTCTGCAACAGGCATAGACATACACCCTGCAACAGTCATAGGCGTACACTCTGCAACAGGCATAGACGTACACTCTGCAACAGGCATAGACGTACACTCTGCAACAGGCATAGGCGTACACTCTGCAACAGGCATAGGCGTACACTCTGCAACAGGCATAGGCGTACACTCTGCAACAGATATAGGCGTACACTCTGCAGCAGGCATTGGCATACACTCTGCAACAGGCATAGATGTACACTATGCAACAGACATAGGCATACACTCTGCAACAGATATAGGCGTACACTCTGCAACAGGCATTGGCGGACACTATGCAACAGGCATAGACCTACACTCTGCAACAGACATAGGCGTACTCTCTGCAACAGACATAGGCGTACTCTCTGCAACAGACATAGGCGTACTCTCTGTAACAGGCATAGGCGTACACTCTGCAACAGGCATAGGCGTACACTCTGCAACAGGCATAGGCGTACACTCTGCAACAGGCATAGACGTACACTCTGCAACAGGCATAGACGTACACTCTGCAACAGGCATAGACGTACACTCTGCAACAGGCATAGAAGTACACTCTGCAACAGGCATAGGCGTACACTCTGCAACAGGCATAGGCGTACACTCTGCAACAGACATAGGCGTACACTCTGCAACAGGCATTGGCATACACTCTGCAACGTGCATAGTGCATAGACGTACACTCTGCAACAGACATAGGCGTACACTCTGCAACAGTCTTGGACCTACACTCTTCGACAGGCATAGGCGTACGCTCTGCAACAGGCATTGGCGTACACTCTGAAACAGATATAGACGTACACTCTGCAACAGGCATAGACGTACACTCTGAAAAAGGCATAGGCGTATACTCTGCAACAGGCATAGGCGTACACGCTGCGACAGGCATAGGCATACTCTCTGCAAAAGGCATAGACCTACACTCTGCGACAGGCATAGACCTACACTCTGCAACAGACATAGGCGTACTCTCTGCAACAGGCATAGACCTACACCCTGCGACAGGCATAAACCTACACTCTGCAACAGACATAGGCGTACACTCTGCAACAGGCATAGGCGTATACTCTGCAACAGGCATAGACGTACACTCTGCAACAGGCATAGGCGTACACTCTGCAACAGGCATAGGCGTACACTCTGCAACAGGCATAGGCGTACACTCTGCAACAGGCATAGGCATACACTCTGCAACAGACTTAGGCGTACACTCTGCAACAGGCATTGGCATACACTCTGCAACAGGCATAGACCTACACTGTGAAACAGACATAGACGTACACTCTGCCACACACATAGGCGTACACTCTGCAACAGACATAACTGTACACTCTGCAACAGGCATTGGCGTACACTCTGCGACAGGTATAGACCTACACTCTGTAACAGACATAGGCGTACTCTCTGCAACAGACATAGGTGTACTCTCTGCAACAGGCATAGACGTACACTCTGCAACAGGCATAGACATACACTCTGCAACAGGCATTGGCGTACACTCTGCAACAGGCATAGACCTACACTCTGCAACAGACATAGGCGTACTCTCTTCAACAGGCATAGGCGTTCACTCTGCAACAGGCATAGGCGTGCACTCTGCAACAGGCATAGGCATACACTCTGCAACAGACATAGACCTACACTCTGCAACAGGCATTGGCATACACTCTGCAACAGGCATAGACCTACACTCTGCAACAGACATAGGCGTACTCTCTGCAACAGGCATAGATGTACACTCTGCAAAAGGCATAGGCGTATACTCTGCAACAGGCATAGGCGTACACTCTGCAACAGGCATAGGCGTACTCTCTGCAACAGGCATAGACCTACACTATGCGACAGGCATAGACGTACACTCTGCAACAGGCATAGACCTACACTCTGCGACAGGCATAGTCGTACACTCTGTGACAGGCATAAGCGTATACTGTGCGACAGGCATAGGCATACACTCTGCAACAGGCATAGATGTACACTCTGCAACAGGCATAGGCGTATACTCTGCAACAGGCATAGGCGTACACTCTGCAACAGGCATAGGCGTACACTCTGCAACAGGCATAGGCGTACACTCTGCAACAGGCATAGGCGTACACTCTGCAACAGGCATAGGCGTACACTCTGCAACAGATATAGGCGTACACTCTGCAGCAGGCATTGGCATACACTCTTCAACAGGCATAGATGTACACTATGCAACAGACATAGGCATACACTCTGCAACAGATATAGGCGTACACTCTGCAACAGGCATTGGCGGACACTCTGCAACAGGCATAGACCTACACTCTGCAACAGACATAGGCGTACTCTCTGCAACAGACATAGGCGTACTCTCTGTAACAGGCATAGGCGTACACTCTGCAACAGGCATAGGCGTACACTCTGCAACAGGCATTGGTGGACACTCTGCAACAGGCATAGACCTACACTCTGCAACAGACATAGGCGTACTCTCTGCAACAGACATAGGCGTACTCTCTGTAACAGGCATAGGCATACACTCTGCAACAGGCATAGGCGTACACTCTGCAACAGGCATAGGCGTACACTCTGCAACAGGCATAGGCGTACACTCTGCAACAGGCATAGACGTACACTCTGCAACAGGCATAGGCGTACTCTCTGCAACAGGCATAGGCGTACTCTCTGCAACAGGCATAGGCGTACACTCTGCACCAGGCATAGCCGTACACTCTGCAACAGGCATAGCCGTACACTCTGCAACAGGCATAGGCATACACTCTGCAACAGACATAGACCTATAGTCTGCAACAGGCATTGGCATACACTCTGCAACAGGCATAGACCTACACTCTGCAACAGACATAGGTGTACTCTCTGCAACAGGCATAGACGTACACTCTGCAAAAGGCATAGGCGTACTCTCTGCAACAGGCATAGACCTACACTCTGCGACAGGCATAGACGTACACTCTGCGACAGGCATAAACGTACACTCTGCAACAGACATAGGCGTACACTCTGCAACAGGCTTGGACCTACACTCTTCGACAGGCATAGGCGTACGCTCTGCAACAGGCATTGGCGTACACTCTGCAACAGGCATAGGCGTACACTCTGCAACAGGCATAGGCGTACACTCTGCAACAGGCATAGGCGTACACTCTGCAACAGGCATAGGCGTACACTCTGCAACAGGCATAGGCGTACACTCTGCAACAGGCATAGGCGTACACTCTGCAACAGGCATAGGCGTACACTCTGCAACAGGCATAGGCGTACACTCTGCAACAGGCATAGGAGTACATTCTGCAACAGGCATAGAGGTACACTCTACAACAGGCATAGGCGTAAACTCTGCAACAGGCATAGACGTACACTCTGCAACAGGCATAGACATACACCCTGCAACAGTCATAGGCGTACACTCTGCAACAGGCATAAGCGTACACTCTGCAACAGGCATAGACGTACACTCTGCAACAGGCATAGGCGTACACTCTGCAACAGGCATAGGCGTACACTCTGCAACAGGCATAGGCGTACACTCTGCAACAGATATAGGCGTACACTCTGCAGCAGGCATTGGCATACACTCTGCAACAGGCATAGATGTACACTATGCAACAGACATAGGCATACACTCTGCAACAGATATAGGCGTACACTCTGCAACAGGCATTGGCGGACACTATGCAACAGGCATAGACCTACACTCTGCAACAGACATAGGCGTACTCTCTGCAACAGACATAGGCGTACTCTCTGTAACAGGCATAGGCGTACACTCTGCAACAGGCATAGGCGTACACTCTGCAACAGGCATAGGCGTACACTCTGCAACAGGCATAGACGTACACTCTGCAACAGGCATAGGCGTACACTCTGCAACAGGCATAGACGTACACTCTGCAACAGGCATAGAAGTACACTCTGCAACAGGCATAGGCGTACACTCTGCAACAGGCATAGGCGTACACTCTGCAACAGACATAGGCGTACACTCTGCAACAGGCATTGGCATACACTCTGCAACGTGCATAGTGCATAGACGTACACTCTGCAACAGACATAGGCGTACACTCTGCAACAGTCTTGGACCTACACTCTTCGACAGGCATAGGCGTACGCTCTGCAACAGGCATTGGCGTACACTCTGAAACAGATATAGACGTACACTCTGCAACAGGCATAGACGTACACTCTGAAAAAGGCATAGGCGTATACTCTGCAACAGGCATAGGCGTACACGCTGCGACAGGCATAGGCATACTCTCTGCAAAAGGCATAGACCTACACTCTGCGACAGGCATAGACCTACACTCTGCAACAGACATAGGGGTACTCTCTGCAACAGGCATAGACCTACACCCTGCGACAGGCATAAACCTACACTCTGCAACAGACATAGGCGTACACTCTGCAACAGGCATAGGCGTATACTCTGCAACAGGCATAGACGTACACTCTGCAACAGGCATTGGCGTACACTCTGCAACAGGCATAGGCGTACACTCTGCAACAGGCATAGGCGTACACTCTGCAACAGGCATAGGCATACACTCTGCAACAGACTTAGGCGTACACTCTGCAACAGGCATTGGCATACACTCTGCAACAGGCATAGACCTACACTGTGAAACAGACATAGACGTACACTCTGCCACACACATAGGCGTACACTCTGCAACAGACATAACTGTACACTCTGCAACAGGCATTGGCGTACACTCTGCGACAGGTATAGACCTACACTCTGTAACAGACATAGGCGTACTCTCTGCAACAGACATAGGTGTACTCTCTGCAACAGGCATAGACGTACACTCTGCAACAGGCATAGACATACACTCTGCAACAGGCATTGGCGTACACTCTGCAACAGGCATAGACCTACACTCTGCAACAGACATAGGCGTACTCTCTTCAACAGGCATAGGCGTTCACTCTGCAACAGGCATAGGCGTGCACTCTGCAACAGGCATAGGCATACACTCTGCAACAGACATAGACCTACACTCTGCAACAGGCATTGGCATACACTCTGCAACAGGCATAGACCTACACTCTGCAACAGACATAGGCGTACTCTCTGCAACAGGCATAGATGTACACTCTGCAAAAGGCATAGGCGTATACTCTGCAACAGGCATAGGCGTACACTCTGCAACAGGCATAGGCGTACTCTCTGCAACAGGCATAGACCTACACTATGCGACAGGCATAGACGTACACTCTGCAACAGGCATAGACCTACACTCTGCGACAGGCATAGTCGTACACTCTGTGACAGGCATAAGCGTATACTGTGCGACAGGCATAGGCATACACTCTGCAACAGGCATAGATGTACACTCTGCAAAAGGCATAGGCGTATACTCTGCAACAGGCATAGGCGTACACTCTGCAACAGGCATAGGCGTACTCTCTGCAACAGGCATAGACCTACACTATGCCACAGGCATAGACCTACACTCTGCAACAGGCATAGACATACATTCTGCAACAGGCATAGGCATACACTCTGCAACAGGCATTGGCGTGCTTTCTGCAACAGGCAATGGCGTACACTCTGCAACAGGCAATGGCGTACACTCTGCAACAGGCAATGGCGTACACTCTGCAACAGACATAGGCATACACCCTGCAACAGGCATAGGCGTACTCTCTGCAACAGGCATAGACGTACACTCTACGACAGTGATAGGCGTACACTCTGCAACAGGCATAGGCGTACACTCTGCAACAGGCATAGATCTACACTCTGCAACAGGCATAGACAAACACTTTGCAAAAGGCATTGACGTACACTCTGCAACAGGCATAGACGTACACTCTGCAACAGGCATAGGCGTACACTCTGCAACAGGCATAGGCGTACACTCTGCAACAGGCATAGGCGTACACTCTGCAACAGGCATAGGTGTACTCTCAGCAAAAGGCATAGGCGTGCACTCTGCAACAGGCATTGGCGTACACTTTGCAACAGGCATAGACCTACACTCTGCAACATACATAGGCGTACTCTCTGCAACAGGCATAGACGTACACTCTGCAACAGGCATAGACCTACACTCTGCGACAGGCATAGGCGTACACTCTGCAACAGGCATAGACCTACACTCTGCGACAGGCATAAACGTACACTCTGCAACAGGCATAGACCTACTCTCTGCAAAAGGCATAGGCGTACTCTCTGCAACAGGCATAGGCGTACTCTCTGCAACAGGCATAGCGTACTCTCTGCAACAGGTATAGGCGTACACTCTGCAAAAGGCATTGGCGTACACTTTGCAACAGGCATAGACCTACACTCTGCAACATACATAGGCGAACTCTCTGCAACAGGCATAGACGTACACTCTGCAACAGGCATAGACCTACACTCTGCGACAGGCATAGGCGTACACTCTGCAACAGGCATAGACCTACACTCTGCAACAGGCATAGACGTACACTCTGCAACAGGCAAAGGCATACACTTTGCAACAGGCATAGGCGTACTCTCTGCAACAGGCATAGGCGTACTCTCTGCAACAGGCATAGCGTACTCTCTGCAACAGGTATAGGCGTACACTCTGCAAAAGGCATTGGCGTACACTCTGCAACAGGCATAGACCTACACTCTGCAGCAGGCAAAGGCGTACTCTCTGCAACAGGCATAGACGTACACTCTGCAACAGGCATAGACCTACACTCTGCGACAGGCATAGGCGTACACTCTGCGACAGGCATAGACCTACACTCTGCAACAGACCTAGGCGTACTCTCTGCAACAGGCATAGGCATACATTCTGCAACAGGCATAGGCGTACACTCTGCAACAGACATCGGCGTACACTCTGCAACAGGCATAGGCGTACACTCTGCAACAGGCATAGGCGTACTCTCTGCAACAGGCATAGGCGTACACTCTGCAACAGGCATAGGCGTACTCTCTGCAACAGGCATAGACCTACACTAAGCGACAGGCATAGACGTACACTCTGCAACAGGCATAGACCTACACTCTGCGACAGGCATAGTCGTACACTCTGCGACAGGCATAAGCGTATACTGTGCGACAGGCATAGGCATACACTCTGCAACAGGCATAGATGTACACTCTGCAAAAGGCATAGGCGTATACTCTGCAACAGGCATAGGCGTACACTCTGCAACAGGCATAGGCGTACTCTCTGCAACAGGCATAGACCTACACTATGCCACAGGCATAGACCTACACTCTGCAACAGGCATAGACATACATTCTGCAACAGGCATAGGCATACACTCTGCAACAGGCATTGGCGTGCTTTCTGCAACAGGCATAGGCGTACACTCTACAACAGGCAATGGCGTACACTCTGCAACAGGCAATGGCGTACACTCTGCAACAGGCATTGGCGTACACTCTGCAACAGACATAGGCATACACCCTGCAACAGGCATAGGCGTACTCTCTGCAACAGGCATAGACGTACACTCTACGACAGTGATAGGCGTACACTCTGCAACAGGCATAGGCGTACACTCTGCAACAGGCATATATCTACACTCTGCAACAGGCATAGACAAACACTTTGCAAAAGGCATTGACGTACACTCTGCAACAGGCATAGACGTACACTCTGCAACAGGCATAGGCGTGCACTCTGCAACAGGCATTGGCGTACACTTTGCAACAGGCATAGACCTACACTCTGCAACATACATAGGCGTACTCTCTGCAACAGGCATAGACGTACACTCTGCAACAGGCATAGACCTACACTCTGCGACAGGCATAGGCATACACTCTGCAACAGGCATAGACCTACACTCTGCGACAGGCATAAACGTACACTCTGCAACAGGCATAGACCTACTCTCTGCAAAAGGCATAGGCGTACTCTCTGCAACAGGCATAGGCGTACTCTCTGCAACAGGCATAGCGTACTCTCTGCAACAGGTATAGGCGTACACTCTGCAAAAGGCATTGGCGTACACTTTGCAACAGGCATAGACCTACACTCTGCAACATACATAGGCGTACTCTCTGCAACAGGCATAGACGTACACTCTGCAACAGGCATAGACCTACACTCTGCGACAGGCATAGGCGTACACTCTGCAACAGGCATAGACCTACACTCTGCAACAGGCATAGACGTACACTCTGCAACAGGCAAAGGCATACACTCTGCAACAGGCATAGGCGTACTCTCTGCAACAGGCATAGGCGTACTCTCTGCAACAGGCATAGCGTACTCTCTGCAACAGGTATAGGTGTACACTCTGCAAAAGGCATTGGCGTACACTCTGCCACAGGCATAGACCTACACTCTGCAGCAGGCAAAGGCGTACTCTCTGCAACAGGCATAGACGTACACTCTGCAACAGGCATAGACCTACACTCTGCGACAGGCATAGACCTACACTCTGCAACAGACCTAGGCGTACTCTCTGCAACAGGCATAGGCATACATTCTGCAACAGGCATAGGCGTACACTCTGCAACAGACATCGGCGTACACTCTGCAACAGGCATAGGCGTACACTCTGCAACAGGCATTGGCGTACACTCTGCAACAGGCATTGGCGTACACTCTGCAACAGACATAGGCGTACTCTCTGCAACAGCTATAGGTGTACACTCTGCAACAGACATAGGCGTACACTCTGCAACAGGCATAGGCCTACACACTGCAACAGACATAGGTGTACTCTCTGCAACAGACATAGGCGTACACTCTGCAACAGGCATAGGCGTACACTCTGCAACAGACATAGGCGTACACTCTGCAACAGACATAGGCGTACACTCTGCGACAGGCATAGACCTACACTCTGCAAAAGGCATAGGCGTACACTCTGGAACAGACATAGGCGTACACTTTGCAACAGACAGAGGCGTACTCTCTGCAACAGACATAGGAATACTCTCTCTGCAACAGGCAGAGACCAACACTCTGTGACAGGCATAGGCGTACACTCTGCAACAGACATAGACGTACTCTCCGCAACAGTCATAGACGTACACTCTGCAATAGGCATAGACGTACACTCTGCAACAGGCATAAACCTACACTCTGCAACAGACATAGGCGTACTCTCTGCAACAGGCATAGACATACACTCTGCAACAGGCATAGACCTACACTCTGAAAACAGGCACAGACGTACACTCTGCAACAGGCATAGACCTACACTCTGCAACAGGCATAGACAAACACTCTGCAACAGGCATAGGCGTACACTCTGCAACAGGCATAGACGTACACTCTGCAACAGGGATAGATGTACACTATGCAACAGGCATAGAACTACACTCTGCAACAGGCATAGACATACATTCTGCAACAGGCATAGGCGTACTCTCTGCAACAGACATAGGCATAAACTCTGCAACAGACATAGGCATAAACTCTGCAACAGGCACAGACGTACTCTCTGCAACAGGCATAGACGAACACTCTGCAACAGGCATAGACCTACACTCTGCAACAGGCATAGATCTACACTCTGCAACAGGCATAGGCCTACACTCTGCAACAGGCATAGACGTACACTCTGCGACAGGCATAGACGTACACTCTGCGACAGGCATAGACGTACCCTCTGCAACAGGCATTGGCGTACACTCTGCAACAGGCATAGGCGTACACTCTGCAACAGGCATAGGCGTACAATCTGCAACAGGCATAGACCTACACTGTGAAACAGACATAGGCGTACACTCTGCAACAGGCATAGACATACATTCTGCAACAGGCATAGGCGTACTCTCTGCAACAGGCATAGGCGTACTCTCTGCAACAGGCATAGGCGTACACTCTGCAACAGCCATTGGCGTACACTCTGCAACAGGCATAGACCTACACTCTGCAACAGACATAGGCGTACTCTCTGCAACAGACATAGACGTACACTCTGCAACAGGCATAGACCTACACTCTGCGACAGGCATAGGCATACAATCTGCAACAGGCATTGGCGTACATTCTGCAACAGGCATAGACCTACACTCTGCAACAGGCATAGGCGTACTCTCTGCAATAGGCATATGCGTACACTCTGCAACAGGCATAGGCGTTCACTCTGCAACAGACATAGGCGTACACTCTGCAACAGGCATAGGCTTACACTCTGCAACAGGCATTGGCGTACACTCTGCAACAGGCATAGACCTACACTCTGCAACAGACATAGGCATATTCTCTGCAATAGGCATATTCTCTGCAACAGGCATAGACGTACACTCTGCAACAGGCATAGACCTACACTCTGCGACAGGCATAGACGTACACTCTGCGACAGGCATAGACGTACACTCTGCGACAGGCATAGACGTACACTCTGCGACAGGCATAGACGTACACTCTGCGACAGGCATAGACGTACACTCTGCGACAGGCATAGGCATACAATCTGCAACAGGCATTGGCGTACATTCTGCAACAGGCATAGGCCTACACTCTGCAACAGGCATAGGCGTACTCTCTGCAATAGGCATATGCGTACACTCTGCAACAGGCATAGGCGTTCACTCTGCAACAGACATAGGCGTACACTCTGCAACAGGCATAGGCTTACACTCTGCAACAGGCATTGGCGTACACTCTGCAACAGGCATAGACCTACACTCTGCAACAGACATAGGCATATTCTCTGCAACAGGCATAGACGTACACTCTGCAACAGGCATAGACCTACACTCTGCGACAGGCATAGACGTACACTCTGCGACAGGCATAGACGTACACTCTGCGACAGGCATAGACGTACACTCTGCGACAGGCATAGACGTACACTCTGCGACAGGCATAGACGTACACTCTGCGACAGGCATAGACGTACACTCTGTAACAGGCATAGATGTACACTCTGCAACAGGCAAAGGCTTACACTCTGCAACAGGCATAGACCTACACTCTGCAACAGGCATAGACATACACTCTGGAACAGGCATAGGCGTACACTCTGCAACAGGCTTAGGCGTACTTTCTGCAACAGGCATAGGCGTACACTCTGCAAAAGACATAGGCGTACACTCTGCAACAGGCATAGTCATACACTCTGCAACAGGCATAGGCGTACTCTCTGCAACAGGCATAGACGTACACTCTGCAACAGGCGTAGACCTACACTCTGCGACAGTCATAGACGTACACTCTGCAACAGGCATAGACAAACACTCTGCAAAAGACATTGGTGTACACTCTGCAACAGGCATAGACGTACACTCTGCAACAGTCATAGGCGTAAACTCTGCAACAGGCATAGGCGTACACTCTGCAACAGGCATAGGCGTACACTCTGCAACAGGCATAGGCGTACACTCTGCAACAGACATAGGCTTACTCTCCACAACAGGCATAGACGTACACTCTGCAATAGGCATAGACGTACACTCTGCAACAGACATAGGCGTACTCTCTGCAACAGGCATAGCCGTACACTCTGCAACAGACATAGGTGTACTCTCTGCAACAGACATAGGCGTACACTCTGCAACAGGCATAGGCGTACACTCTGCAACAGGCATAGGCGTACACTCTGCAACAGACATAGGTGTACTCTCTGCAACAGACATAGGCGTACACTCTGCAACAGGCATAGGCGTACACTCTGCAACAGACATAGGCGTACACTCTGCAACAGACATAGGAGTACACTCTGCGACAGGCATAGACCTACACTCTGCAAAAGGCATAGGCGTACACTCTGGAACAGACATAGGCGTACACTTTGCAACAGACAGAGGCGTACTCTCTGCAACAGACATAGGAATACTCTCTCTGCAACAGGCAGAGACCAACACTCTGTGACAGGCATAGGCGTACACTCTGCAACAGACATAGACGTACTCTCCGCAACAGTCATAGACGTACACTCTGCAATAGGCATAGACGTACACTCTGCAACAGGCATAAACCTACACTCTGCAACAGACATAGGCGTACTCTCTGCAACAGGCATAGACATACACTCTGCAACAGGCATAGACCTACACTCTGAAAACAGGCACAGACGTACACTCTGCAACAGGCATAGACCTACACTCTGCAACAGGCATAGACAAACACTCTGCAACAGGCATAGGCGTACACTCTGCAACAGGCAAAGACGTACACTCTGCAACAGGCATAGACGTACACTCTGCAACAGGGATAGACGTACAATATGCAACAGGCATAGAACTACACTCTGCAACAGGCATAGACATACATTCTGCAACAGGCATAGGCGTACTCTCTGCAACAGACATAGGCATAAACTCTGCAACAGACATAGGCATAAACTCTGCAACAGGCACAGACGTACTCTCTGCAACAGGCATAGACGAACACTCTGCAACAGGCATAGACCTACACTCTGCAACAGGCATAGATCTACACTCTGCAACAGGCATAGGCCTACACTCTGCAACAGGCATAGACGTACACTCTGCGACAGGCATAGACGTACACTCTGCGACAGGCATAGACGTACCCTCTGCAACAGGCATTGGCGTACACTCTGCAACAGGCATAGGCGTACACTCTGCAACAGGCATAGGCGTACAATCTGCAACAGGCATAGACCTACACTGTGAAACAGACATAGACGTACACTCTGCAACAGGCATAGACATACATTCTGCAACAGGCATAGGCGTACTCTCTGCAACAGGCATAGGCGTACACTCTGCAACAGCCATTGGCGTACACTCTGCAACAGGCATAGACCTACACTCTGCAACAGACATAGGCGTACTCTCTGCAACAGACATAGACGTACACTCTGCAACAGGCATAGACCTACACTCTGCGACAGGCATAGGCATACAATCTGCAACAGGCATAGACGTACCCTCTGCAACAGGCATTGGCGTACACTCTGCAACAGGCATAGGCGTACACTCTGCAACAGGCATAGGCGTACAATCTGCAACAGGCATAGACCTACACTGTGAAACAGACATAGACGTACACTCTGCAACAGGCATAGACATACATTCTGCAACAGGCATAGGCGTACTCTCTGCAACAGGCATAGGCGTACACTCTGCAACAGCCATTGGCGTACACTCTGCAACAGGCATAGACCTACACTCTGCAACAGACATAGGCGTACTCTCTGCAACAGACATAGACGTACACTCTGCAACAGGCATAGACCTACACTCTGCGACAGGCATAGGCATACAATCTGCAACAGGCATTGGCGTACATTCTGCAACAGGCATAGACCTACACTCTGCAACAGGCATAGGCGTACTCTCTGCAATAGGCATATGCGTACACTCTGCAACAGGCATAGGCGTTCACTCTGCAACAGACATAGGCGTACACTCTGCAACAGGCATAGGCTTACACTCTGCAACAGGCATTGGCGTACACTCTGCAACAGGCATAGACCTACACTCTGCAACAGACATAGGCATATTCTCTGCAACAGGCATAGACGTACACTCTGCAACAGGCATAGACCTACACTCTGCGACAGGCATAGACGTACACTCTGCGACAGGCATAGACGTACACTCTGCGACAGGCATAGACGTACACTCTGCGACAGGCATAGACGTACACTCTGCGACAGGCATAGACGTACACTCTGCGACAGGCATAGGCATACAATCTGCAACAGGCATTGGCGTACATTCTGCAACAGGCATAGACCTACACTCTGCAACAGGCATAGGCGTACTCTCTGCAATAGGCATATGCGTACACTCTGCAACAGGCATAGGCGTTCACTCTGCAACAGACATAGGCGTACACTCTGCAACAGGCATAGGCTTACACTCTGCAACAGGCATTGGCGTACACTCTGCAACAGGCATAGACCTACACTCTGCAACAGACATAGGCATATTCTCTGCAACAGGCATAGACGTACACTCTGCAACAGGCATAGACCTACACTCTGCGACAGGCATAGACGTACACTCTGCGACAGGCATAGACGTACACTCTGCGACAGGCATAGACGTACACTCTGCGACAGGCATAGACGTACACTCTGCGACAGGCATAGACGTACACTCTGCGACAGGCATAGACGTACACTCTGTAACAGGCATAGATGTACACTCTGCAACAGGCAAAGGCTTACACTCTGCAACAGGCATAGACCTACACTCTGCAACAGGCATAGACATACACTCTGGAACAGGCATAGGCGTACACTCTGCAACAGGCTTAGGCGTACTTTCTGCAACAGGCATAGGCGTACACTCTGCAAAAGACATAGGCGTACACTCTGCAACAGGCATAGTCATACACTCTGCAACAGGCATAGGCGTACTCTCTGCAACAGGCATAGACGTACACTCTGCATCAGGCGTAGACCTACACTCTGCGACAGTCATAGACGTACACTCTGCAACAGGCATAGACAAACACTCTGCAAAAGACATTGGTGTACACTCTGCAACAGGCATAGACGTACACTCTGCAACAGTCATAGGCGTAAACTCTGCAACAGGCATAGGCGTACACTCTGCAACAGGCATAGGCGTACACTCTGCAACAGGCATAGGCGTACACTCTGCAACAGACATAGGCTTACTCTCCACAACAGGCATAGACGTACACTCTGCAATAGGCATAGACGTACACTCTGCAACAGACATAGGCGTACTCTCTGCAACAGGCATAGCCGTACACTCTGCAACAGGCATAGACGTACTCTCTGCAACAGGCATAGGCGTACACTCTGCCACAGACAAAGGCGTACACTCTGCAACAGGCATAGCCGTACACTCTGCAACAGGCATAGACGTACTCTCTGCAACAGGCATAGGCGTACACTCTGCCACAGACAAAGGCGTACTCTCTGCAACAGGCATAGCCGTAAACTCTGCAACAGGCATAGACGTACTCTCTGCAACAGGCATAGGCGTACACTCTGCAACAGACATGGGCGTACACTCTACAACAGACATAGGCGTACACTCTGCGACAGGCATAGGCGTACACTCTGCAACAGACATAGACGTACTCCCTGCAACAGGCATAGACCTACACTCTGCAACAGGCATAGGCGTACACTCTGCAACAGACACAGGAATACTCTATCTGCGACAGGCATAAGCGTACACTCTGCAACAGACATAGGCGTACTGTCCGCAACAGGCATAGACGTACACTCTGCAATAGGCATAGACGTAAACTCTGCAAAAGGCATAGGCGTACACTCTGCAAAAGGCATAGGCGTACACTCTGCAAAAGGCATAGGCGTACACTCTACAACAGGCATAAATCTACACTCTGCAACAGACATAGGCGTACACTCTGCAACAGGCATATGCGTACTCTCTGCAGCAGACATAGGCGTACACTCTGCAACAGGCATTGGCGTACACTCTGGGAGAGGCATAGACGTACACTCTGCAATAGGCATAGACGTACACTCTGCAACAGACATAGGCGTACTCTCTGCAACAGGCATAGCCGTACACTCTGCAACAGGCATAGACGTACTCTCTGCAACAGGCATAGGCGTACACTCTGCCACAGACAAAGGCGTACACTCTGCAACAGGCATAGCCGTACACTCTGCAACAGGCATAGACGTACTCTCTGCAACAGGCATAGGCGTACACTCTGCCACAGACAAAGGCGTACACTCTGCAACAGGCATAGCCGTACACTCTGCAACAGGCATAGACGTACACTCTGCAACAGGCATAGACGTACACTCTGCAAAAGGCATAGGCGTACACTCTGCAAAAGGCATAGGCGTACACTCTGCAACAGGCATAGGCGTACACTCTGCAACAGGCATAGGCGTACACTCTGCAACAGGCATAGGCGTACACTCTGCAACAGGCATAGGCGTACACTCTGCAACAGACATAGGCGCACACTCTGCAGCAGACATAAACGTACACTCTGCAACAGACATAGGCATAAACTCTGCAACAGGCATAGGCGTACACTCTGCAACAGGCATTGGCGTACACTCTGCAACAGGCATAAGCGTACACTCTGCAACAGGAATAGGCGTACACTCTGCAACAGGCATAGGCGTACACTCTGCAACAGGCATAGGCGTACACTCTGCAACAAACTTAGGCGAACACTCTGCAACAGGCATAGACGTACACTCTGCAACAGACTTAGGCGTACACTCTGCAACAGGCATTGGCATACACTCTGCAACAGGCATAGACCTACACTCTGAAACAGACATAGACGTACACTGTGCAACAGACATAGGCGTACACTCTGCAACAGACATAGGCGTACACTCTGCAACAGGCCTAGACGCACACTCTGCAACAGGCCTAGACGCACACTCTGCAACAGGCATAGACGTACACTCTGCAACTGGCAAAGACCTACACTCTGCAACAGACATAGGCGTACTCTCTGCAACAGGCATAGGCGTACACTCTGCAACAGGCATAGCCGTTCACTCTGCAACAGGCATAGCCGTACACTCTGCAACAGGCATAGCCGTACACTCTGCAACAGACATAGACCTATAGTCTGCAACAGGCATTGGCATACACTCTTCAACAGGCATAGACCTACACTCTGCAACAGACATGGGCGTACTCTCTGCAACAGGCATAGCCGTACACTCTGCAACAGACATAGACCTATAGTCTGCAACAGGCATTGGCATACACTCTTCAACAGGCATAGACGTACATTCTGCAAAAGGCATAGGCGTATACTCTGCAACAGGCATAGGCGTACTCTCTGCAACAGGCATAGACCTACACTCTGCGACAGGCATAGACGTACACTCTGCAACAGACATAGGCGTACACTCTGCAACAGGCTTGGACCTACACTCTTCGACAGGCATAGGCGTACGCTCTGCAACAGGCATTGGCGTACACTCTGCAACAGGCATTGGCGTACACTCTGCAACAGGCATAGGCGTACACTCTGCAACAGGCATAGGCGTACACTCTGCAACAGGCATAGGCGTACACTCTGCAACAGGCATAGGCGTACACTCTGCAACAGGCATAGGCGTACACTCTGCAACAGGCATAGGCGTACATTCTGCAACAGGCATAGAGGTACACTCTGCAACAGGCATAGGCGTACAATCTACAACAGGCATAGGCGTAAACTCTGCAACAGGCATAGACGTACACTCTGCAACAGGCATAGACATACACCCTGCAACAGTCATAGGCGTACACTCTGCAACAGGCATAAGCGTACACTCTGCAACAGGCATAGACGTACACTCTGCAACAGGCATAGGCGTACACTCTGCAACAGGCATAGGCGTACACTCTGCAACAGGCATAGGCGTACACTCTGCAACAGATATAGGCGTACACTCTGCAGCAGGCATTGGCATACACTCTGCAACAGGCATAGATGTACACTATGCAACAGACATAGGCGTACACTCTGCAACAGATATAGGCGTACACTCTGCAACAGGCATTGGCGGACACTCTGCAACAGGCATAGACCTACACTCTGCAACAGACATAGGCGTACTCTCTGCAACAGACATAGGCGTACTCTCTGTAACAGGCATAGGCGTACACTCTGCAACAGGCATAGGCGTACACTCTGCAACAGGCATAGGCGTACACTCTGCAACAGGCATAGGCGTACACTCTGCAACAGGCATAGGCGTACACTCTGCAACAGGCATAGACGTACACTCTGCAACAGGCATAGGCGTACTCTCTGCAACAGGCATAGGCGTACACTCTGCAACAGGCATAGCCGTACACTCTGCAACAGGCATAGCCGTACACTCTGCAACAGGCATAGGCATACACTCTGCAACAGACATAGACCTATAGTCTGCAACAGGCATTGGCATACACTCTGCAACAGGCATAGACCTACACTGTGCAACAGACATAGGCGTACTCTCTGCAACAGGCATAGACGTACACTTTGCAAAAGGCATAGGCGTATACTCTGCAACAGGCATAGGCGTACTCTCTGCAACAGGCATAGACCTACACTCTGCGACAGGCATAGACGTACACTCTGCAACAGACATAGGCGTACACTCTGCAACAGGCTTGGACCTACACTCTTCGACAGGCATAGGCGTACGCTCTGCAACAGGCATTGGCGTACACTCTGCAACAGGCATAGGCGTACACTCTGCAACAGGCATAGGCGTACACTCTGCAACAGGCATAGGCGTACACTCTGCAACAGGCATAGGCGTACACTCTGCAACAGGCATAGGCGTACACTCTGCAACAGGCATAGGCGTACATTCTGCAACAGGCATAGAGGTACACTCTGCAACAGGCATAGGCGTACACTCTGCAACAGGCATAGGCGTACACTCTACAACAGGCATAGGCGTAAACTCTGCAACAGGCATAGACGTACACTCTGCAACAGGCATAGACATACACCCTGCAACAGTCATAGGCGTACACTCTGCAACAGGCATAAGCGTACACTCTGCAACAGGCATAGATGTACACTCTGCAACAGGCATAGGCGTACACTCTGCAACAGGCATAGGCGTACACTCTGCAACAGGCATAGGCGTACACTCTGCAACAGATATAGGCGTACACTCTGCAGCAGGCATTGGCATACACTCTGCAACAGGCATAGATGTACACCATGCAACAGACATAGGCATACACTCTGCAACAGATATAGGCGTACACTCTGCAACAGGCATTGGCGGACACTCTGCAACAGGCATAGACCTACACTCTGCAACAGACATAGGCGTACACTCTGCAACAGGCATTGGCATACACTCTGCAACGTGCATAGTGCATAGACGTACACTCTGCAACAGGCTTGGACCTACACTCTTCGACAGGCATAGGCGTACGCTCTGCAACAGGCATTGGCGTACACTCTGAAACAGATATAGACGTACACTCTGCAACAGGCATAGACGTACACTCTGAAAAAGGCATAGGCGTATACTCTGCAACAGGCATAGGCGTACACGCTGCGACAGGCATAGGCATACTCTCTGCAAAAGGCATAGACCTACACTCTGCGACAGGCATAGACCTACACTCTGCAACAGACATAGGCGTACTCTCTGCAACAGGCATAGACCTACACCCTGCGACAGGCATAAACCTACACTCTGCAACAGACATAGGCGTACACTCTGCAACAGGCATAGCCGTACACTCTGCAACAGGCATAGCCGTACACTCTGCAACAGGCATAGGCATACACTCTGCAACAGACATAGACCTATAGTCTGCAACAGGCATTGGCATACACTCTGCAACAGGCATAGACCTACACTGTGCAACAGACATAGGCGTACTCTCTGCAACAGGCATAGACGTACACTTTGCAAAAGGCATAGGCGTATACTCTGCAACAGGCATAGGCGTACTCTCTGCAACAGGCATAGACCTACACTCTGCGACAGGCATAGACGTACACTCTGCAACAGACATAGGCGTACACTCTGCAACAGGCATAGCCGTACACTCTGCAACAGGCATAGCCGTACACTCTGCAACAGGCATAGGCATACACTCTGCAACAGACATAGACCTATAGTCTGCAACAGGCATTGGCATACACTCTGCAACAGGCATAGACCTACACTGTGCAACAGACATAGGCGTACTCTCTGCAACAGGCATAGACGTACACTTTGCAAAAGGCATAGGCGTATACTCTGCAACAGGCATAGGCGTACTCTCTGCAACAGGCATAGACCTACACTCTGCGACAGGCATAGACGTACACTCTGCAACAGACATAGGCGTACACTCTGCAACAGGCTTGGACCTACACTCTTCGACAGGCATAGGCGTACGCTCTGCAACAGGCATTGGCGTACACTCTGCAACAGGCATAGGCGTACACTCTGCAACAGGCATAGGCGTACACTCTGCAACAGGCATAGGCGTACACTCTGCAACAGGCATAGGCGTACACTCTGCAACAGGCATAGGCGTACACTCTGCAACAGGCATAGGCGTACATTCTGCAACAGGCATAGAGGTACACTCTGCAACAGGCATAGGCGTACACTCTGCAACAGGCATAGGCGTACACTCTACAACAGGCATAGGCGTAAACTCTGCAACAGGCATAGACGTACACTCTGCAACAGGCATAGACATACACCCTGCAACAGTCATAGGCGTACACTCTGCAACAGGCATAAGCGTACACTCTGCAACAGGCATAGACGTACACTCTGCAACAGGCATAGGCGTACACTCTGCAACAGGCATAGGCGTACACTCTGCAACAGGCATAGGCGTACACTCTGCAACAGATATAGGCGTACACTCTGCAGCAGGCATTGGCATACACTCTGCAACAGGCATAGATGTACACCATGCAACAGACATAGGCATACACTCTGCAACAGATATAGGCGTACACTCTGCAACAGGCATTGGCGGACACTCTGCAACAGGCATAGACCTACACTCTGCAACAGACATAGGCGTACTCTCTGCAACAGACATAGGCGTACTCTCTGTAACAGGCATAGGCGTACACTCTGCAACAGGCATAGGCGTACACTCTGCAACAGGCATAGGCGTACACTCTGCAACAGGCATAGACGTACACTCTGCAACAGGCATAGGCGTACACTCTGCAACAGGCATAGACGTACACTCTGCAACAGGCAAAGACGTACACTCTGCAACAGGCATAGGCGTACACTCTGCAACAGGCATAGGCGTACACTCTGCAACAGACATAGGCGTACACTCTGCAACAGGCATTGGCATACACTCTGCAACGTGCATAGTGCATAGACGTACACTCTGCAACAGGCTTGGACCTACACTCTTCGACAGGCATAGGCGTACGCTCTGCAACAGGCATTGGCGTACACTCTGAAACAGATATAGACGTACACTCTGCAACAGGCATAGACGTACACTCTGAAAAAGGCATAGGCGTATACTCTGCAACAGGCATAGGCGTACACGCTGCGACAGGCATAGGCATACTCTCTGCAAAAGGCATAGACCTACACTCTGCGACAGGCATAGACCTACACTCTGCAACAGACATAGGCGTACTCTCTGCAACAGGCATAGACCTACACCCTGCGACAGGCATAAACCTACACTCTGCAACAGACATAGGCGTACACTCTGCAACAGGCATAGGCGTACACTCTGCAACAGGCATAGGCGTACACTCTGCAACAGTCATTGGCGTACACTCTGCAACAGGCATAGGCGTACACTCTGCAACAGGCATAGGCATACACTCTGCAACAGACTTAGGCGTACACTCTGCAACAGGCATTGGCATACACTCTGCAACAGGCATAGACCTACACTGTGAAACAGACATAGACGTGCACTCTGCCACACACATAGGCGTACACTCTGCAACAGACATAACTGTACACTCTGCAACAGGCATTGGCGTACACTCTGCGACAGGTATAGACCTACACTCTGTAACAGACATAGGCGTACTCTCTGCAACAGACATAGGTGTACTCTCTGCAACAGGCATAGACGTACACTCTGCAACAGGCATAGACATACACTCTGCAACAGGCATTGGCGTACACTCTGCAACAGGCATAGACCTACACTCTGCAACAGACATAGGCGTACTCTCTGCAACAGGCATAGGCGTTCACTCTGCAACAGGCATAGGCATGCACTCTGCAACAGGCATAGGCATACACTCTGCAACAGACATAGACCTACACTCTGCAACAGGCATTGGCATACACTCTGCAACAGGCATAGACCTACACTCTGCAACAGACATAGGCGTACTCTCTGCAACAGGCATAGATGTACACTCTGCAAAAGGCATAGGCGTATACTCTGCAACAGGCATAGGCGTACACTCTGCAACAGGCATAGGCGTACTCTCTGCAACAGGCATAGACCTACACTATGCGACAGGCATAGACGTACACTCTGCAACAGGCATAGACCTACACTCTGCAACAGGCATAGACCTACACTCTGCGACAGGCATAGTCGTACACTCTGCGACAGGCATAAGCGTATACTGTGCGACAGGCATAGGCATACACTCTGCAACAGGCATAGATGTACACTCTGCAAAAGGCATAGGCGTATACTCTGCAACAGGCATAGGCGTACACTCTGCAACAGGCATAGGCGTACTCTCTGCAACAGGCATAGACCTACACTATGCCACAGGCATAGACATACACTCTGCAACAGGCTTAGGCTGGTTTCACATTTGCGTTTTTTAGCGCTGGAAAAAAACGCACATGTGCGCATGCGTTTTTTCCCCTATATTTAACATGGGTGCGCATACCTGCGCGCTTGTAAGCGCATGTATGCGATTTTCATGCGCTGTGTTTTTTTGGGGTGTGCGATTGGATTTTCCAGACGCAGCATGTTGCATTTTTTGGCCCTGCAAAAAAGCGCATGCGCACATATGCGCACGTTTTGCGCTAAAAATGGCCATTATAGCCTATGGATGTGCATATGTGCGCACTGGCATGCTCATGTATGCGTTTTTTTGCATATGCGTTTTTTTTTTTATCCATGGAATTTAGGGGTTTGGGTTAGAGTTAGGGTTAGTTAAGGGGGTTTAGTGTTAGGGTTAGGGTCAGGATCAGGGTTAGGGTTGGGTTTTGGGTCAGGGTTAGGGTTAAGTATGGTTTTGTTAAGGATTAGGGTCAGGGTTAGGGTTAAGTATGGTTTGGTTAAGGGTTAGGGTCAGGGTTAGGGTTAGGGTTAGGGTCAGGGTTAGGGTTAGGGTTAGGGTCAGGGTTAGGGTTAGGGTCAGGGTTAGGGTTAAGTATGGTTTTGTTAAGGGTTAGGTTCGGGGTTAGGGTCAGGATTAGGGTTAAGTATGGTTTTGTTAAGGGTTATGGTCAGGGTTAGGGTTAGGGTTAGGGTTAGGGTCAGGGTTAGGGTTAGGGTTAGGGTTAGGGTCAGGGTTAGGGTCAGGATTAGGGTTAAGTATGGTTTGGTTAAGGGTTAGGGTCAGGGTTAGGGTTAGGGTTAGGGTCAGGGTTAGGGTTAAGGTTAGGGTTAGGGTCAGGGTTAGGGTTAGGGTTAAGTATGATTTGGTTAAGGGTTAGGGTTAGGGTTAGGGTCAGGGTTAGGGTTAGGGTTAGGGTCAGGGTTAGGGTTAGTAAAGTCATGGTTTGGGTAGTGTGAGGGGCCACCTAAAAATGTTGTAAAAAAACGCAAACGCGGTAAAAACGCACTAAAAACGCATACAAACGCTTAAAAACGCTGCGTTTTTTTCATGCATGCTCATAAAAATGCTTGAAAAAAACGCAGCAGTTGTATGCTTTTGTATGCGTTTTTTCAATGCGTTTTTTTGCGGGAAAAACGCGCTGCAAAAAAAAGCAAGTGTGAAACTAGCCATAGACATACATTCTGCAACAGGCATAGGCATACACTCTGCAACAGGCATTGGCGTGCTTTCTGCAACAGGCATAGGCGTACACTCTACAACAGGCAATGGCGTACACTCTGCAACAGGCAATGGCGTACACTCTGCAACAGGCATTGGCGTACACTCTGCAACAGACATAGGCATACACCCTGCAACAGGCATAGGCGTACTCTCTGCAACAGGCATAGACGTACACTCTACGACAGTGATAGGCGTACACTCTGCAACAGGCATAGGCGTACACTCTGCAACAGGCATAGATCTACACTCTGCAACAGGCATAGACAAACACTTTGCAAAAGGCATTGACGTACACTCTGCAACAGGCATAGACGTACACTCTGCAACAGGCATAGGCGTACACTCTGCAACAGGCATAGGCGTACACTCTGCAACAGGCATAGGTGTACTCTCAGCAAAAGGCATAGGCGTGCACTCTGCAACAGGCATTGGCGTACACTTTGCAACAGGCATAGACCTACACTCTGCAACATACATAGGCGTACTCTCTGCAACAGGCATAGACGTACACTCTGCAACAGGCATAGACCTACACTCTGCGACAGGCATAGGCGTACACTCTGCAACAGGCATAGACCTACACTCTGCGACAGGCATAAACGTACACTCTGCAACAGGCATAGACCTACTCTCTGCAAAAGGCATAGGCGTACTCTCTGCAACAGGCATAGGCGTACTCTCTGTAACAGGCATAGCGTACTCTCTGCAACAGGTATAGGCGTACACTCTGCAAAAGGCATTGGCGTACACTTTGCAACAGGCATAGACCTACACTCTGCAACATACATAGGCGTACTCTCTGCAACAGGCATAGACGTACACTCTGCAACAGGCATAGACCTACACTCTGCGACAGCCATAGGCGTACACTCTGCAACAGGCATAGACCTACACTCTGCAACAGGCATAGACGTACACTCTGCAACAGGCAAAGGCATACACTCTGCAACAGGCATAGGCGTACTCTCTGCAACAGGCATAGGCGTACTCTCTGCAACAGGCATAGCGTACTCTCTGCAACAGGTATAGGCGTACACTCTGCAAAAGGCATTGGCGTACACTCTGCAACAGGCATAGACCTACACTCTGCAGCAGGCAAAGGCGTACTCTCTGCAACAGGCATAGACGTACACTCTGCAACAGGCATAGACCTACACTCTGCGACAGGCATAGGCGTACACTCTGCGACAGGCATAGACCTACACTCTGCAACAGACCTAGGCGTACTCTCTGCAACAGGCATAGGCATACATTCTGCAACAGGAATAGGCGTACACTCTGCAACAGACATCGGCGTACACTCTGCAACAGGCATAGGCGTACACTCTGCAACAGGCATAGGCGTACTCTCTGCAACAGGCATAGGCGTACACTCTGCAACAGGCATAGGCGTACTCTCTGCAACAGGCATAGACCTACACTATGCGACAGGCATAGACGTACACTCTGCAACAGGCATAGACCTACACTCTGCGACAGGCATAGTCGTACACTCTGCGACAGGCATAAGCGTATACTGTGCGACAGGCATAGGCATGCACTCTGCAACAGGCATAGATGTACACTCTGCAAAAGGCATAGGCGTATACTCTGCAACAGGCATAGTCGTACACTCTGCAACAGGCATAGGCGTACTCTCTGCAACAGGCATAGACCTACACTATGCCACAGGCATAGACCTACACTCTGCAACAGGCATAGACATACATTCTGCAACAGGCATAGGCATACACTCTGCAACAGGCATTGGCGTGCTTTCTGCAACAGGCATAGGCGTACACTCTGCAACAGGCATAGACGTACACTCTACGACAGTGATAGGCGTACACTCTGCAACAGGCATAGGCGTACACTCTGCAACAGGCATAGATCTACACTCTGCAACAGGCATAGACAAACACTTTGCAAAAGGCATTGACGTACACTCTGCAACAGTCATAGACGTACACACTGCAACAGGCATAGGCGTACACACTGCAACAGGCATAGGCGTACACTCTGCAACAGGCATAGGCGTACACTCTGCAACAGGCATAGGTGTACTCTCAGCAAAAGGCATAGGCGTGCACTCTGCATCAGGCATTGGCGTACACTTTGCAACAGGCATAGACCTACACTCTGCAACATACATAGGCGTACTCTCTGCAACAGGCATAGACGTACACTCTGCAACAGGCATAGACCTACACTCTGCGACAGGCATAGGCGTACACTCTGCAACAGGCATAGACCTACACTCTGCGACAGGCATAAACGTACACTCTGCAACAGGCATAGACCTACTCTCTGCAAAAGGCATAGGCGTACTCTCTGCAACAGGCATAGGCGTACTCTCTGCAACAGGCATAGCGTACTCTCTGCAACAGGTATAGGCGTACACTCTGCAAAAGGCATTGGCGTACACTTTGCAACAGGCATAGACCTACACTCTGCAACATACATAGGCGTACTCTCTGCAACAGGCATAGACGTACACTCTGCAACAGGCATAGACCTACACTCTGCGACTGGCATAGGCGTACACTCTGCAACAGGCATAGACCTACACTCTGCAACAGGCATAGACGTACACTCTGCAACAGGCAAAGGCATACACTCTGCAACAGGCATAGGCGTACTCTCTGCAACAGGCATAGGCGTACTCTCTGCAACAGGCATAGCGTACTCTCTGCAACAGGCATAGGTGTACACTCTGCAAAAGGCATTGGCGTACACTCTGCAACAGGCATAGACCTACACTCTGCAGCAGGCAAAGGCGTACTCTCTGCAACAGGTATAGACGTACACTCTGCAACAGGCATAGACCTACACTCTGCGACAGGCATAGACCTACACTCTGCAACAGACCTAGGCGTACTCTCTGCAACAGGCATATGCATACATTCTGCAACAGGCATAGGCGTACACTCTGCAACAGACATCGGCGTACACTCTGCAACAGGCATAGGCGTACACTCTGCAACAGATATAGGCGTACACTCTGCAACAGGCATTGGCGGACACTCTGCAACAGGCATAGACCTACACTCTGCAACAGACATAGGCGTACTCTCTGCAACAGACATAGGCGTACTCTCTGCAACAGGCATAGGCGTACACTCTGCAACAGGCATAGGCGTACACTCTGCAACAGGCATAGGCGTACACTCTGCAACAGGCATAGACGTACACTCTGCAACAGGCATAGGCGTACACTCTGCAACAGGCATAGACGTACACTCTGCAACAGGCAAAGACGTACACTCTGCAACAGGCATAGGCGTACACTCTGCAACAGGCATAGGCGTACACTCTGCAACAGACATAGGCGTACACTCTGCAACAGGCATTGGCATACACTCTGCAACGTGCATAGTGCATAGACGTACACTCTGCAACAGGCTTGGACCTACACTCTTCGACAGGCATAGGCGTACGCTCTGCAACAGGCATTGGCGTACACTCTGAAACAGATATAGACGTACACTCTGCAACAGGCATAGACGTACACTCTGAAAAAGGCATAGGCGTATACTCTGCAACAGGCATAGGCGTACACGCTGCGACAGGCATAGGCATACTCTCTGCAAAAGGCATAGACCTACACTCTGCGACAGGCATAGACCTACACTCTGCAACAGACATAGGCGTACTCTCTGCAACAGGCATAGACCTACACCCTGCGACAGGCATAAACCTACACTCTGCAACAGACATAGGCGTACACTCTGCAACAGGCATAGGCGTACACTCTGCAACAGGCATAGGCGTACACTCTGCAACAGTCATTGGCGTACACTCTGCAACAGGCATAGGCGTACACTCTGCAACAGGCATAGGCGTACACTCTGCAACAGGCATAGGCATACACTCTGCAACAGACTTAGGCGTACACTCTGCAACAGGCATTGGCATACACTCTGCAACAGGCATAGACCTACACTGTGAAACAGACATAGACGTACACTCTGCCACACACATAGGCGTACACTCTGCAACAGACATAACTGTACACTCTGCAACAGGCATTGGCGTACACTCTGCGACAGGTATAGACCTACACTCTGTAACAGACATAGGCGTACTCTCTGCAACAGACATAGGTGTACTCTCTGCAACAGGCATAGACGTACACTCTGCAACAGGCATAGACATACACTCTGCAACAGGCATTGGCGTACACTCTGCAACAGGCATAGACCTACACTCTGCAACAGACATAGGCGTACTCTCTGCAACAGGCATAGGCGTTCACTCTGCAACAGGCATAGGCATGCACTCTGCAACAGGCATAGGCATACACTCTGCAACAGACATAGACCTACACTCTGCAACAGGCATTGGCATACACTCTGCAACAGGCATAGACCTACACTCTGCAACAGACATAGGCGTACTCTCTGCAACAGGCATAGATGTACACTCTGCAAAAGGCATAGGCGTATACTCTGCAACAGGCATAGGCGTACACTCTGCAACAGGCATAGGCGTACTCTCTGCAACAGGCATAGACCTACACTATGCGACAGGCATAGACGTACACTCTGCAACAGGCATAGACCTACACTCTGCAACAGGCATAGACCTACACTCTGCGACAGGCATAGTCGTACACTCTGCGACAGGCATAAGCGTATACTGTGCGACAGGCATAGGCATACACTCTGCAACAGGCATAGATGTACACTCTGCAAAAGGCATAGGCGTATACTCTGCAACAGGCATAGGCGTACACTCTGCAACAGGCATAGGCGTACTCTCTGCAACAGGCATAGACCTACACTATGCCACAGGCATAGACATACACTCTGCAACAGGCTTAGGCTGGTTTCACATTTGCGTTTTTTAGCGCTGGAAAAAAACGCACATGTGCGCATGCGTTTTTTCCCCTATATTTAACATGGGTGCGCATACCTGCGCGCTTGTAAGCGCATGTATGCGATTTTCATGCGCTGTGTTTTTTTGGGGTGTGCGATTGGATTTTCCAGACGCAGCATGTTGCATTTTTTGGCCCTGCAAAAAAGCGCATGCGCACATATGCGCACGTTTTGCGCTAAAAATGGCCATTATAGCCTATGGATGTGCATATGTGCGCACTGGCATGCTCATGTATGCGTTTTTTTGCATATGCGTTTTTTTTTTTATCCATGGAATTTAGGGGTTTGGGTTAGAGTTAGGGTTAGTTAAGGGGGTTTAGGGTTAGGGTTAGGGTCAGGATCAGGGTTAGGGTTGGGTTTTGGGTCAGGGTTAGGGTTAAGTATGGTTTTGTTAAGGATTAGGGTCAGGGTTAGGGTCAGGATTAGGGTTAAGTATGGTTTGGTTAAGGGTTAGGGTCAGGGTTAGGGTTAGGGTTAGGGTCAGGGTTAGGGTTAGGGTTAGGGTCAGGGTTAGGGTTAGGGTCAGGGTTAGGGTTAAGTATGGTTTTGTTAAGGGTTAGGTTCGGGGTTAGGGTCAGGATTAGGGTTAAGTATGGTTTTGTTAAGGGTTATGGTCAGGGTTAGGGTTAGGGTTAGGGTTAGGGTCAGGGTTAGGGTTAGGGTTAGGGTTAGGGTCAGGGTTAGGGTCAGGATTAGGGTTAAGTATGGTTTGGTTAAGGGTTAGGGTCAGGGTTAGGGTTAGGGTTAGGGTCAGGGTTAGGGTTAAGGTTAGGGTTAGGGTCAGGGTTAGGGTTAGGGTTAAGTATGATTTGGTTAAGGGTTAGGGTCAGGGTTAGGGTTAGGGTTAGGGTCAGGGTTAGGGTTAGTAAAGTCATGGTTTGGGTAGTGTGAGGGGCCACCTAAAAATGTTGTAAAAAAACGCAAACGCGGTAAAAACGCACTAAAAACGCATACAAACGCTTAAAAACGCTGCGTTTTTTTCATGCATGCTCATAAAAATGCTTGAAAAAAACGCAGCAGTTGTATGCTTTTGTATGCGTTTTTTCAATGCGTTTTTTTGCGGGAAAAACGCGCTGCAAAAAAAAGCAAGTGTGAAACTAGCCATAGACATACATTCTGCAACAGGCATAGGCATACACTCTGCAACAGGCATTGGCGTGCTTTCTGCAACAGGCATAGGCGTACACTCTACAACAGGCAATGGCGTACACTCTGCAACAGGCAATGGCGTACACTCTGCAACAGGCATTGGCGTACACTCTGCAACAGACATAGGCATACACCCTGCAACAGGCATAGGCGTACTCTCTGCAACAGGCATAGACGTACACTCTACGACAGTGATAGGCGTACACTCTGCAACAGGCATAGGCGTACACTCTGCAACAGGCATAGATCTACACTCTGCAACAGGCATAGACAAACACTTTGCAAAAGGCATTGACGTACACTCTGCAACAGGCATAGACGTACACTCTGCAACAGGCATAGGCGTACACTCTGCAACAGGCATAGGCGTACACTCTGCAACAGGCATAGGTGTACTCTCAGCAAAAGGCATAGGCGTGCACTCTGCAACAGGCATTGGCGTACACTTTGCAACAGGCATAGACCTACACTCTGCAACATACATAGGCGTACTCTCTGCAACAGGCATAGACGTACACTCTGCAACAGGCATAGACCTACACTCTGCGACAGGCATAGGCGTACACTCTGCAACAGGCATAGACCTACACTCTGCGACAGGCATAAACGTACACTCTGCAACAGGCATAGACCTACTCTCTGCAAAAGGCATAGGCGTACTCTCTGCAACAGGCATAGGCGTACTCTCTGTAACAGGCATAGCGTACTCTCTGCAACAGGTATAGGCGTACACTCTGCAAAAGGCATTGGCGTACACTTTGCAACAGGCATAGACCTACACTCTGCAACATACATAGGCGTACTCTCTGCAACAGGCATAGACGTACACTCTGCAACAGGCATAGACCTACACTCTGCGACAGCCATAGGCGTACACTCTGCAACAGGCATAGACCTACACTCTGCAACAGGCATAGACGTACACTCTGCAACAGGCAAAGGCATACACTCTGCAACAGGCATAGGCGTACTCTCTGCAACAGGCATAGGCGTACTCTCTGCAACAGGCATAGCGTACTCTCTGCAACAGGTATAGGCGTACACTCTGCAAAAGGCATTGGCGTACACTCTGCAACAGGCATAGACCTACACTCTGCAGCAGGCAAAGGCGTACTCTCTGCAACAGGCATAGACGTACACTCTGCAACAGGCATAGACCTACACTCTGCGACAGGCATAGGCGTACACTCTGCGACAGGCATAGACCTACACTCTGCAACAGACCTAGGCGTACTCTCTGCAACAGGCATAGGCATACATTCTGCAACAGGAATAGGCGTACACTCTGCAACAGACATCGGCGTACACTCTGCAACAGGCATAGGCGTACACTCTGCAACAGGCATAGGCGTACTCTCTGCAACAGGCATAGGCGTACACTCTGCAACAGGCATAGGCGTACTCTCTGCAACAGGCATAGACCTACACTATGCGACAGGCATAGACGTACACTCTGCAACAGGCATAGACCTACACTCTGCGACAGGCATAGTCGTACACTCTGCGACAGGCATAAGCGTATACTGTGCGACAGGCATAGGCATACACTCTGCAACAGGCATAGATGTACACTCTGCAAAAGGCATAGGCGTATACTCTGCAACAGGCATAGTCGTACACTCTGCAACAGGCATAGGCGTACTCTCTGCAACAGGCATAGACCTACACTATGCCACAGGCATAGACCTACACTCTGCAACAGGCATAGACATACATTCTGCAACAGGCATAGGCATACACTCTGCAACAGGCATTGGCGTGCTTTCTGCAACAGGCATAGGCGTACACCCTGCAACAGGCATAGACGTACACTCTACGACAGTGATAGGCGTACACTCTGCAACAGGCATAGGCGTACACTCTGCAACAGGCATAGATCTACACTCTGCAACAGGCATAGACAAACACTTTGCAAAAGGCATTGACGTACACTCTGCAACAGTCATAGACGTACACACTGCAACAGGCATAGGCGTACACACTGCAACAGGCATAGGCGTACACTCTGCAACAGGCATAGGCGTACACTCTGCAACAGGCATAGGTGTACTCTCAGCAAAAGGCATAGGCGTGCACTCTGCATCAGGCATTGGCGTACACTTTGCAACAGGCATAGACCTACACTCTGCAACATACATAGGCGTACTCTCTGCAACAGGCATAGACGTACACTCTGCGACAGGCATAGACCTACACTCTGCGACAGGCATAGGCGTACACTCTGCAACAGGCATAGACCTACACTCTGCGACAGGCATAAACGTACACTCTGCAACAGGCATAGACCTACTCTCTGCAAAAGGCATAGGCGTACTCTCTGCAACAGGCATAGGCGTACTCTCTGCAACAGGCATAGCGTACTCTCTGCAACAGGTATAGGCGTACACTCTGCAAAAGGCATTGGCGTACACTTTGCAACAGGCATAGACCTACACTCTGCAACATACATAGGCGTACTCTCTGCAACAGGCATAGACGTACACTCTGCAACAGGCATAGACCTACACTCTGCGACTGGCATAGGCGTACACTCTGCAACAGGCATAGACCTACACTCTGCAACAGGCATAGACGTACACTCTGCAACAGGCAAAGGCATACACTCTGCAACAGGCATAGGCGTACTCTCTGCAACAGGCATAGGCGTACTCTCTGCAACAGGCATAGCGTACTCTCTGCAACAGGCATAGGTGTACACTCTGCAAAAGGCATTGGCGTACACTCTGCAACAGGCATAGACCTACACTCTGCAGCAGGCAAAGGCGTACTCTCTGCAACAGGTATAGACGTACACTCTGCAACAGGCATAGACCTACACTCTGCGACAGGCATAGACCTACACTCTGCAACAGACCTAGGCGTACTCTCTGCAACAGGCATATGCATACATTCTGCAACAGGCATAGGCGTACACTCTGCAACAGACATCGGCGTACACTCTGCAACAGGCATAGGCGTACACTCTGCAACAGGCATTGGCGTACACTCTGCAACAGGCATTGGCGTACACTCTGCAACAGACATAGGCGTACTCTCTGCAACAGCTATAGGTGTACACTCTGCAACAGACATAGGCGTACACTCTGCAACAGGCATAGGCCTACACACTGCAACAGACATAGGTGTACTCTCTGCAACAGACATAGGCGTACACTCTGCAACAGGCATAGGCGTACACTCTGCAACAGACATAGGCGTACACTCTGCAACAGACATAGGCGTACACTCTGCAACAGACATAGGCGTACACTCTGCAACAGACATAGGCGTACACTCTGCAACAGACATAGGCGTACACTGTCTAAAAGACATGGGCGTACACTCTGCAACAGACATAGGCGTACACTCTGCAACAGACATAGGCGTACACTCTGCAACAGACATAGGCGTACACTCTGCGACAGGCATAGACCTACACTCTGCAAAAGGCATAGGCGTACACTCTGGAACAGACATAGGCGTACACTTTGCAACAGACAGAGGCGTACTCTCTGCAACAGACATAGGAATACTCTCTCTGCAACAGGCAGAGACCAACACTCTGTGACAGGCATAGGCGTACACTCTGCAACAGACATAGACGTACTCTCCGCAACAGTCATAGACGTACACTCTGCAATAGGCATAGACGTACACTCTGCAACAGGCATAAACCTACACTCTGCAACAGACATAGGCGTACTCTCTGCAACAGGCATAGACATACACTCTGCAACAGGCATAGACCTACACTCTGAAAACAGGCACAGACGTACACTCTGCAACAGGCATAGACCTACACTCTGCAACAGGCATAGACAAACACTCTGCAACAGGCATAGGCGTACACTCTGCAACAGGCAAAGACGTACACTCTGCAACAGGCATAGACGTACACTCTGCAACAGGGATAGACGTACACTATGCAACAGGCATAGACCTACACTCTGCAACAGGCATAGACATACATTCTGCAACAGGCATAGGCGTACTCTCTGCAACAGACATAGGCATAAACTCTGCAACAGACATAGGCATAAACTCTGCAACAGGCATAGACGTACTCTCTGCAACAGGCATAGACGAACACTCTGCAACAGGCATAGACCTACACTCTGCAACAGGCATAGACCTACACTCTGCAACAGGCATAGGCGTACACTCTGCAACAGGCATAGACATACACTCTGCGACAGGCATAGACGTACACTCTGCGACAGGCATAGACGTACACTCTGCGACAGGCATAGACGTACACTCTGCGACAGGCATAGACGTACACTCTGCCACAGGCATAGACGTACACTCTGCAACAGGCATAGACGTACACTCTGCAACAGGCATAGACCTACACTTTGCAACAGGCATAGACCTGCACTCTGCAACAGGTATAGGCGTACACTCTGCAACAGGCATAAATCTACACTCTGCAACAGGCATAGGCGTACACTCTGCGACAGGCATAGACGTACACTCTGCAACAGGCATAGGCGTACTCTCTGCAACAGGCATAGGCGTACTCTCTGCAACAGGCATAGGCGTACTCTCTGCAACAGGCATAGGCGTACTCTCTGCAACAGGCATAGACGTACTCTCTGCAACAGGGATAGACGTACACTATGCAACAGGCATAGACCTACACTCTGCAACAGGCATAGACATACATTCTGCAACAGGCATAGGCGTACTCTCTGCAACAGACATAGGCATAAACTCTGCAACAGACATAGGCATAAACTCTGCAACAGGCATAGACGTACTCTCTGCAACAGGCATAGACGAACACTCTGCAACAGGCATAGACCTACACTCTGCAACAGGCATAGATCTACACTCTGCAACAGGCATAGGCCTACACTCTGCAACAGGCATAGACATACACTCTGCGACAGGCATAGACGTACACTCTGGGACAGGCATAGACGTACACTCTGCGACAGGCCTAGACGTACACTCTGCGACAGGCCTAGACGTACACTCTGCGACAGGCCTAGACGTACACTCTGCGACAGGCCTAGATGTACACTCTGCCACAGGCATAGACGTACACTCTGCAACAGGCATAGACGTACACTCTGCAACAGGCATAGACCTACACTTTGCAACAGGCATAGACCTGCACTCTGCAACAGGTATAGGCGTACACTCTGCGACAAGCATAGGCGTACACTCTGTGACAGGCATAGACGTACACTCTGCAACAGGCATAGGCGTACTCTCTGCAACAGGCATAGGCGTACTCTCTGCAACAGGCATAGGCGTACTCTCTGCAACAGGCATAGGCGTACTCTCTGCAACAGGCATAGGCGTACACTCTGCAACAGCCATTGGCGTACACTCTGCAACAGGCATAGACCTACACTCTGCAACAGACATAGGCGTACTCTCTGCAACAGACATAGACGTACACTCTGCAACAGGCATAGACCTACACTCTGCGACAGGCATAGGCATACAATCTGCAACAGGCATTGGCGTACATTCTGCAACAGACATAGACCTACACTCTGCAACAGGCATAGGCGTACTCTGCAATAGGCATATGCGTACACTCTGCAACAGGCATAGGCGTTCACTCTGCAACAGACATAGGCGTACACTCTGCAACAGGCATAGGCTTACACTCTGCAACAGGCATTGGCGTACACTCTGCAACAGGCATAGACCTACACTCTGCAACAGACATAGGCATATTCTCTGCAACAGGCATAGACGTACACTCTGCAACAGGCATAGACCTACACTCTGCGACAGGCATAGACGTACACTCTGCGACAGGCATAGACGTACACTCTGCGACAGGCATAGACGTACACTCTGCGACAGGCATAGACGTACACTCTGCGACAGGCATAGACGTACACTCTGCGACAGGCATAGACGTACACTCTGCAACAGGCATAGATGTACACTCTGCAACAGGCATAGACATACACTCTGGAACAGGCATAGGCGTACACTCTGCAACAGGCTTAGGCGTACTTTCTGCAACAGGCATAGGCGTACACTCTGCAAAAGACATAGGCGTACACTCTGCAACAGGCATAGTCATATACTCTGCAACAGGCATAGGCGTACTCTCTGCAACAGGCATAGACGTACACTCTGCAACAGGCGTAGACCTACACTCTGCGACAGTCATAGACGTACACTCTGCAACAGGCATAGACAAACACTCTGCAAAAGACATTGGTGTACACTCTGCAACAGGCATAGACGTACACTCTGCAACAGTCATAGGCGTAAACTCTGCAACAGGCATAGGCGTACACTCTGCAACAGGCATAGGCGTACACTCTGCAACAGGCATAGGCTTACTCTCCGCAACAGGCATAGACGTACACTCTGCAACAGGCATAGCCGTACACTCTGCAACAGGCATAGACGTACTCTCTGCAACAGGCATAGGCTTACACTCTGCCACAGACAAAGGCGTACACTCTGCAACAGGCATAGCCGTACACTCTGCAACAGGCATAGACGTACTCTCTGCAACAGGCATAGGCGTACACTCTGCCACAGACAAAGGCGTACACTCTGCAACAGGCATAGCCGTACACTCTGCAACAGGCATAGACGTACTCTCTGCAACAGGCATAGGCGTACACTCTGCAACAGACATGGGCGTACACTCTACAACAGACATAGGCGTACACTCTGCGACAGGCATAGGCGTACACTCTGCAACAGACATAGACGTACTCCCTGCAACAGGCATAGACCTACACTCTGCGACAGGCTTAGGCGTACACTCTGCAACAGACACAGGAATACTCTATCTGCGACAGGCAGAAGCGTACACTCTGCAACAGACATAGGCGTACTGTCCGCAACAGGCATAGACGTACACTCTGCAAAAGGCATAGACGTAAACTCTGCAAAAGGCATAGGCGTACACTCTGCAAAAGGCATAGGCGTACACTCTGCAAAAGGCATAGGCGTACACTCTACAACAGGCATAAATCTACACTCTGCAACAGACATAGGCGTACACTCTGCAACAGGCATATGCGTACTCTCTGCAGCAGACATAGGCGTACACTCTGCAACAGGCATTGGCGTACACTCTGGGAGAGGCATAGACGTACACTCTGCAATAGGCATAGACGTACACTCTGCAACAGACATAGGCGTACTCTCTGCAACAGGCATAGCCGTACACTCTGCAACAGGCATAGACGTACTCTCTGCAACAGGCATAGGCGTACACTCTGCCACAGACAATGGCGTACACTCTTCAACAGGCATAGCTGTACACTCTGCAACAGGCATAGACGTACTCTCTGCAACAGGCATAGGCGTACACTCTGCCACAGACAAAGGCGTACACTCTGCAACAGGCATAGCCGTACACTCTGCAACAGGCATAGACGTACTCTCTGCAACAGGCATAGGCGTACACTCTGCAACAGACATGGGCGTACACTCTACAACAGACATAGGCGTACACTCTGCGACAGGCATAGGCGTACACTCTGCAACAGACATAGACGTACTCCCTGCAACAGGCATAGACCTACACTCTGCGACAGGCATAGGCGTACACTCTGCAACAGACACAGGAATACTCTATCTGCGACAGGCATAAGCGTACACTCTGCAACAGACATAGGCGTACTGTCCGCAACAGGCATAGACGTACACTCTGCAATAGGCATAGACGTAAACTCTGCAAAACGCATAGGCGTACACTCTGCAAAAGGCATAGGCGTACACTCTGCAAAAGGCATAGGCGTACACTCTACAACAGGCATAAATCTACACTCTGCAACAGACATAGGCGTACACTCTGCAACAGGCATATGCGTACTCTCTGCAGCAGACATAGGCGTACACTCTGCAACAGGCATTGGCGTACACTCTGGGAGAGGCATAGGCGTACACTCTGCAACAGGCATAGGCGTACACTCTGCAACAGGCATATGCGTACTCTCTGCAGCAGACATAGGCGTACACTCTGCAACAGACATAGGCGTACACTCTGCAACAGGCATAGGCGTACTCTCTGCAACAGGCATAGGCGTACACTCTGCAACAGGCAAAGACCTACACTCTGCAAGAGACATAGGCGTACTCTCTGCAACAGGCATAGATCTACACTCTGCAACAGGCATAGACATACATTCTGCAACAGGCATAGGCGTACTCTCTGCAACAGACATAGGCATAAACTCTGCAACAGACATAGGCATAAACTCTGCAACAGGCATAGGCGTACTCTCTGCAACAGGCATAGACGAACACTCTGCAACAAGCATAGACCTACACTCTGCAACAGGCATAGACCTACACTCTGCAACAGACATAGGCATATTCTCTGAAACAGGCATAGACGTACACTCTGCAACAGGCATAGACCTACACTCTGCGACAGGCATAGACGTACACTCTGCGACAGGCATAGACGTACACTCTGCAACAGGCATAGGCGTACACTCTGCAACAGGCATAGACGTACACTCTGCAACAGGCATAGACGTACACTCTGCAACAGGCATAGACCTACACTCTGCAACAGGCATAGACCTACACTCTGCAACAGGCATAGACATACACTCTAGAACAGGCATAGACGTACACTCTGCAACAGGCTTAGGAGTACTTTCTGCAACAGGCATAAGCGTACACTCTGCAACAGACATAGGCATACACTCTGCAACAGGTATAGGCGTACACTCTGCAACAGACATAGGAATACTCTCTCTGCAAAAGGCATAGACCTACACTCTGCGACAGGCATAGGCGTACACTCTGCAACAGACATAGGCGTACTGTCCGCAACAGGCATAGACGTACAATCTGCAATAGGCATAGACGTACACTCTGCAACAGGCATAGACGTAAACTCTTCAAAAGGTATAGGCGTACACTCTAAAACAGGCATAAATCTACACTCTGCAACAGACATAGGCGTACACTCTGCAACAGGCATAGGCATACACTCTGCAACAGGCATATGCGTACTCTCTGCAACAGACATAGGCGTATACTCTGCAACAGGCATTGGCGTACACTCTGGGACAGGCATAGGCGTACACTCTGGGACAGGCATAGGCGTACACTCTGCAACAGACATAGGCGTACACTCTGCAACAGGCATAGGTGTACTCTCTGCAACAGGCATAGGCGTACACTCTGCAACAGGCATAGACCTACACTCTGCAACAGACATAGGCGTACTCTCTGCAACAGGCATAGACGTACACTCTGCAACAGGCATAGACCTACACTCTGCGACAGGCATAGATGTACACTCTGCAACAGGCATAGACGTACACTCTGCAACAGGCATAGACGTACACTCTGCAACAGGCATAGGCGTACACTATGCAACAGGCATAGGCGTACACTCTGCAACAGGCATAGGCGTACACTCTGCAACAGGCATAGACGTACACTCTGCAACAGGCATAGACGTACACTCTGCAACAGGCATAGGCGTACACTCTGCAACAGGCATAGGCGTACACTATGCAACAGGCATAGGTGTACACTCTGCAACAGGCATAGGTGTACACTCTGCAACTGGCATAGGCGTACTCTCTGCAACAGGCATAGGCGTACACTATGCAACAGGCATAGGCGTACACTCTGCAACAGGCATAGACATACACTCTGCAACAGGCATAGACGTACACTCTGCAACAGGCATAGACGTACACTCTGCAACAGGCATAGGCGTACACTATGCAACAGGCATAGGCGTACACTCTGCAACAGGCATAGGCGTACACTCTGCAACAGGCATAGACGTACACTCTGCAACAGGCATAGACATACACTCTGCAACAGGCATAGACATACACTCTGCAACAGGCATAGGTGTACACTCTGCAACTGGCATAGGCGTACTCTCTGCAACAGGCATAGGCGTACACTATGCAACAGGCATAGGCGTACACTCTGCAACAGGCATAGACGTACACTCTGCAACAGGCATAGACATACACTCTGCAACAGGCATAGACGTACACTCTGCAACAGGCATAGACGTACACTCTGCAACAGGCATAGGCGTACACTATGCAACAGGCATAGGCGTACACTATGCAACAGGCATAGGCGTACACTCTGCAACAGGCATAGACGTACACTCTGCAACAGGCATAGACATACACTCTGCAACAGGCATAGACATACACTCTGCAACAGGCATAGGTGTACACTCTGCAACTGGCATAGGCGTACTCTCTGCAACAGGCATAGGCGTACACTCTGCAACAGGCATTGGCGTACACTCTGCAACAGGCATAGACCTACACTCTGCAACAGACATAGGTGTACTTTCTGCAACAGGCATAAACGTACACTCTGCAACAGGCATAGACCTACACTCTGCGACAGGCATAGGCGTACACTCTGCAACAGACATAGGAGTACACTCTGCAACAGGCATAGGCGTACACTCTGCAACAGGCATAGGCGTACACTCTGCAACAGACATAGGCCTACACTCTGCAACAGACATAGGCGTACTCTCTGCAACAGGCATAGACCTACACTCTGCAACAGGCATAGGCGTACTCTCTGCAACAGGCATAGACGTACACTCTGCAACAGGCATCGGCGTACACTCTGCGACAGGCATAGGCGTACTCTCTGCAGCAGGCATAGACCTACACTCTGCGACAGGCATCGGCGTACACTCTGCAACAGACATAGGCGTACTCTCCGCAATAGGCATAGACGTACACTCTGCAATAGGCATAGACGTACACTCTGCAACAGGCATAGACGTACACTCTGCAAAAGGCATAGGCGTACACTCTGCAAAAGGCATAGGCGTACACTCTGCAACAGGCATAAACCTACACTCTACAAGAGACATAGGCGTATTCTCTGCAATAGGCATAGACATACACTCTGCAACAGGCATAGGCGTACACTCTGCAACAGGCATAGGCGTACACTCTGCAACAGGCATAGGCGTACTCTCTGCAACAGGCATAGGCGTACTCTCTGCAACAGGCATAGGCGTACACTCTGCAACAGGCATAGGCGTACACTCTGCAACAGGCATTGGCGTACACTCTGCAACAGGCATAGACCTACACTCTGCAACAGGCATAGACCTACACTCTGCAACAGGCATAGACCTACACTCTGCAACAGGCATAGACCTACACTCTGCAACAGGCATAGACCTACACTCTGCAACAGGCATAGACATACTGTACATTCTGCAACAGGCATAGGCGTACACTCTGCAACAGGCATAGGCGTACTCTCTGCAACAGGCATAGGCGTACACTCTGCAACAGGCATAGGCGTACTCTCTGCAAAAGGCATAGACGTACACTCTGCAACAGGCATAGACGTAAACTCTGCAACAGGCATAGACCTACACCTTGCTACATGCATAGAGGTACACTCTGCAACAGGCATAGGCGTACACTCTGCAACAGGCATAGACGTACACTCTGCAACAGGCATAGACGTACACTCTGCAACAGACAAAGGCGTACACTCTGCAACAGGCATAGGCGTACACTCTGCAACAGGCATAGACCTACACTCTGCGACAGGCATAGACAAACACTCTGCAACAGGCATAGACATACATTCTGCAACAGGCATAGGCGTACACTCTGCAACAGGCATAGGCGTACTCTCTGCAACAGGCATAGGCGTACACTCTGCAACAGGCATAGACGTACTCTCTGCAAAAGGCATAGACGTACACTCTGCAACAGACATAGACGTAAACTCTGCAACAGGCATAGACCTCCACCTTGCGACAGGCATAGACGTACACTCTGCAACAGGCATAGACCTACACTCTGCAACAGGCATAGACCTACACTCTGCAACAGGCATAGACCTACACTCTGCAACAGGCATAGACATACTGTACATTCTGCAACAGGCATAGGCGTACACTCTGCAACAGGCATAGGCGTACTCTCTGCAACAGGCATAGGCGTACACTCTGCAACAGGCATAGGCGTACTCTCTGCAAAAGGCATAGACGTACACTCTGCAACAGGCATAGACGTAAACTCTGCAACAGGCATAGACCTACACCTTGCTACAGGCATAGAGGTACACTCTGCAACAGGCATAGGCGTACACTCTGCAACAGGCATAGACGTACACTCTGCAACAGGCATAGACGTACACTCTGCAACAGACAAAGGCGTACACTCTGCAACAGGCATAGGCGTACACTCTGCAACAGGCATAGACCTACACTCTGCGACAGGCATAGACCAACACTCTGCAACAGGCATAGACATACATTCTGCAACAGGCATAGGCGTACACTCTGCAACAGGCATAGGCGTACTCTCTGCAACAGGCATAGGCGTACACTCTGCAACAGGCATAGACGTACTCTCTGCAAAAGGCATAGACGTACACTCTGCAACAGACATAGACGTAAACTCTGCAACAGGCATAGACCTCCACCTTGCGACAGGCATAGACGTACACTCTGCAACAGGCATAGACCTACACTCTGCAACAGGCATAGACAAACATTCTGCAACAGGCATAGGCGTACACTCTGCAACAGGCATAGACGTACACTCTGCAACAGGCAAAGGTGTACACTCTGCAACAGGCAAAGGTGTACACTCTGCAACAGCCATAGGCGTACACTCTGCAACAGGCATAGGCGTACACTCTGCAACAGGCATAGACCTACACTCTGCGACAGGCATAGATGTACACTCTGCAACAGGCATAGGCGTACACTCTGCAACAGGCATAGACCTACACTCTGCGACAGGCATAGACGTACACTCTGCAACAGGCATAGACCTACACTCTGCAACAGACATAGGCGTACACTCTGCAACAGACATAGGCGTACACTCTGCAACAGACATAGGCGTACACTCTGCAACAGACATAGGCATACACTCTGCAACAGGCATAGGCGTACACTCTGCAACAGGCATTGGCGTACACTCTGCAACAGGCATAGGCGTACACTCTGCAACAGGCATAGGCGTACACTCTGCAACAGGCATAGACGTGCACTCTGCAACAGACTTAGGCGTACACTCTGCAACAGACATAGGCGTACACTCTGCAACAGGCATTGGCGTACACTCTGCAACAGGCATAGACCTACACTCTGAAACAGACAGACGTATACTCTGCAACAGACATAGGCGTACACTCTGCAACAGACATAGGCGTACACTCTGCAACAGGCATTGGCGTACACTCTGCAACAGGCATAGACCTACACTCTGCAACAGACATAGGCGTACTCTCTGCAACAGACATAGGCGTACTCTCTGCAGCAGGCATATGCGTATACTCTGCAACAGCCATAGACGTACACTCTGCAACAGGCGTAGACCTACACTCTGCAACAAGCATTGGCGTACACTCTGCAACAGGCATAGACCTACACTCTGCAACAGACATAGGCGTGCTCTCTGCAACAGGCATAGGCGTACACTCTGCAACAGGCATAGGCGTACTCTCTGCAACAGGCATAGACGTACACTCTGAAACAGGCCTAGACGTACACTCTGCAACAGGCATAGACGTACACTCTGCAACAGGCATAGACCTACACTCTGCAACAGGCATAGGCGTACACTCTACAACAGGCATAGGCATACACTCTGCAACAGACATAGACCTACACTCTGCAACAGGCATTGGCATTCACTCTGCAACAGGCATAGACGTACGCTCTGCAAAAGGCATAGGCGTACACACTGCAACAGGCATAGGCGTATACTCTGCAACAGGCATAGGCGTACTCTCTGCAACAGGCATAGACCTACACTCTGCGACAGGCATAGACGTACGCTCTGCAACAGGCTTGGACCTACACTCTGCGACAGGCATAGGCGTACGCTTTGCAACAGGCATTGGCGTACACTCTGCAACAGGCATAGACCTACACTCTGCAGCAGACATAGGCGTACTCTATGCAACAGGCATAGACGTACACTTTGCAACAGGCAGAGACATACACTCTGTGACAGGCATTGGCGCACACTCTGCAACAGGCATAGACCTACACTCTGCAACAGACATGGGCTTACTCTCTGCAACAAGCATAGGCGTACACTCTGCAACAGACATAGGCGTACTCTCTGCAACAGACATAGGCGTACTCTCTGCAACAGGCATAGGCGTATACTCTGCAACAGGCATAGGCGTACACTCTGCAACAGGCATAGGCGTACACTCTGCAACAGGCATAGGCGTACACTCTGCAACAGGCATAGGCGTACACTCTGCAACAGGCATTGGCATACACTCTGCAACAGGCATAGACCTACACTCTGCAACAGACATAGGCGTACTCTCTGCAGCAGGCATAGACCTACGCTCTGCAACAGACATAGGCGTACTCTCTGCAGCAGGCATAGACGTACACTCTGCAAAAGGCATAGGCGTATACTCTGCAACATGCGTAGGCGTACACTCTGCGACAGGCATAGGCGTACTCTCTGCAAAAGGCATAGACCTACACTCTGCAACAGGCATAGACCTACACTCTGCAACAGACATAGGCGTACACTCTGCAACAGGCATAGACCTACACTCTGCGACAGGCATAAACCTACACTCTGCAACAGGCATAGACCTACACTCTTCATCTGGCAAAGGCATGCACTCGGCAGCAGGCATAGGCATACACTCTGCAACAGGCATAGGCATACACTCTGCAACAGGCATAGGCCTACACTCTGCAACAGACATAGGCGTACACTCTGCAACAGACATAGGCCTACACTCTGCTACAGACATAGGCGTACTCTCTGCAACAGACATAGGCGTACACTCTGCAACAGGCATAGGCGTACACTCTGCAACAGGCATAGGCGTACACAATGCAACAGGCATAGGCGTACACAATGCAACAGGCATAGGTGTACACTCTGCAACAGGCATAGGCGTACACTCTGCAACAGGCATAGGCGTACACTCTACAACAGGCATAGGCGTAAACTCTGCAACAGGCATAGACGTACATTCTGCAACAGGCATAGGCGTACACTCTACAACAGGCATAGGCGTAAACTCTGCAACAGGCATAGACGTACACTCTGCAACAGGCATAGACGTACACTCTGCAACAGGCATAAGCGTACACTCTGCAACAGGTATAGACGTATACTCTGCAACAGGCATAGGGGTGCACTCTGCAACAGGCATAGGCGTACACTCTGCAACAGGCATAGGCGTACACTCTGCAACAGGCATAGGCGTACACTCTGCAACAGATATAGGCGTACACTCTGCAACAGGCATTGGCATACACTCTGCAACAGGCATTGGCATACACTCTGCAACAGGCATAGACCTACACTCTGAAACAGACATAGACGTACACTCTGCAACAGACATAGGCGTACACTCTGCAACAGATATAGGCGTACACTCTGCAACAGGCATTGGCGTACACTCTGCAACAGGCATAGACCTACACTCTGCAACAGACATAGGCGTACTCTCTGCAACAGACATAGGCGTACTCCCTGCAACAGGCATAGATGTACACTCTGCAACAGGCATAGGCGTACACTCTGAAACAGGCATAGGCGTACACTCTGCAACAGGCATAGACGTAAACTCTGCAACAGGCATAGGCGTACACTCTGCAACAGGCATAGGCGTACACTCTGCAACAGGCATAGGCGTACACTCTGCAACAGGCATAGACGTACACTCTGCAACAGGCATAGGCGTACACTCTGCAACAGACATAGGCGTACACTCTGCAACAGGCATTGGCATACACTCTGCAACAGGCATAGACCTACACTCTGAAACAGATATAGACGTACAGTCTGCAACAGACATAGGCGTACACTCTGCAACAGACATAGGCGTACACTCTGCAACAGGCATTGACGTACACTCTGCAACAGGCATAGACCTACACTCTGCAACAGACATAGGCGTACTCTCTGCAACAGGCATAGACGTACCCTCTGCAACAGGCATAGACGTACACTCTGCAACAGACATAGGCGTACACTCTGCAACAGACATTGCCGTACACTCTGCAACAGGCATAGGCGTACACTCTGCAACAGGCATTGGCGTACACTCTGCAACAGGCATTGGCGTACCTATGACGACTGGCTCCCCCGCTGGTTATCGCTGATTGCGCGAGAAGCTCCTGGACCATTCCTCGTCGGCCACTTCCTGCGGCGCTTCCTGTGGCTCCGACGAGCGACGCGTGGAGCCGGGCGGGAGGATGTCAGGATCGCCACATCTGACAGGTAAGTAGTGACCCCCGTCCCCAGCGATGTCGCTGGTGAGATCTGCCTGAGTGGCAGCTCATTAGCGACCACCTAGCGATGCACCAGCGATGCTGACCGCGTCATATCGCTAGTCGGGATCACTGGTGCATCGCTAGGTGTAACGGTACCCTTAGAAGTGGTATGCAAATGAGTTTGCAAGTGCTCTGGGTGGGATACATCACTGCCACTGCCTCAGCTCCCAGCTCCATTTTATACCTAAGGCTAAGTTTACACGTTGCATTTTTGCTGCGTTTTTGTTTTGTGCAGGTAAAACCTGTTTTCTTGTCAGTAAAGGCTCTGCTTACAAAAAGAAGGTTTTTCTGCATTTTTGCTGTGCTTTTATTGTCTCTTGTGCATGCCGATAAAATTTATTTCCCACTCAAACAAACATAATGCAACTTCCTTAGCAAAACCTGATGCCTGCATTTTTTGCTGCATTGTTGCCACATTGCTTTCTATGGGTGAAAAAAAAACGCTGCAAAAATGCTGAAAGAAGTGACACACAGATGTTAAAAACGCAGCAGTTTTCCAATAATGTCGGGAAAAAAGAACAATATGTGTCATGAGTTTTCTGAAATCTCAGAGCTTTTGCTGTACTGTGAAACACAGCTTGAAATTTGCATAAAAACAATAGCAGTGAAAATGCAACGTGTGAACACAGCCTGACTCTGCCCATGTTATATCCCAATTACATGAGTTATGTGTGTTATATTCTGTCAAATATTTGAGTTCTATACTGTAAATTTGTCCTTGCATATGTTTCAATAACATCATTGTGGTACGGAGGGGGGCCCATACGTATTTCTCGCACAGGGGCCCTCTGCAGTTTGTGTCCTCCCTTGATTCGGATATTTGCCAAATGCCGGATACCTTAATTGAAACCAAACAGCCCCAATTATAGGTATTAGTTTCCACAACTATCCTTGGGTTCTATATTTAAAATATAGGATGTCAGGAATGTATTGTGTAAATGGTCTGCAATGATTCTGCATCTGACTTTGATATTGCACTCCCTGTTAAGTCACATCCCTAAAGTATATGGCAGTACATGGGGCCCCAGGCAGCGCACAGGAGTGCCAGGCAGCACACAGGGCACCCCAGGCAGTGCACGAGGGCCCTAGGCAGCACACGGGAGCCCCAGGTGGCACACAGGTGCCCCAGACAGCACGAGGGGTCCCCAGGCAGTGCACAGGGGGCAGAGACAGTGAACAGGTCCCCAGACAGCACACAGGGGGCAGAGACAGTGAACCGGGCCCCAGGCAGCACATGGGGTCTCAGGCAGCGCAAGGAGGCCCCAGACAGAGAATGGAGCCCCAAGCAGCAGACAGAGGGCAGAGACAGTGAACAGGGCCCAAGGCAGAACATGGGACACCAGGCAGCACAGGGGGGCAGAGAAAGCGCACAGGGCCACAGACAGCACACAGCGGCCCCAGGCAGCGCACAGGGGGCAGAGACAGCAAATGGGGCCCCAGGCAGTGCACGGGGCCCCAGGCAGCACACAGGGGGCAGAGACAGCGAACGGGCCCCAGGCAGTGCACGGGGGCTCCAGGCAGCACACAGTGGGCAGAGACAGTGAACAGGGCCCCAGGCAGCACAGGGGGGGCAGAGAAAGTGTACAGGCTAATTAGGGGGTATATAGATTGCAGTGCTATGTAGGAAGGTGAGTCTATGTGTGCATATCCACATCAGTGCAAGGCCTGTAGGCACTGTATGTGAGTATATAGATCCCACTGCATACATCAAAAGAGTCCACTACTGTCTGCTGCTCCCTATTATATATATATACCTAGCTGCAGGTATCTGTGGCTAGGAATACTTTTTATTTGCACCTGAATCCTGCTAATTTTATTACAAAGCAATCCAGAGCCTCCTTTTTTTCTACATTTATTTGCTTGTTGACACTGCAGGCTACAGCCAGATCATTTTAATACAATAGCTTGAAAATCCAGCAATTTAAAACTGCTTTGTCCGTCCCAGGCCTCATATCGGAGTGCGCAGAAAATTCTGGCATCTTTTGTGGTACTTTAGCATTTTTTGGAGTGTCTTACAACATTTTTGGACACCATTTTGCTGATCAAAAAAATCTTTAGCTGGCCAAAAAATATTTATCAACAGTTCATATATTTATCACAGTGTTTTGTACGCCACACTCATCGCATATCATTGCGCTAAATATTTTACAATTTTAGCACTCCAACAATTTTTTTTTTAGCGTCATAGCATATTTATTGACACAATTTTGGTGGGCCAAAAAAAATCCAGGCCACATATGTAACAGTGTTCTATCTCTGTCAGCTGCCTGATCTATCTGTGCGCTACAAACAGTTGCTTTTCATGCTTACATTCCACGTTTTTTGCTGTCTGCTACCATAGGTCTATACACTATTTTGGGGTAAAAAATAAAAAAAATGCAGGCCACATATTGAACAGTTTGTTATCTCCAGCAGAGGGCTGGTCTATCTGTGCTCTACAAATAGTTGCTTTTCAGGCCCACATTTCACTGTTTTTGCTGTCTGTTACCCTAGGTCTATTCACTATTTTGGGTAAAAAAAAAATCCAGCCCAGATATTGACCAGTATGTTATCTGTGTTAGAATCCTATCTCTCTGTGTGCTAAAAATTGTGGCATTTCAGGCTGACATTACACAGTTTTTCATTCCAGATATTTGAAAGTGCATTTTTCCTCCACGTGGAACAGGAGGCAGGAGAATCGTGCGTGTCTCTGGCAAGTGAGTATGAGCCTTTAGTGTAAGGGGTCTTAATTTCCCTAGGAAGAGAAGACTTGCCTTGCAGGGAATGAAGTCATGGAAAGCGGAGGTATTCATATACACTCACTGGCCACTTTATTAGGTACACCTGTCCAACTGTGTGTTAAGACTTAATTTCTAATCAGCCAATCACATGGCGGCAACTCAGTGCATTTAGGCATGTAGACATGGTCAAGACAATCTCCTGCAGTTCAAACCGAGCATCAGTATGGGGAAGAAAGGTGATTTGAGTGCCTTTGAACGTGGCATGATTGTTGGTGCCAGAAGGGCTGGTCTGAGTATTTCAGAAACTGCTGATCTACTGGGATTTTCACGCACAACCATCTCTAGGGTTTACAGAGAATGGTCCGAAAAAGAAAAAAAATCCAGTGAGCGGCAGTTCTGTGGCCGGAAATGCCTTGTTGATGCCAGAGGTCAGAGGAGAATGGGCAGACTGGTTCGAGCTGATAGAAAGGCAACAGTGACTCAAATTGCCACCCGTTACAACCAAGGTAGGCAGAAGAGCATCTCTGAACGCACAGTGCGTCGAACTTTGAGGCAGATGGGCTACAGCAGCAGAAGACCACACTGGGTACCACTCCTCTCAGCTAAGAACAGGAAACTGAGGCTACAATTTGCACAAGCTCATCGAAATTGGACAGTAGAAGATTGGAAAAACGTTGCCTGGTCTGATGAGTCTCGATTTCTGCTGCGACATTCGGATGGTAGGGTCAGAATTTGGCGTAAACAACATGAAAGCATGGATCCATCCTGCCTTGTATCAACGGTTCAGGCTGGTGGTGGTGGTGTCATGGTGTGGGGAATTTTTTCTTGGCACTCTTTGGGCCCCTTGGTACCAATTGAGCATCGTTGCAACGCCACAGCCTACCTGAGTATTGTTGCTGACCATGTCCATCCCTTTATGACCACAATGTACCCAACATCTGATGGCTACTTTCAGCAGGATAATGCGCCATGTCATAAAGCTCAAATCATCTCAGATTGGTTTCTTGAACATGACAATGAGTTCACTGTACTCAAATGGCCTCCTCAGTCACCAGATCTCAATCCAATAGAGCATCTTTGGGATGTGGTGGAACGGGAGATTCGCATCAGGGATGTGCAGCCGACAAATCTGCGCCAACTGTGTGATGCCATCATGTCAATATGGTCCAAAATCTCTGAGGAATGCTTCCAGCACCTTGTTGAATCTCTGCCACGAAGAATTGAGGCAGTTCTGAAGGCAAAAGGGGGTCCAACCCGTTACTAGCATGGTGTACCTAATAAAGTGGCCAGTGAGTGTATACAGGTATACAGGAGATGCATTATGACCATACAGGCACATTCAAGTTCACACTAAATTCTTTTTTCCCGGGGCAACTCAGCTTACAATGACAGTAAGAATGGTAGAGTAACGATTTTGTTGTCTTCAAATTGTCCACTACAGGTGACTAAAGCTCATAGCGATTTGGGGGACTGATTTGGTGTCTTAAAAGCACTTCTGAAGAGTAGGCCAATGATTTTATGTAATTTCAATGCACCAAACATGGGTCAGATCCGTTTTCTACAAAAGGATTCCTTCTTACTCCAGAAATTGTGGGTGGAGACTTTAACTTTCCATTTTCAGAGATTTTTGATAGACACTCTTTGAGGGGCGGCTTGCCACAACAAAACCTAGTCAGGTTAACGTTGGAATTTAGGAAAAAATTAGGGCCAACTCAATGTTTGATTTATGGAGAATAGATCATCCTAAGGAGAGGGCCTACACTTTTTTTTCTCCCCACCTCACAGTACACATACAAGAAAAGATTTTTTTTGCAAATATTTTAAAACTTATGCTGGTTTCACATTAGCGCTTTTTAAGCGCACGCACGGCCGGAGTTTGATTTTGGCGCGCACGGCGCACCGTCAAAAGTGCGCAGCGCAGGTCAAAGCGCAACTAGCGCACGGCCTGCGCACGATCTGCGCACCCTATGCTAAAGATAGGGTGCGCCGATCGCAGGCGCCGCTGTGCGCTAGGAGGCGGCGCTACAAGCAAGGGGCGGGCACGCCGGGCAGAGAGCCAGCTCGGGGGCGGAGCTACCCCCGGCCGTGCGTGCGCTTAAAAAGCGCTAATGTAAAACCAGCCTTAGAATGTTGAAAAGGGTGGAGATGGGACAAATCACTTCGTCCAATCATGCCCCAATTCTGTTGGACCTGAAGTTTTCTCAGGCGTTAACTCGGACCTGCTACTGGTGCCTGAATGAGTTTCTTGTCAAGGACCTCAACATTAGGGAAATTCTACTTGAGCATCTGTCTGACTTTTTCCACCTAAATGAGATATCGGTTTCTACTGTGGGAGGCTCATAAGGCAGTAATAAGGGGTCATTGTATTAAAGACGGTCCCAAATTAAAAACAATTGCCAAACTTGAATATAATAATCTTTCTTTGCAACTCAAAAGAGAAGAACATAAACTAACTACGTCTCGTTCTCTGCAGGTTTTGAGGAAAGTGGTAGAGATTAGAAATAAGTTGAAAGACCTAGCTATGCCAAAGGTAGGGAAACTACTTTTAATACACAAAGCAAAAATATTATGGAAAGGGCAATAAAGCGCATACACTTGGTGAGGCATGAAGTAGAGGGCCTTTTCCTTGCATCCCCAAGCAGTAAGAATTGAAGACGGCACTATACACTACAATCCATCTGAGATTTCTAATTTATTTTATAATTTCTATAGTAAATTATATAATCTCCAGGATACGCTTAATTCAGGTGAGAATAGAAGGGACTCCCTATTAAAAAATATTTATTTAATTTAAATTTACCAGTCCTTGCTCCTGAAGCAATAAAGTCTCTTAGGCTATGTGCCCACAGTAGCGTTTTTAAACGCTCAGGAAACGGGTCTCCTTCCCAGAAAACGCGCGTTTTTGCAGCGATTTTTGCGCAAAAAAAGTGCGTTTTTGATGCGTTTTTGATGCGCATCTTTTGGACTATTGGAAATAGCCAAAAACGCGGACCTAAGCAGAAATTAATGAACATGCTGTGTTTTTTACCGCTAAGCGTTTCCTTAGCGGTAAAAAACGCGTCCATTGGCACAAAAAGGCCAAAATGCATTAAAATGAATGGGATGCTTCTTTTAAGCGTTTTTGATGTGGTTTGACCCCGAAAAACGCATAAAAAATGCTTAAAAAAACGCAACGTGGGCACACAGCCTCAATATTCTGATTGCCCATGAGGAAATAGCTGAAATCTTGAAAGACTTGCCTTTGGGAAAGTCTCCTGGCCCAGACAGGCTGGTGTACCTTTATTATAAAAATTTTTGCAGACGAGCTGATCCCCCACATGACTAAAATGTTTAACTCATTCATAAAGGGCTCTCCCATACCAGATACCTTGTCGCATTCATATTTATTCCTAAGGTGGGAAATGACCCTCTGGACTGCTCTAATTATCGTCTGATAGCCCTATTAATCTCGGACTTGAAAATATTTATCTGTATGTTGGCTAATAGACTTAATCAGTGGTTCCCCCGCTCACTAGTAAGGATGTAAGGAGCAGGTAGTCTTTGTTCCTTTTCGCCAGGGAGGGGACAACACCAGAAGGGTGATAGATTTGATTGAGGTGTCCAACAAAAATAAAACAAACCTTTATATTAAGTTTAGACGCAGAGAAGGCATTTGACTGACTTAACTGGTCTTTCTCGTTTGAGACAGTGAAAATATTTGGTATCTTGGGAGCTTTTTTTTACAGCACTAAAGGTATTGTATAGATCCCCATCAGCCTTGATTAAATTGCCCTTTTGTGTCTCCCTCTCTTTTCCCATCTCGAAATAGAGCCTCTTGCGGCAAATGATACATAAAAATCATAATATCTCTGGGGTGGAAGTCAAGAATAAGGTATTTAAGATTTCATTATAATAATAATAATTTTTATTTATATAGCGCCAACATATTCCGCAGCACTTTACAATTAAGCGGGGACATGTACAGACAATAAATTCAATACAAGTTAAGACAATTTAAACAGTGACATTAGGAGTGAGGTCCCTGCTCGCAAGCTTACAATCTACAAGGAAATAGGGGGGACACAGTAGGTGAAAAGTGCTTGTTAATTCAGGTCTGGCAATTATAATAGGGATTTTCATATAAAGCTGCATGATCCGGTCATCAGCCCGTGTGTTTAAGTGCAATAGTCAAGTATCAAGTGCAGTTATCGTGTGCATGGAGGGTGTGGAGACATGAATAGTAGGGTGCAGATTCAGAATAATATTTGGAAGGAGGGAACAGGGCAAAGTTCATTAATTGCTGATGACATTTTACTGACCCTCACTAAACATCATATAACACTCGTGGTCACTTTGAGTATGGACTGTCGGGTTATAAATTGAATTCCTCTAAAGTAGAGGCCTTACCCTTGAAAAGTCCCCCCTAATATCCTTGACTATTTAAAGACAAACTTTAAATTTAGATGGAAAACCAATGCTATTAAATACTTTGGGATTAATCTATCCTCTTCCTATAACAATATATATTATTGTAACTAGCTATCTCTTTTTGGAGAATACAGGAGGCTATTTACTAAGTGGAAGCCACTTTTACTCTCACTGATTGGCCAGGTGGCTCTTCTGCCTAAGCTACTTTATTATTTTAAGACTCTCCCCATTAAGGTTCCCCTTGGGGAGCATAGTTCTCTCGAAGCTGCTGTAATGAAGTTCATATGGAAGGAAAAATGTCATAGAATATTCAAAAGTGTTCTCACATCTCATAGATCATAAAGGGGCTTGTCTGTTCCAGATATTGTTAAATACTATTGGGCAGCACATCTGAGGAGGATTCCCTCATGGGCTTCATTATGGGCTTACAATATTTGGACTGAAAGAGAAAATATGTAGTTGCCTCCGATCCACCCAAACTTGTTTTTATGGTCGACAAAGCCTATTAAGATACTAGTTACTTTGTTAGGCAGTATGCAGATTACGAGTGCTCTATGACTCTCATGTACAAGGCATTTTGGGTTGGTCTCCCCCAATTCCCCAGTGATATCTTGTATATACCAGCCTCTGATTTCAAACAGTTTGGTACCAACAATGGTTCATCCGTAGATTTCGGCAGGATTATTTAGATTTGCGGATTTGGTGGATGGAAACACATTGGAAGTTTGATGATATAAAATCTAAATTTGCTATATCTATTATAGAGTTCTTCCAGTTCATGCAGATTAAGCACCTGGCGTCTTCACTATATAGATCATTGAAGGTTTGCCAACCAATGGAATTTAAGAAGCTTTGTAAGAAAGGCACATCAGCTAAAGGATTAATACCAGATATTTAAAGGATCTTGGGTGCTCCTTGGACAGACCTCCCCTTGAAACATCCATATATGATTAAATGGGAGTCTCTACTGGGAAGGGCGCTGTCTCCCCAATACTTGCAGACTATATTGGAAAAGGCGGCTAAATCCTCTATCTGCACCCTTTATAAGGAAAACCAATATAAAATGTTGAAGTTTTGGTATCATACTCCAGAGCTCCTTCACAGACTGAAACATTAGCTCCCAAATATTTGCTGGCATTGTTTCTCAGCACCAGGTTCTCAGTTCCACATTTTCTGGTCTTGACCTAGGCTGACTGGATTTTGGGAAAAGGTGAAAACCTTAATACAAAAGGCTCTTTATGTAGAGGCTGAGCTGGACTATGCTATTTACCTACTAAATGTTTCCCCTCGAGGGATGGGGAGGAATTTGGCTAGACGGCTGTTACATCTGTTGACTGTAGCTAGATGTTTTATTGCCCTCCATTGGAGACAGACTACTCGCCCCTCTTATCAGAAGGTTTTGGGTAGAATAGCTGACATCTGCAGTTTGGAGCACATGACAGCCTTATTGAACATGAGTTTGGAAAATTTTGAGTCCGTCTGGGCTCCCTGGGACTATTTTAGGGCCCAAAGCAACAGTTAAGTGCATGCTGGTTTTTGAACAGGTTAATTCTTTCCTTCCTTTCCTTATGTGTAGGTCTTGTCTTCCTTAGTATTGTGTTTTTATATGAATTGTAATATGTGTATGGGGATGGAGTCACCTTAACTTGGTATCAATTAGAACAGCAGTTGGACTTTCTCTCTTTTCCATTCTATTGCACAATAAGTCTTTATGCCACTAGGGGGAAAAATCTTCCAAAAGTTCATTCTAATTGTACTCTATTCTTCCTGATCCTCTAATTTGTAAGCCAAATTGTGATTGTTTTGTCTTATTTATTTCTGATTGTAAAATTTTATAAAATTTAATAAAAATTACAGTTATTAAAAAACAGTCACACTGCACAAAATAGTTACTAAATAACTACTAAATTACTAAATAACATGTACCATGTGTCTACTTTATTTAAATACTGTTTTTAAAAGTACTTTTATTTTATTTTATTAGATTATTAGAAGTTAAAAGTTTAGGATAAATTTTTCATATTTCTCAAGGAAACCTATGTGATGACAAAAGTATTCTCGGAGTGATACCTTTATTGGTTAACCAGGAAATAATATATGTTTGCATGCTTTCAGAGCACAGTGGCTCCTTCTTCAGGCATATTACAAATGTATTCATATGACAAAGGCACAACATTTAAGAAATAATACAGCAGGACATTTGTTCATGAGGTGTCCTGCTGTAATATCTTTTAAATGTTGTGCCTTTGTCTTATTAATTTACATATAAAGTGACTTGAGCCTGTATGTCAGAAAACCCTCAAACCTCGATTTTAGGCCTGTTTTACACATCCGTGTCTCCGGTACTTGTGGTGACCGTTTTCAGGCATACAAGAGACACGTAGACCCATTATGGGCACATGTCAATGTGTTTCCATGGACCGTGTGTCAGTGGGCAAAACACGCTGACATGTCCGATTTTACCATCAGCACGGATGGCAAAACGTCCCACACCAGTGCACACAGAGAACACACATTGATGTCCTCTGTGTGACACGCATTGGCACAGGGGAAGAAGCGCTACAGTAAGTGTTTTTCCCCGGCAGCAGGTGCTAAAGTTGGCTCTCATCATTCTCACCTGCTCTTCCAGTGATCGGTGTGAGCAGAGGAGAATGATGAGAGTTATATTAAAGTCCAAACAATGACAGCTCGTGGGAGATTTTGGGACAATTATTCCCATCTTTCGACACTTGCTGCCGCTAATAACAGTGACAGCAGGAGCTGATGATCGGGGTTTTCCTCAGCTGTCACCTGCGATATAACAAAATAAATGAATGTAGAACCCGTTGTGGGTTCCCCCTATTTTCTTGAACCAAACAGGCAAAATTCATAGCTGGGGGCTGCAACCCTCATCTGTCAGCTTCCGCAAGGTTGGTGATCAAGATCAGAGGGGTCCCCAAGCTGTTTTATTTCAATTATTTAAATAAATATTAAAAAAAATGGCATGGGGTCCCCCCTATTTTGACAACCAGCCCAAAAAAGGCGCATCTATTAGATGTGCCTTTTCAGGTGCTTTGCCTGGCTCTTCCCACTTGCCCTGTAGCGGTTGCAAGTGGGAATAATATTTGTGGAGTTGATGTCACCTTTGTATTGTTAGGTGACATCAAGCCCACGGCTTAGTAATGGAGAGGTGTCTATAAAACACATAACCATTACTAATCCTATAGTTATATGATAAATAAAGACACAGCCAGAATAAAATCCTATATTTGAAAAAATGACAGACTGCTTTATTAATCTCAATTAAACCAAACTTACTGCATCACGTAATTCCAGCAAAGCCCTCGATCTCCTGTCATAAAAATAAAATAAAAAACAACAATATACCATACCTGTCTGTTGTTCTGTCCCATGCCGTAATCCATGTCTGGGGTATAATTAGTTTTCAACCTGGAAGCAGCATCATTCACCAGCAGTGATATCATCACTCTCATTTTCTCATGGTCCTGAGGTCACCGCAGTTTAGCCCGGCCTCGATGATGTCACCGCTGGTGAATGATGCTGTGCTATCAGCAACTCATTCACCAGTGGTTTTCAGCCGGGACGGCCACATTTTGGCACCGTCCAGGCTGAAAACTAATTATCCCCCAGACATGGATTACGGCATGGGACAGAACGATTTTCAAGTAGGATATATTGTTGATTTTTTATTTTATTTTTATTACAGGAGATCGAGAGCTTCGCTGGAATTAGGCGATGCAGTAAGTATGGTTTAATTGACATTAATTAAGGAGTTTGTGTCATTTTTTCAAATAAAGGATTTTATTCTGGCTGTGTCTTTATTTAACATATAGACACCTCTCCATTACTAAGCCGTGGGTTTGATGTCACCTAACAATACAAAGGTGACATCAACCCCACTTGCCACCACTACAAGGCAAGTGGGAAAAGCCAGGCAAATCGCCAGAAAAGGTGCATCTAATAAATGCGCCTTTTCTGGGCAGCTGCGGGCTGCTTTTAGTCAGGGGGGCTATATCAATGGCCCCTTACCAGCCTGACAATACCAGCCCCCAGCTGTGAGCTTTAGCAAGGCTGGTTGTCGGAAATGGGTGAGACCCCACGCCATTTTTTTAAAATGATTTATTTAAATAATTTATAAAAACAGTGTGGGGACCACTTTATTCTTGATAAGCAACCTTGGTGAAGCTGACAGCTGAGGGTTGCAGCCCCCAGCTGTGAGTTTTGCCTGGTTGGTTCAAGGAAATAGGGGGGAACCCACTAAGGGTTTTTCATTCATTTATTTCATTATATCACAGGTCACGAAACAATCACAGTGTTTTCTTTGACTGGTCTCCCTGAGGTCAGTGATTGTTTCGTGATGTTGGTCTACTAGGCATTGCTCCCACCTAGCCAGAATCCTATTCCACACTGATGAGGGGCAACACCCCGAAACAGCTGTCTGTGGATGGGTACCTGGCCTTGGTATTTCCCTTGTCATATCTGTAAACTCGTAAAGAGCTGGATATTGACTTAAAGGGTCACTTAATATGGTGGTAATGGTGGTTTCCAAAAGGAGCCACCCCTTGTCTGGGTCCTTCCCTGGAGGAAGATCTGGCTAGTCCCGTGTTTGAGACTCTTAAATGAGGCTCCACGGACTTTATTTGCATATTCGTATTTCCCAGGGAGCATTGAACCTAGGATTTCACTGATTGAGCGCTTTTGCCGGCTGCCGCAGTGTTTTCCTTGACTGGTCTCCCTGAGGTCAGTGATTGTTTTGTGATGTTGGTCTACTAGGCATTGCTCCCACCTAGCCAGAATCCTACTCCACACTGATGAGGGGCAACACCCCGGAACAGCTGTCTGTGGATGGATACCTGGCCTTGGTATTTCCCTTGTCATATCTGTAATCTCGTAAAGAGCTGGATATTGACTTAAAGGGCCACTTAATATGGTGGTAATGGTGGTTTCTGAAAGGAGCCACCACTTGGCTGGGTCCTTCCCTGGAGGAAGATCTGGCTAGTCCCGTGTTTGAGACTCTTAAATGAGGCTCCACAGACTTTATTTTCATATTCGTCTTTCCCTGTCATGGGGCAGTTGGGACAAAGCAGGAGATGTGGAACCTGGGCCCCTGAACTGCCCCTCAGGCTAAGGGGTGCCCTGACTCTCCTTAACTTGGGGGTACACTTGAAGGTAGTGAGGCCCAAGTCCCCGACCTGTCCCTATCTCCTGTTTAGCCCTGAGCTAAACCACCAACCCCCTCCCCAGGAGGTGAGACAGGGAATAAAGTGAACTGCACCCAATAACTCACAAAGGAAAATAAAACAGACACCAAGGGGTTAAAGCAACTAAAACCCAAAACTTTGCTTTGCTCTGCTGCAAATGCTCCAAGCAACAGAGAAAGGATCCGATCAGCATCCAGCAGCAACTCCACTGCTCCAGATAAGCTGAACCCCCTCTCCACCAGGTAGGTCCAGTCTTCACCAGGGTTGGATAACAAATGAACAATATTACCAGCAGTGATTTACTGCACGTGACGACCTTTTATAGGAAGGAGTACTTCCCTGAGCCCCCCACGGCAGCGCAATGTGCAGCGATGCTGCGGGGGACTCTTTCCCTACAGGCCCCCGGATCCAAGATGGCGACGGGGGCCTTCGGGGGCCTGTAGGGAGCTGACTTCCTCACTGCCTGCAAAGCGCAGGCATGAGGAAGTCTGCAGAACTGCCTGTGACAGATTGCTGATCTGCCACAGTGATCTGTGATGTGACAGATCAGCGATCTGTCACAGGACAGTGATGTCCCACCTGGAACTATTTAATAAAGTAAAAAAAAAATAAAAAAAAGTGTAAAAATAATTTTAAAAAAATCGCTAAATAAATTAGTAAAAAAAAAAAAAAATATTCCCCAATAAATTCATTTTTTGAAAATAAAAAAAAAAAAAAAACAATAAAAGTACACATATTTGGTATCGCCGCGTCCGTAACGACCCGCCCTATAAAACTGTCCCATTAGTTAACCCCTTTAGCGAACCCCTTAAAAAATAAAAAAAAGAAGCAAAAAATAATGATTTATTATCATACCACCGAACAAAAAGTGCAATAACGCGCGATCAAAAAGACGCATATAAATATCCATGGTACCGATGAAAACGTCATCTTGTCCCGCAAAAAACGAGCTGCCATACAGCATCATCCGCAAAAAAACAAAAAAGTTATAGCTCGCAGAATAAAGCGATGCAAAAATAATTATTTTTTATATAAAATTGTTTTCATTGCAAAAACCGACAAAACATAAAAAAACGACCTAAATGAGGTATCGCTGTAACCGTACCGACGCGAAGAATAAAAGTGATTTATCAATTTTACCGCACGCGGAACGGTGTAAACTCACCCCCCCAAAAGAAATTCATGAAACGCTGGTTTTTGTTCATTCTGCGTCCCAAAAATCGGAATAAAAAGCGATCAAAAAATGTCACGTGACCAAAAATGGTACCGATAAAAACGTCAACTCGTCCCGCAAAGAATAAGACCTCACATGACTCGGTGGGTCAAAATACGGAAAAATTATAGCTCTCAATATGTGGTGATGCAAAAACTATTTTTACAATAAAAAGCGTCTTTTAGCGCGCGACAGCTGGCAAATATAAAAACCGCCATAAATAGTAAATCAAACCCCCCGTTATCACCCCCTTAGTTATGGAAAAATAATAAAATTAAAAAAAGTATTTATTTCCATTTTCCCATTATGGTTAGGGTTAGGGTTAGGGCTAGGGCTAGGGTTAGGACTAGGGTTAGGGCTCAGATTAGGGTTAGGGGTGTGTTGGGGTTAGGGTTGGAGTTATAATTGGGGGGTTTCCACTGTTTGGGCACATCAGGTGCTCTCCAAATGCAACATGGTGTCTGATCTCAATTCCAGCCAATTCTGCGTTGAAAAAGTCAAATGGTGCTCCTTCCCTTCCAAGCTCTGCCATACGCCCAAACAGTGTTTTACCCCCGAACATAAAAAACGTAGAGTAGGACTCCCCATACGAGACTGCCTTGACGTGGTGGGGTAGCTCAAACAATTGATCAATTTTTTGCTAAATGTCTCATTTTTGAATGCAGATAGAAACCAATGTGTGTTTTCACACTTTATGTATTACGTTCTGACCACAAGCAGCGCTGGCTTCTCCCCCTCTTTTTTCTTGATATTGGTTTTGTGGCTGACCACCACTGTAGCCGTGCGCGCTGGGTCATGTACGCCATTCTTTCTGTTTTCTTAGTGATTGATCTAGGCTGCTGTTCACATTAACGGCAGCCCTGCCCTGCCCTAGGCTTTATTTGATTACGCACCTGTATCTGGGCCTGGATCGTCCTTTATCTGTGGTGCTGGTCAGGCAGTGTGGAGGTTGGACCTGAAATGTCTGCATGGACCTGGCTAACCTTTACCTGCGCTTGTCCTCTCTGGTGCCATAGGAGCGAGTCTGAAATGCTTGAGGTACAGTGTGCATGTAATGAGGTCTTGCTTTTATACATTTAGGAGGCCGTAATGGCACAGCGAACATAAAAAACGTAGAGTAGGACTCCCCATACGAGACTGCCTTGACGTGGCGGGGTAGCTCAAACAATTGATCAATTTTTTGCTAAATGTCTCATTTTTGAATGCAGATAGAAACCAATGTGTGTTTTCACACCTTATGTATTACGTTCTGACCACAAGCAGCGCTGGCTTCTCCCCCTCTTTTTTCTTGATATTGGTTTTGTGGCTGACCACCACTGTAGCCGTGCGCGCTGGGTCATGTACGCCATTCTTTCTGTTTTCTTAGTGATTGATCTAGGCTGCTGTTCACATTAACGGCAGCCCTGCCCTGCCCTAGGCTTTATTTGATTACGCACCTGTATCTGGGCCTGGATCGTCCTTTATCTGTGGTGCTGGTCAGGCAGTGTGGAGGTTGGACCTGAAATGTCTGCATGGACCTGGCTAACCTTTACCTGCGCTTGTCCTCTCTGGTGCCATAGGAGCGAGTCTGAAATGCTTGAGGTACAGTGTGCATGTAATGAGGTCTTGCTTTTATACATTTAGGAGGCCGTAATGGCACAGCGAACATAAAAAACGTAGAGTAGGACTCCCCATACGAGACTGCCTTGACGTGGCGGGGTAGCTCAAACAATTGATCAATTTTTTGCTAAATGTCTCATTTTTGAATGCAGATAGAAACCAATGTGTGTTTTCACACTTTATGTATTATGTTCTGACCACAAGCAGCGCTGGCTTCTCCCCCTCTTTTTTCTTGATATTGGTTTTGTGGCTGACCACCACTGTAGCCGTGCGCGCTGGGTCATGTACGCCATTTTTTCTGTTTTCTTAGTGATTGATCTAGGCTGCTGTTCACATTAACGGCAGCCCTGCCCTGCCCTAGGCTTTATTTGATTACGCACCTGTATCTGGGCCTGGATCGTCCTTTATCTGTGGTGCTGGTCAGGCAGTGTGGAGGTTGGACCTGAAATGTCTGCATGGACCTGGCTAACCTTTACCTGCGCTTGTCCTCTCTGGTGCCATAGGAGCGAGTCTGAAATGCTTGAGGTACAGTGTGCATGTAATGAGGTCTTGCTTTTATACATTTAGGAGGCCGTAATGGCACAGCGAACATAAAAAACGTAGAGTAGGACTCCCCATACGAGACTGCCTTGACGTGGCGGGGTAGCTCAAACAATTGATCAATTTTTTGCTAAATGTCTCATTTTTGAATGCAGATAGAAACCAATGTGTGTTTTCACACTTTATGTATTACGTTCTGACCACAAGCAGCGCTGGCTTCTCCCCCTCTTTTTTCTTGATATTGGTTTTGTGGCTGACCACCACTGTAGCCGTGCGCGCTGGGTCATGTACGCCATTCTTTCTGTTTTCTTAGTGATTGATCTAGGCTGCTGTTCACATTAACGGCAGCCCTGCCCTGCCCTAGGCTTTATTTGATTACGCACCTGTATCTGGGCCTGGATCGTCCTTTATCTGTGGTGCTGGTCAGGCAGTGTGGAGGTTGGACCTGAAATGTCTGCATGGACCTGGCTAACCTTTACCTGCGCTTGTCCTCTCTGGTGCCATAGGAGCGAGTCTGAAATGCTTGAGGTACAGTGTGCATGTAATGAGGTCTTGCTTTTATACATTTAGGAGGCCGTAATGGCACAGCGAACATAAAAAACGTAGAGTAGGACTCCCCATACGAGACTGCCTTGACGTGGCGGGGTAGCTCAAACAATTGATCAATTTTTTGCTAAATGTCTCATTTTTGAATGCAGATAGAAACCAATGTGTGTTTTCACACTTTATGTATTACGTTCTGACCACAAGCAGCGCTGGCTTCTCCCCCTCTTTTTTCTTGATATTGGTTTTGTGGCTGACCACCACTGTAGCCGTGCGCGCTGGGTCATGTACGCCATTCTTTCTGTTTTCTTAGTGATTGATCTAGGCTGCTGTTCACATTAACGGCAGCCCTGCCCTGCCCTAGGCTTTATTTGATTATGCACCTGTATCTGGGCCTGGATCGTCCTTTATCTGTGGTGCTGGTCAGGCAGTGTGGAGGTTGGACCTGAAATGTCTGCATGGACCTGGCTAACCTTTACCTGCGCTTGTCCTCTCTGGTGCCATAGGAGCGATTCTGAAATGCTTGAGGTACAGTGTGCATGTAATGAGGTCTTGCTTTTATACATTTAGGAGGCCGTAATGGCACAGCGAACATAAAAAACGTAGAGTAGGACTCCCCATACGAGACTGCCTTGACGTGGCGGGGTAGCTCAAACAATTGATCAATTTTTTGCTAAATGTCTCATTTTTGAATGCAGATAGAAGCCAATGTGTGTTTTCACACTTTATGTATTACGTTCTGACCACAAGCAGCGCTAGCTTCTCCCCCTCTTTTTTCCCCACATATAGGGTATCAGCATACTCAGGACAAATTGCAAAACAACTTTTGGGGTCCAATTTCTCCTGTTACCCTTAGGAAAAAAAAAAATTGAGGGCAAAAATATCATTTTTGTGGAAAAAAATGATTTTTTTATTTTCACGCCCAGGCGTTATAAACTTCTGTGAAGCACTTGGGGGTTCAAAGTGCTCACCACACATCTAGATAAGTTCCGTGGGGGGTCTAGTTTCCAAAATGGGGTCATTTGTGGGGAGTTTCAATAGTTTAGGTACATCAGGGGCTCTCCAAACGCACATGACACCCGCAGACCAATCCATCAAAGTCTGCATTCCAAAACGTCACTACTTCCCTTCCGAGCCCCGACGTGTGCCCATACAGTAGTTTTCTCCCACATATGAGGTATCAGCGTACTCAGGACAAATTGGACAACAACTTTTGGGGTCCAATTTCTCCTGTTACCCTTGGGAAAATAAAAAAATTGGAGACTAATTGATCATGTTTGTGGAAAAAATACGATTTTTTTATTTTCATGCCTGGGCATTATATACTTCTGTGAAGCCCTTGGGGGTTCAAAGTTCTCACCACACATCTAGATAAGTTCCTTAGGGGGTCTAGTTTCCAAAATGGGGTCATTTGTGGGGGGTTTCCACTGTTTAGGTACATTAGGGGCTCTCCAAAGGCAACATGACACCCGCAGACCAATCCATCAAAGTCTGCATTCCAAAACGTCAATACTTCCCTTCCGAGCCCCGACGTGTGCCCATACAGTAGTTTTCTCCCACATATTGGGTGTCATCGTACTCAGGACAAATTGGACAACAACTTTTGGGGTCCAATTTCTCCTTGTACCCTTGGGAAAATGAAAAAATTGGTGACTAAAAGATCATGTTTGTGGAAAAAATACGATTTTTATATTTTCACGCCCGGGTGTTATAAACTTCTGTGAAGCACTGGGGGGTTCAAAGTGCTCACCACACATCTAGATAAGTTCCTTGGGGGGTCTAGTTTCCAAAATGGTGTCATTTATGGGGGGTTTCTACTGTTTTGGTACATCAGGGGCTTTCCAAACGCGACATGGTGTCCGATCCCAATTCCAGCCAAAAACGTCAAACGGCGCTGCTTCCCTTCTGAGCTCTGCCATGCGCCCAAATAGTGGTTTACCCCCACATGTGGGGTATCAGCGCACTCAGGACAAATTGCACAATATCTTTTAGGGTCCTGTTACCCTTGGAAAAATAAGAATTGAGGGGGAAAAGATCATTTTTGTGGAAAAAATATGATTTTTTTTAATTGTACCCCTGTATGTTATAAACTTCTGTGAAGCCCTTGTGGGTTCAAAGTTCTCAGCACACATCTAGATAAGTTCCTTGGGGGGTCTAGTTTCCAAAATGGTGTCATTTGTGGGGGGTTTCTACTGTTTTGGTACATCAGGGGCTTTCCAAACGCGACATGGTGTCCGATCTCAATTCCAGCCAAAAACGTCAAATGGCGCTGCTTCCCTTCCGAGCTCTGCCATGCGCCCAAATAGTCATTTACACCCACATAAGGGGTATCAGTGTACTCAGGACAAATTGCACAATAACTTTTAGGGACCTATTACCCTTCGAAAAATAAAAATTGGGGGTGAAAAGATCATTTTTGTGGAAAAAATATGATTTTTTAATTGTACTGCTGTACGTTATAAACTTCTGTGAAGCCCTTGTGGGTTCAAAGTTCTCACCACATATCTAGATAAGTTCCTTGGGGGGTCTAGTTTCCAAAATGGGGTCATTTTGGGGGGTTTCCACTGTTTAGGTACATCAGGGGCTCTCCAAACACGACATGGCGTCCGATCTGAATTCCAGCCAATTTTGCATTGAAAAAGTCAAATGGCGCTCTTTCCCTGCTGAGGTCTGCCATGCGCCGAAACAGTGGTTCCCCCCCACATATCAGGTATCGGCGTACTCAGGACAAATTGCACAATAACTTTTGAAGTCCAATTTCTCCTGTTACCCTTGGTAAATTTAAAAAAATTGAACCTGAAGTATTTTTTTAGTGAAAAAAAGTTAAATGTTCATTTTTTTTAAATATTCAAAAAATTCCTGTGACGCACCTAAAGGGTTAATAAACTTCTTGAATGTGGTTTTGAGCACCTTAAGGGGTGCAGTTTTTAGAATGGTGTCACTTTTGGGTATTTTCTATCATATAGACTGCTCAAAGTGGCTTCAAATGTAATGTGGTCCTAAAAATAAAATGGTGTTGCAAAAATGAGAAATCGCTGGTCAACTTTTAACCCTTATAACTTCCTAACAAAAAAATTTTGGTTTCAAAATTGTGCTGATATAAAGTAAATATGTGGGAAATGTTACTTATTCAGTTTTTTGTGTGCTATATCTCTGTGATTTAAGGGCATAAAAATTCAAAGTTGGAAAATTGCGAAACGTTCAAAATTTTCGCCAAATTTCCATTTTTTTCACAAATAAACGCAAGTTATTTGAATGAAATTTTACCACTAACATGTAGAACAATATGTCATGAGAAAACAATGTCAGAATCACCAGGATCCATGGAAGCGTTTCAGAGTTATTACCTCATAAAGGGACAGTGGTCAGAATTGTAAAAATTGGCCCGGTCATGAACGTGCAAACCCCCCTTGGGGGTGAAGGGGTTAATGTAACTCTCATCATTCTCCTCTGCTTGCGCTGATTGCCAGCAGAGCAGGGAAGAATGATGAGAGCCATCTTCAACACCTGCTGCCGGGGAACAGCACTTACTGTAGTGCTTCTTCCTCGGCGGCCGTCCGTATGGTACTGATGCGGCACACGAGCAGCACACAGTTGACACACGTGTGCCACACGTATTACACACACGGACACGGATATCTCCGGTACTGGAATTAAACGGACGTGTGAAACCGGCCTAAAACCCGTAGCCTTCAAAGTATCGAAAACTGCATTCAGGATTCTTACATTCTTGTGCAGTCTCCATGAAGTTGCTTGCCATGGTACACAATGGTGTATTATTGTCCCTTACAGCTTGTATTATTTAAAACATTTTTAAAATAAAAAACCTGCATCTAGAAAGTTTATTTTCACTGCAAGTGCACCATGAATTATTCCTAACTGAAATGAAAAAAAATACATCTGTCTCACAAAAAAATCTTTCCTTGAGCTGAAATAATTTTATTTACTCCAGGTATAAAAGCATTAAATGGACCCCACAATTTGTTACATAACTTCTCCAAATGCTGCAATGCCTCATATGTTGTAATAAACCAGTGTTTATGTACACAGCAGATCTCAAAAGGAAGGAAGTGGCGCTGATATTTGGAGAGTAAATTTGGGTTGCGGATGCCATGTCTCAAACCTGGGTTGTGGGCAGACTGCAGGGCTATGAAGAGGGGTCACTTTGCTTTGGGAGCATGAATGTTTTTGGATTGTTTTTTTAGGATCCATGTCCCTTTTCCTGCACCTGTATATACATGTATAATACAGTAGAAAAATGCTACATTTCTAATAACAGATCTCAGTGGCAAGCTTGTATTTTGGCGCATGACTTGAAATTTTCTCGAATACCATTTGAGGTTGCATAACATTTTTTGACTGCTTGATACCATATTTCTGTAGATCTTTTTCTTTTTTGTTTTTTTTACTTTTGCACGCTGAAAATAATTTTTTGCTAAAAATAATTTCATTTTCCCATATGTAGGAAGGGCGAGGGAGTGATCCAACATGGATGGGGGGTGACCCACTTCTTGCCGCCGAAAGACACAAGACTGAGACAGGGGTTATATTCAACAAGTCCGTTTTTATTGGCCGCCTCTCTGACGACGACCGCCATGCATCACAGGAATTTCACAGTCCTTTTGTTCACAGACCCGGGTACCTTCACTTGTTATTTTTACCGTCGTGGCATCCTTTTTGGCTCTTCTCACTGTGGCTGCCCTAGGCCAATCTACCACAGCGCTTCACCATTCCAAGTACACCATCCATTTGGCACCCCCAGACCGTCTCCGTCTGCTGCTACTGTTCTCTGGGCCAGCCCCCGTGACCATCTCAACTATCAGTTCCTCTCTGGAGGCTTTCTACCGTCTCTCTCACTACAGCAGAACCTCCTTACTAGTGAGCTCCCCTGGCTGACTGGACTTTCCAGAACCTTCCCTGACCTCTTATACTCCCAGTCCTGGTAGCTCCGCCCACTATCACCTGACAGTTAATTTGACCAATGGCAGTTACACAGTCACACTCCTACACTCCCCACTGCCCTCTAATGGTCAAACTACAACACGGCACCTTTTTCTCTTTATCTCAGCGCTTTTGTACCTACACTGCGCTACCCCTCTGCCTCTTACTACAGGCAGATCTATCCGTCAGTTCAACCTCCCTACACATATACATATTCTGATAGCTATAATTTTTTTTATTATTTCCTGACAGACTCATACATGGGCTTGCATTTTTCAAGCCTAGATAAAATGTTCAGCGATAACGTTTATGTACCTATGTATAAATGTACTTTTTGATCAATTTTAATTCAATTTTTTCTGTGTCAGCAAGATGAAAAGGCTGTATTTTTAGTGTCTTTTACATTATTTTTATAGTGTTCATGGTATGATAATGTAAAGTTTTATAGCTTGTGTTGTCGTGGGTGCAGCGATACCAATGTGTACTTTTTTCACATAAAAACAGCATATTTAGTGACAAAATATTTCTCCGCTGTTTATTGTAAAATCAACAAATTTCACACGTGTACATTCACATTTCATAGTAATAAAGTATCATCATTTTACAATGTAACTCACGGTAAACATTTATTACATATATAAAAGTAGTTAAAACCTAAAAACTATACAAAAATGTGCTGTCGTAACATTAATCATTTAAAAGACAGGTGCTACATAATAATCCCCAAAGACTCACTACATAGTATATGTGTTATATTGCGATATATTTGTGAGAGATGTCATTACTGGCTCTTCCTGTGTCTGCTGCGCAAGTCCAGACCCTGTTCACTTCAGATTGTTAAATAAAATATATATATATACAGTACAGACCAAAAGTTTGGACACACCTTCTCATTCAAAGAGTTTTCTTTATTTTCATGACTATGAAAATTGTAGATTCACTCTGAAGGCATCAAAACTATGAATTAACACATGTGGAATTATATAATTAACAAAAAAGTGTGAAACAACTGAAAATATGTCTTATATTCTAGGTTCTTCAAAGTAGCCACCTTTTGCTTTGATTACTGCTTTGCACACTATTGGCATTCACTTGATGAGCTTCAAGAGGTAGTCACCGGAAATGGTCTTCCAACAGTCTTGAAGGAGTTCCCAGAGATGCTTAGCACTTGTTGGCCCTTTTGCGTTCACTCTGCAGTCCAGCTCACCCCAAACCATCTCGATTAGGTTCAGGTCTGGTGACTGTGGAGGCCAGGTCATCTGGCGTAGCACCCCATCACTCTCCTTCTTGGTTAAATAGCCCTTACACAGCCTGGAGGTGTGTTTGGGGTCATTGTCCTGTTGAAAAATAAATGATGGCCCAATTAAACGCAAACCGGATGGAATAGCATGCTGCTGCAAGATGCTGTGGTAGCCATGCTGGTTCAGTATGCTTTCATTTTTGAATAAATCCCCAACAGTGTCACCAGCAAAGCACCCCCACACCATCACACCTCCTCCTCCATGCTTCACAGTGGGAACCAGGCATGTAGAGTCCATCCGTTCACCTTTTCTGCGTCGCACAAAGACACGGTGGTTGGAACCAAAGATCTCAAATTTGGCCTCATCAGACCAAAGCACAGATTTCCACTGATCTAATGTCCATTCCTTGTGTTCTTTAGCCCAAACAAGTCTCTCCTGTTTGTTGCCTGTCCTTAGCAGTGGTTTCCTAGCAGCTATTTTACCATAAAGGCCTGCTGCACAAAGTTTCCTCTTAACAGTTGTTGTAGAGATGTGTCTGCTGCTAGAACTCTGTGTGGCATTGACCTAATCTCTAATCTGAGCTGCTGTTAACCTGCGATTTCTGAGGCTGGTGACTCGGATGAACTTATCCTCCGCAGCAGAGGTGACTCTTGGTCTTCCTTTCCTGGGCCGGTCCTCATGGTAGCCAGTTTCTTTGTAGTGCTTGATGGTTTTTGCCACTACACTAGGGGACATTTTCAAAGTTTTCCCAATTTTTCGGACTGATTGACCTTCATTTCTTAAAGTAATGATGGCCACTCGTTTATCTTTACTTAGCTGCTTTTTTCTTGCCATAATACAAATTCTAACAGTCTATTCAGTAGGACTATCAGCTGTGTATCTACCAGACTTCTGCACAACACAACTGATGGTCCCAACCCCATTTATAAGGCAAGAAATCCCACTTATTAAACCTGACAGGGCACACCTGTGAAGTGAAAACCATTTCCGGTGACAACCTCTTAAAGCTCATCAAGAGAATGCCAAGATTGTGCAAATCAGTAATCAAAGCAAAAGGTGGCTACTTTGAAGAATCTAGAATATAAGACATATTTTCAGTTGTCTCACACTTTTTTGCTAATTATATAATTCCACATGTGTTAATTCATAGTTTTGATGCCTTCAGAGTGAATCTACAATTGTCATAGTCATGAAAATAAAGAAAACTCTTTGAATGAGAAGGTGTTTCCAAACTTTTGGTCTGTACTGACCCAGCAGAGTTCCAAACAAAAGTCTCTTTAATGTGTTTACTTCAAAGCATTAATGTCCAATTCATATAAACACAGCACACGATATCCTCCATATCGCATCCGGGCACATATCCTCTGTATTACAGTCAATAAACACGCCAGTCCTCCTCTGACCGGTTGCTGTGGTCGACTGCACTGCTGTGTTAATGTCTCTTTACTCACAGCTTTCCAAAGTACATATCCTTCTGTTTACAGTCACTAAAACACGTCAGTCCTCCTCTGACCGGTTACCATGGGTGACTGCACTGCTGTGCACGTTGGGGGTGCCAGGCGTCTCAGCTCCCCTTGATGCTTGGCTTCGCTTACCTGTGTTTCCTCACACAGGAGCTCTGCAGAGCCGACTGCTCTGTACTCCTCCAAACACCAGACTGATAATGACTGTCACTGACATACCCAAACACTAAAATGCAGGGTTTTTAACGATCAGCCTGTGGCCATGGGCCACATGGAAAACCCGCCCTGGAATGAAATGGACTACACCAATACCATGTGCAGTCTGTTTCAAAGCACCCAGAACCCAGAGCAGGTTTTCCCTAAATCTGCCATGGACAACTAGCATGACCAAGACCTATACTCACTTTAGTCTGCCTTGCAACCACCGGTACGCCTGTTACTGCAATGCTCTCTTATGGCCTCAATACGCCTCCGTGCACATCCTGGGGGGAACCTACAGCAACCCCTACATGTAACACCAGTCACTGCCTTACAATATAAATATATATGGCATTGGAGACATGTCAGTGTTACACAGACAGGAGGCCTGTTAGATGATGCTTATAGCAAGTCCTAACAAACCACTTTAACTGGCAGACCTGGAGGTCACTGACAGCTATCAGTACCCTGCGATCACATTGCAGGATGCAAATAGAATGAAAGATGAGGCCATGTCCCTTGTACAACCATCGACATGTGGTCTCTGTTGACTGCTACATGTAGTTGAAAGATCAGAGCTTGCTGCAAGGAGTCTGATATAATATACAGCTGTCAAACTCCTGGGTTCAAACTCTTGAGCCTGTGCTTTGTGGTCTGATTCTCTGTCCATCAAGCCACATCAGATGCACCTTTTTCTCTGGGTGTTTAGGGTCTGTTATTCTGACTGCAGTCCATTTAGCATAGCACAGGTGTTTTCATTTGACTGCCTTATCACCTTTCTGGTGTGGCTTTATATTCTTTTCCCCTGCTGGCAGTTCCAGCAGGAGATAGTTTCTTGTGGATGTTCTGCTGTAGCTTAAAACCAGTCAGTGAAATTCCTGTTAGGGTTTATCTCCTTGTTTCTGATCTTTACTTTCACCTATTTCTTTTTATGAAGTAGGCAGCATATAATCTAACAGTAAGCACGGTATATAATACTTTATTTTGTATTTCGTGATTTATTTTAATCACTCCGGATCTTTCCTTTTTTCAGCACACTTTCTCTTTTGTAGGTAATTTACACTCTGCAATACCCTCCGGTTCTTTAGGAGGAACATGAAGCACTCAACGGCCTTTCAGGCAGTTTAGATCCAAGCTGCCATCTTCTAGTCTGTGGTTAGGGATATCTCTGCTCAAGCAGGAACCTTTAGGAACTGCTGGTCATGATCTCTAGTCTGCACAGGGACTGTCAGGGTCAGTTGCAGTTTTTAGTTTTTTTACCTATTTTCCTGAGTGAGTTATTATGCAATATAACAACAGCTGACACCTTGCTGCCAATGTTACTACCTATACTTCTCATCACTGCTCAGTGATGGGCCCACCACTGTGCCGTACATGTTCAGCACTGTGTCAACTTCTTATATGCTGTGCCATACATGTTTGGTAGATATCAAGAAAGAGTTAAATCAATCAACAGCTTGCTTAAAGAGTATTTGAAGCAATTTTGATGAAGATATTGAGCAGAACCTGCTTATATATCCTTGTAAAGAAAAAAAGAAATCTTTGTAAGCATGCCATAATGAGGAGGTGGCTATGTATGCAGATATTTCTCTCCAATAAAATGTATAGGTTTTTTGATAACTGCCTATGGGTTCACATCTCCCAGTTTACACCACTTAGTAGTTAGCTTACTTTGGATCTATAATATACACCAAATTCGAAGAAATCTCTTCACAATTTAGGCCATTTTCTCCTGTCAAGTATGTAAAATACATGTCTGAAAAACATAATTAACGTGGTATCAGCCAGTTACGAAGGGCACACTGGCAATAGAAATGAGAGAATCAGGCAAAATTTGAATAGAATGGATTTTCCCGCAAAAGTTCTTTTCCACAAATTTAATGTCCCTTATTATGCTCTGCAGACCCCAAACCATAATAAAGGTAAAAAAATCCTGATATTCACGTTACTAGTCACCTCACCGGCCCCTCAGCTATTCATCTTCACTTTTCCAGACGTGGTCGCATCTCCTGATCCCAGTCACTGGTGCTCAAATACGCTCACTCTAACTAAAATGTATGGACATCAATAATTATGTTCTGGAAAACTCAAATAACTTAAAAAATATATATATTTAGAGGTGCATTTACCAGCAGCACACATTTGGTTTTACAGTAATAACTGATGGTAAACACCAGCATCTTACTAGAAGATTAGCGATTGTTAGCCCACATCAAATCTTTTAAGGCACTGCATGAGATGCCCTCCAATACCATCTTACAATAATGTCAGAAAGTAAGCCAGAGCCCTATTGAATGCAATTACTTCTTCTCAGCCTTAATAGAGTAATTAAACCAGTCTGAATGATATCTACACACTTAATTGGTACTACTGACACTAGGAAACAAGCTGTGATCATTATCTGCAGTATCCACACTTATGGAATGATACAAAAGCAGGGGTCAATGTAATTACAAGAAGAAAAAGAAGCCAAGCTAGCTTGCCTTATTAACAAATGATATCAGAAGAGACAGGTAAAAAATGATGAATATATGTAGGCTGACATAGCAATGCTTACATCTTATCACTAAAAGATCATTTAGTGGCAGACAAAACAAACAAAACCTATTGCTATCAAATAGCTAATGAGAAATATACCTTTGCAGTGTAAATTAGAGACATGAAATATAAAACATTACTGAAATATGTATGAATAGTAAAAGTAAAAGATATATATGCTAGCTGAAGAGCCCAGCATTGCCCAAGCATAGTAACTAACTACACTTAGCTATAACAAATTATAAATATGAATATATACTGTATATTAACTAAGGGGGTGATAACGGGGGGTTTGATTTACTATTTATGGCGGTTTTTATTTTTGGCAGCTGTCGCACGCTAAAAGACGCTTTTTATTGTAAAAATAGTTTTTGCATCACCACATATTGAGAGCTATAATTTTTCCGTATTTTGACCCACCGAGTCATGTGAGGTCTTATTTTTTGCGGGACGAGTTGACGTTTTTATTGGTACCATTTTCGGGCATGTGACATTTTTTGATCGCTTTTTATTCCGATTTTTGGGACGCAGAATGAACAAAAACCAGCGTTTCATGAATTTCATTTGGGGGAGTGCGTTTACACCGTTCCGCGTGCGGTAAAATTGATAAAGCGGTTTTATTCTTCGGGTCAGTACGGTTACGGCGATACCTCATTTAGGTCGTTTTTTTATGTTTTGTCGGTTTTATGCAATGAAAACTATTTTATATAAAAAATAATTATTTTTGCATCGCTTTATTCTGCGAGCTATAACTTTTTTTTATTTTTTCGCTGATGATGCTGTGTGGTGGCTCGTTTTTTGCGGGACAAGATGACGTTTTCAGCGGTACCATGGATATTTATATGCATCTTTTTGATCGCGCGTTATTACACTTTTTGTTTGGCGGTATGATAATAAATCATTATTTTTTGCTTCGTTTTTTATTTTTATTTTTTAAGGGATTCGCTAAAGGGGTTAACTAATGGGACAGTTTTATAGGGCGGGTCGTTACGGACGCGGCGATACCTAATATGTGTACTTTTATTGTTTTGGGTTTTTTTTATTTTCAAAAAATGAATTTATTGGGGAATATTTTTTTTTTTTTTTTACTAATTTATTTGGCGATTTTTTTTTTTAAATTATTTTTACACTTTTTTTTATTTTTTTTTTTTACTTTATTACATAGTCCCAGGTGGGACATCACTGTCCTGTGACAGATCGCTGATCTGTCACATCACAGATCACTGTGACAGATCAGCAATCTGTCACAGGCATTGAAGAAGACTTCCTCTTGCCTGCGCTTTGCAGGCACTGAGGAAGCCAGCTTCCTCCAGGCTCCCGAAGGCCCCCTTCGCCATCTTGGATTCGGGGGCCTGGAGGAAAGGAGTCCCCGGCAGCAGCGCTGCACATTGCGCTGCCGTGGGGGGCTCAGGGAAGCACGGAGGGAGCCCCCTCCCTGCCGATGCTTCCCTTTAACTCCCGGTACACCGCGATCATGTTTGATCACGGTTTGCAAGGGGTTAACGTGTCGGGGGCGGTCTGTGACCGCCCCTGACACATTGTGCCAGGTGTCAGCTGTGATAATCAGCTGACACCCGGCCGCGATCAGCGGCGCTCACCACGTGGGCGCCGCTGATCGCGGTAGACGTACTATCCCGTCCATGGGCATAGGGCCCCGGGTCCCATGGACGGGATAGTACGTCGGATGTCAGGAAGGGGTTAAACAATACTATATGTACCTTGTATCTGGTGATACAGTAACCTTTTTATACTTTTTATATTCTTGACTAATGCATACTGGGACTGAGAGCATCGGTGTCTGCCTCATGATATGTCTATGGAGATTTAGAATGTTTAAACTATACTATATATACCTTGTATCTGGTCATACTGTACCCTTTTTCAACTTGTTACATTATTGTCAAATCCATACTGAGCGTGTGAGCATATGTGTCTGCCTCCTGAAATACATACAGAATTTTTTTGCATTTTAAGTAGGCTATATATACCTTGTATTTGTTGATCCAGTACCTTTTGTGCCTGAAATTCATCCTCGTATCTAGTGATACTGTACCCTTTGGCAAATTTTTACATTATTGTGTAATCCATACTGAGCCTGTGACTATCTGTGTCTGACTCATGAAATATATACAGAGATTTACAACTATCCCTAGACTCTATAGAGCTGTCCGCTTCTGAAACAGTACCATATATCTGCTGGTATTTTTAGTCCATTTTCACAAAAATTATTACGTATGGTGGAAGAGGCCGCGGACGTGGGTGTGGGGGGGGGCAGCTGTTACTGATGGTGGTGGTGGTGCATCTGCTGGTATTGCCAAAAGCACAATAGCAGCTAAGGCAGGAGGTGTTGAGCCTGTGTCATCAGCTGGCACAAGAAGGCCTTTAAGGCTCCCTTTTCTAGGCGTAGGTAAGCTGCTTTTAAAGCCGGAGCATCAGGAACTGGTTTTGCCTTACATTGCTGAAAAAGCCTCCAGCTCTATCGCCTCCTCTTCTGAAGTTTTAAAAAATGCAAGCACTGAGTCGTCAGTGCAGGCTTCTGGTCAGGAACCAATGCTTTCCTTGTCTCCTTCACCCCCACTAAAAGTGAAGGATGCGGCAGCACACACTTCAGATTACTCTATGGAGCTCTTTTCACAGGCTATGCCTGTGTTATCAAGTGAAATTATGAATTCCCCAGTCCAACATGAATTGGAGATGGAGTGCACTGATGCACAGCCACTGCTAGATGATTCTGCTGGTACATTGACCCACAGCACAACATTCCCCTCGCACTCTACAGAGCCAGAATGTGACACTGATGAAACTCAGGTGCCCCTTCCCGCATACTATACCAACTTACACGGTGACACAGAGGAAGGTGCAGATGAAAGTGCCGATTCCCTGAGCAGGTGGGGGGGTCCTACTCGTGGGTGACGGCAGTGACACAGGGCCCCTCATAGTGTCTCTGCCAGAGGGAGGGCCCACTCGTCATCAGACATACCGTCGTACTATGAGGGGCCCTGTGCCAGTGCCGTCGCCCACGAGTGGGCCCTCCATGCTTGCTCAGGGCCACAGCTCTTGCAATACTTACCTCTCCCTGCTCCACCGCCGTGATGTCTTCTGCCTTTCCTGACAGTGACATTCAGGTTACAGAGCGTGATGACATCACATCTGTATGCCCTCTACCGAAACAGTACAAGTGCAGAGAGCTTTAAAATGGCAATGCTGAGGAGTCCAGAGTAGAGCAGTGCCCAGCAAGGAGAGGTATTTAATTTTTTTAAATATTGGGAGCATTTTTTGGGGAGCAATATACACTGGAGAATGATATATGGGGCCAATCATACACTGGAGCATCATCCATTTGGCCCATCATATACTGGAGCATTCCAAATGGGGGACATCAGACACTGGAGCAGCATTTACGGGGCCCTTTATACACTGGAGCATTAGAAATGGAGCCCATTATATATGGAGCATTATTTGGGCCCATAACACACTGGAGCATCGTCCATGGGGACCAACATATACTGGAGCATTCCAAATGGGTGACATCAGATACTGGAGCAGCATTTACGGGGCCCATTATACACTGGAGCATTAGAAATGGGGCCTATTATATATGGATCATTATATGGGCCCATAACACACTGGAGCATCGTCCATGGGGACAACATATACTGGAGCATTCCAAATGGGGGACATCAGACACTGGAGCAGCATTTACCGGGCACATTATACACTGGAGCATTAGAAATGGGGCCCATTATATATGGAGCATTATTTGGACCCATAAGACAGTGGAGCATCATCCATGGGGACCAACATATACTGTAGCATTATGTGGAGCTCATCATATACTGTATGGAACATTATATGGCACCAATTATTCTGTATGGAGAAATATATGGGGCTCATTATTCTGTATGGCGCACTAGGTGGTGGCCATAATACTGTATGGCGTAATATACTGTCCGTTTTTTGAGCTATTGTAGAATTTAAAAATAGGTAGCAGTCTTGTCATGTAAGCAGTGAAGTATTTGTCAGTGTACTATACCAATATTTCTCTGCCGTATCGGAGCATTATGAATTGTGGTATGTGTTAAAAGGGCGCACTGACACTCTTTGGCCCAGGGCACATGAAACCCTGGCGCCAGCCCTAACCCCCACAACTTTAGCCAAATAACCCTCAGTTTTAAATGCGTAACTATTATTATAAAGTAATTTAAGGTTGCCAAGCTTAAGTAATAAGAATTGATGTCGTTGGCATTGAAATGGCACTGTAGGTGTGTTTACTGTCCTCCACTCCCTGCCGACTTTGCTTCCCCATTGACTTGCATTGGGTTTCGTGTGTCAGTCAGACCCAGACTTTTCCCTATAGTCGGCCGATTTCGTTCGACCCGACTTTTTAGAAAGTCGGGTTTCATGAAATCCGACTCGACCCAAAAAAAGGAAAAGTCACTCATCTCTAGTCATTACGCTTTGTCCGTTTAAGAGGAGACTGGAGTCAGCTTGAGTTATGAGATCCCAAAATGTGGAGGTAAAAAAATGGAAATAAAAATTGTGCGGATAAAACTGGAACACCAGCGCTTCTCAATATGGAAAGTAAAATAATTCATTATTTTAGAAATATAAAATGACACCTCTCAACATTAAAAAGAGAATTGCATGACGGAAGGCAGTAGCTTACAGAGTTTTAAAAAAAATAAGAGAGCTTCAGATTATAATGCAAACCTAGAAGGTGTAGTTTCAAACAGGTAAGAATAGTATGTACACATGCGTAATATTAAAGTGGATGCATAATGTTGAATAAATGCATATTGTTAAAGAAACTTGTCAGTTGGTTTAATCCCTTTAATGTTGATTTTGTCCATATTTTCGTTTTCTAAGCCTGTGTCTCCTTTCATAGAAATTAATTGGCAAATTTAAGCAAATGTGACGCAAGTGCAGGAGGCATGGACATTCACATACAGCTCTCCGGCTGCTCACACTTTTTCCCTGTGCACCATTGGCCTCCTGTCTGTGTCTGAGAAGTCGCTCCTCCCTGTGACCTGCTCCACTGCCCAAGAACTTGCCCAACCGCCGTCAGTCTCAGGTGTTGAGCATGTGTAGTACGGCCTTGATGACTTTCATCTGTCCGGCTGCTCAACCTTTTTTCTTGTCCGCCATCAGCCTCCTGTCAGTGTCTGAGAAGACCTTCTCTCTGTGACTTGCTCCACTACCCAAGAACTTGCCCAACCACAGCACCCACATGAGAGAGGGATCCGCCCATAGGAACAGGATAAAAGGGGCGGTCCCCCTCTCCCCCTCAGTTGGTTTCCTGTTCCTATAGGAATCCTGGGAATACCTGCATGAAGGAAGATTCCTGGCCAAATGCACCCACCTGTGTGGTCTCTGTGGGAACAGCAGGGGCTGCGGCTTCAGAAACAGCGGCGGTGGAGCCACTGCATGCATCCCCCCAGTCTGAGCGCTATCCGTGATGGTCCGGGTGTATGAGATGGCCCGGATTCCTGAGGGCACGAGCGGGAGCCCCGGCAAGGAGAGTCCCTGCAGACTCAGCAGCAGCGGTGCCACGCGGACCCGCAGGCGCAGTATTGGTGCCCCAGCGTGTGTGACCCGAAAGTAGCTGGAGCGGAGTTGCAGCGCCATATTCAAAAAAGCTGGTGGCGCACGAGGCCAGCGTGTTCACCATGGCGTCCCCGGCACATGAGGTGCACCCACCAGCGGTGGAGCAGGGCAGCGCTGACAGAGGTAGCAGCGCTAACAAAACTGGCAGCACTCGCAAAACTGGCAGTGCAGGATGTGCTAGAAGCAGTTGCAGCAGCAGCACCAGAGGCAGCAGCACCAGGAAAAGTGTGCGCTCCAGAGAAGCTTCCACAAGCACAGGGCAACGAGGTAGCGAAGTGGAATTAACTATAGTGTCTCCGCCTCCAGAATCGGTACCGTCTCTACCTATTAAGCTGACCCTTCCTTCTCTATACCTCTCCTCCTAGGCTAAGAAAACCCATAAGTCGAAGCAAAAAGAATGTGCCCTGTGTACGCACCCCCTTCCCGACTCATACTTTAAGAGATTATGTCCAGGGTGTTTCGGTCAAACCTTACAGGAGGAGGCTGCAGTAGCAGTCACAGAAGTCAGAGCCATGATTAGAGAAGAGATTCTGGGGGCCAGTGTTTCAAAGAAAAAAGCCCCTTCCCCAGTCTCAGTTTTGGGGTCTGAAGAAGGTTTACTCTGATCTTCTGGTTCCTCTGAATCTTCATCCAATTCATCAGAGGATGAGGGCCGAACATGCTTTCCTATTGACAGCATAGATAACCTCGGGAAATCCGTTAGTAATACCATGGGGTGCCCTGACACGAAAGAGTCCAGGTCCGCACAGGACATAATGTTTGCTGGGCTGGAACAGAAAAAATGCAGGTCCTTTCCAGTAATTACCACTATTAAGGGCCTTGTTAAAAAGGAGTGGGACAGGCAGAGCCAGCAAGGGTTTCTTCCATCCTCCTCCAAAAGACGTTACCCTTTCAGTGACGAGGAGCTGGCCACATGGTTCAAGGTTCCGAAAGTGGATGTGGCTGTAGAGTCCACCTCAAAACAGTCAGTCTTACCAGTGGAGGATGCAGGAGTTCTTCCGGACCCACTGGACCGCAGGGCCAAAGTCTTAGGGTGTGTGCACACGTTGTGGATTCTGCTGCGGATTTTTCAGCGCAGATTTGTCAAAATTGGCAGGTAAATCCGCAGGTCCAATGACCTGTGGTTTATCTGCAGATTTACTGCGGATTAGCCAGCAGTTTTCCCCGGCAGTTTGACACCTGTCATGGAGCAGGTGCCAAACCGCTGCGGAATTCACACAACAAAGTGACATACTGCGGATTTAAATCCGCAGCAAATCCACGCGGAAAAATCCGCAACATGTGCACTGCGTTTTTCTTTTTACATAGACTAAAATGGTACTGTACAATGCAGCAGAAACTGCTGCGGATCTGCAGGGCCAAATCTGCTGTGGATCCAAAGCAGAATCTGCAACGTGTGCACACACCCTAACTCAAAAGATCATGGGAAGCTAACACCGGAGCTTTCAAACCCACCATCTCCAGCACATGCACTGCTAGGTCATTATTGGTCTGGATAGATCAGTTGGAGCAACAGATCAAGGGGAAAGAGGCAAGAGAAAAAGTCTTACATGCAATCCCATTGATCAGAGGAGCCGCGGCATTAGCAGATGCATCAGCAGACTCCCTGCGCCCACAAGATACATTCATAGTGAAATCCCTTAGAGCACCGAAACAACAAGAGGCGCTCCAATTAGAAATTTTCACTCTTCTCACCAAAAAAGTTCTGGTAGAAGTACCTAGGGATCAGGAAGGTAGGGGATTCTATTCCCCTTTATTCCTGGTTCCCAAACCTGATGGATAATTCTGTACCATAATAAATCTTAGGAAGTTGAATACCTTTCAGTATGAACATACCTTTAAAATGGAATCAATCAGGTCTACCATAAAACTTTTGTTTCCCAGATGTCTCATGGCCGGGCTAGACTTGAAAGATGCGTACTACCAACTTCCCATACACGCGAAAAATCAACAGTACCTCAGGGTGGCAGTCAACCTGGCAGGTCGAATCCTTCATTTTCAGTTTGCAGCAATGCCGTTCAACCTTTCGATGGCTCCACGAGTGTTCACGAAAGTAATGCTGGAGGTGATGGCTCATCTAAATCAGCAGGATACACTAATTGTGCCCTACCTAGATGATTTTCTAGCAATAGGAGGATCTACCTCCCAGTGTAAAGAACGGTTGTCTAACACCATTTCATCTTTACAGGCATTAGGATGGATTGTCAATTTCAAAAAATCTAGACTGGTCGCAGAAACCCTTCAGTCTTACCTTGGATTACATCTGGACTCCGTAAGTCAGAGGTGCTTCCTCCCAGAAACCAAGAAGTTGACTATAATTTCAAAGGTTAAGTCAGCAAGGGACAACCCTCACATGTCACTAAGAAAAACCATGTCCCTCCTGGGGTCCCTCACCTCCTGCATTCCAGCAGTCCAATGGGCGCAATACCATACTAGATCCTTGCAACAGGAGGCTCTATATACACAGCACCATTGTCAGGGGCATCTAGATAGAAGGATCACCCTTTCTGAGGAGGTGCTAGATTCCTTGGTCAAATAAAGATCATCTGTCTAGGGGAGTGCCATGGTCGATAAGACCTTCCAAAATAATTACCACTGGCGCTAGTCCAGATGGGTGGGGAGCCCATTTGGGAGGTGCTCCAGCTCCGGGCCTCTGGGACACTATTGAAATAGAACACTCCTCCATTTGGAAAGAGTTAAAAGCAATGGATTATGCTTTGAATTGTTTTTTCCCCCAGCTTCGAGGATCTCACATAAGAATTATTTCGGACAATATGACAGTGGTCGCGTATTTAAATCATCAAGGCGGAACGTGATCGGAAAGTCTAATGCCTACGACAAGAGATATCTTCGATTTAGCAAAAGTCAACCTATAGTCCCTGATGGCTCTCCACATCAAAAGCAAGGAAAATACGAAGGCAGACTTCCTCAGTCACCACACACTTCACCAGGGAGAATGGTCTCTCAACAGTCGCATATTCAGAAGGATAGTAGAACTGTGGGGACTCCTGCAAATAGATCTATTCGCTACCACAGAAAACAGACAGGTACAGAGGTTCACCTCCCTAGAAACAGCAGAGCGGCCATACATGGTAGGCTCTCTCCAGTTTCCCTGGCAATTCGATTTAGCGTACGCTTTTCCACCAATGATGTTAATACCGCTAGTCATCAGGAAGATAAGGGAGGAAAAAGCAAGGGTGATTCTCATAGCTCCCTTCTGGCCGAAAAGGCCTTGGTTCTCCTGCCTCCGAGCCATGTCAGTATGCAAACCCTGGATACTTCCAGCAGACTGGGACCTGCTCTCTCAAGGGCCATTCCGTCACCCTCAAGTGAAAGGCCTCCACTTGATGGCGTGGAATTTGAGGTGCAGCTACTAAGATCAAGGGGCATTTCCAATAACCTTATCAACACACTACTGCAGAGTAGAAAAGAATCTACAACCACAATATATGGCAGGGTGTGGAGAAAGTTTCTGGAGTGCTATACGGAACCCTACTCTCAGATAGTCCAAACCACATCCATCCTAGAATTCTTGCAGAAAGGACGGGAGCTGGGTCTCAGTCAATACTTTAAAGGTCCAGATGTCTGCTTTGGGAGCCCTTTGTGGTACTAATATAGCAGTGGATAGATGGGTGTCACGATCCATTAAGGCATGCGAAAGAAGCAACCCAATCCACATTCCATGTGTACCGCCTTGGGATCTAAATTTGGTCCTTGATGCTCTAACTGGCCCCCCTTTTGAGCCATTAGAATCCATCTCTCTAAAAAATATCTTGTATAAGGTAGCTCCATTAGTAACCGCCTTAACATCTGCTAAGAGAGTTAGTGATATCCAGGCCCTCTCTGTGGACCCTCCCTTCCTATTAATATCCCAGGATAGGATAATACTCCAGCCAGATCCATCATATCTCCCTAAAGTGGCAACAAGTTATCATAGATCACAGGAAATTTTTCTCCCTTCTTTTTATGATAGTCCGTCAAGTCCAGAGGAAGAGAAGTTTCACATGTTAGATGTGAGGAGGGCAGTCTTGAGTTACATAGAGAGAACGCGGTCCTGGAGGCAGAGTAGGCTCTGTTTGTCTCCTTCCACGGCCACAGGAAAGGTCACGGAGTCACAAAGGTGACCTTGTCCCGATGGATCAGAGATGGCATCTGTTTAGCCTACTCGACACGAGGCGAGAATCCTCCAGAAGGAGTAAAGGCACATTCTGCTCGGGCTATGGCATCCTCCTGGTCTCTATAGACCTTATATGTAAGGCCGCAACTTGGTCGACACCTTCAGCTTTCTACAATCATTATAGGCTTGACATGTCTTCATCATCTGACTTGGCTTTTGGTAGAGTTGTCCTCAACACAGTGATCCCACCCAGGTGAAGGTTTTCTGCAAATCTCTCATGTGGGTGCTGTCGTGGCGAAGGGTAAAAAGCCAGGTTACTTACCGGCTCTTTTAATGAGTCCACGACAGCACCCACTCACTACCCTCCCTTTGTCAGATGTATTACGGATAAAATAATGATCCTCTCACTGGTGATCAGGGAGATGCTAAGTGATATATTAAAAATATGGATGAGTATTTGGACTAATTTTTGGCGGTTTCTCTCACACTTTGAAACACAACTGTGGGGGAGAGGGCGACCGCACGTTATATCGCTGTAGGTTTCCTGTTCCTATGGGTGGATCCCTCTCTCATGTGGGTACTGTCGTGGACTCATTAAAAGAGCACTACCAGTAGGTAATCCGGCTTATTTATGGCAAGTTAAATAAAAATATAACATTCAGTCTACGTAGAATATTCTATGCACATATGCTGAGAAAGGTTATTCAGGTTTATTGTGATTACATTTTGCATACATGATCACATATTAGCATGATTATAATTAAAGATACATTAACAAGGCTAATGGAAAGTTAGAGAAATGAGCAAGTAATGAGTTCATGCTGCTTCACATGTTTTTGCAGCCAAGTCTCGTCAGGAGTGGGTGGCTATGTTTAGAAGTATTTGTTAATTAAAATCATTTTTACTTACCTTCCACAACACATTTGAATGACAATGATCCTTGACATGAAATTAAGGTGAAACCTATTATCTCTATAACATCAAGACAGCATCTCCCCAGCAACTAGTCCTGCAAAAAAAAATCTTTTGAAATAAACGTTGATGTTGGAAAAAAACACATTAACCACTTTAATCTGAAGGTAGTTTGCACATTAGTGACCAGGCCAATTTTTAAAATTTTGACCACCATCAATTTATGAGGTAATAACTTTGGAACTTTTAATTTTCATGCCCTTAAATCACAGAGATACAGTGGGGAAAAAAGTATTTAATCAGCCATCAATTGTGCAAGTTTTCCCACTTAAAAAGATGAGAGAGGCCTGTAATTGACATCATAGGTAGGCCACAACTATGAGAGTCAAAATGAGAAAACAAATCCAGGAAATCACCTTGTCTGATTTGGCAAGATTTATTTTGCAAATCATGGTGGAAAATAAGTATTTGGTGACCTAGAAACATGCAAGATTTCTGGCTCTCACAGACCTGTAACTTCTTCTTTAAGAGGCTCCGCTGTCCTCCATTCATTACATGTAGTAATGGCACCTGTTTAAACTTGTTATCAGTATAAAAGACACCTGGCCACAACCTCAAGCAGTTACACTCCAAAGTCCACTATAGTGAAGACTAGAGATGAGCGACTTTGCCTTTTTTCGGGTGAAGTCGGGTTTCGTGAAACCCGACTTTCGCAAAAGTCGGGTCGAACGATTATCGTGAAAAGTCGAAGGCCGACTGAAACACGAAACCCAATGCAAGTCAATGGAGAAGCAAAGTCGGCAGGGAGTGGAGGACAGGAAACACACCTACAGTGCCCTTTTGAATGCCGAAAACATCAATTCTGAATACTGAAGCTTTTCAACCTTAATTTACTTCATAATACTAGTTACGCACTGAAAAATGGGGGTTATTTGGCTAAATTTGTGGGGGGGTAGGGCTGGCTCCAGGTTTTCATGTGCCCTGGGCCAAAGAGCGCCCCTTTAACACATACCACAACTCATGATGCTCCGATACCGCGGAGAAATAGCTGCATAGTACAATGAAAAATACTTCACTTTTTACATCTCATGACTGATATCCATTTTTAATAGCTCCAAAAACGGACAGTATATTACTCCATACAGTATTATGGCCACCGCATAGTGCGCTATACAGAGAAATGAGGCCCATATATTTCTCCATACAGAATCATTGGTCCCATATAATGTTTGAAACAGTATATGATGAGCTCCACATAATGCTACAGTATATGTTAGTCCCCATGGATGAAGCTCCACTGTTTTATGGGCCCAAATAATGCTCCATACATAATGGGCCCCATTTCTAATGCTCTAGTGTATAATGTGCCCTGTAAATGCTGCTCCAGTGTCTGATGTCTACCTTTGGAATGCTCCAGTGTATGGTGGGCCCCATATATCATTCTCCAGAGTATAGTGCTCCCCAAAAATTGCTGTCCCAACATTGAAAACAATTAAATAAGTCTCCTCGCTATGGAATCCCTGTACTAGTCTGGACTCCTCGTCGTCCCCATCGTCCATCTCACTGCACTTGGCTGTTTAGGCTGAGGGAGTACAGACGTGATGTCATTGCGCTCTCTGATCAGACTATCACTGTCAGGAAACGCGGAAGACGTCATGGCGGTGGAGCAGGGAGAGGTAAGTATTTAAACTTTGCAAGTGCTGTGATACTGAGCAAGCAGGGGGGGCCCACTCGTTGGCGACGGCAGTGGCACAGGGCCCCTCTAATAGTACGGCGGTGTGTGTCGGTGTGTCTGACGGCGGGTGGGGTGGGCCCTCTGTCTGACGGCGGGTGGGGGTGGGCCCTCCCCCTCCCACCGGCAGGGACACTTTTGCGTACTATGAGGGGCCCTGTGCCAGTGCCATCGCCCATGAGTATGCCCCCCCACCAGCTCAAGGAACCTGCACTTTCATCTGCACCTTCCTCTTTGTCACCGTGTAAGGTGGTATAGTATGCGGGAAGGGGAACCTGAGTTTCCTCTGGGTCAGATTCTGGCTGTGTAGAGTGTGTGGGGAATGTAGTGGTCTGGGTCAATGTACCATGTACCAGCAGAATCATCTAGCAATGGCTGGGCATCAATGCACTTGTGGTGTCCCCAGGAGTACGGTCGCCACAGTGGCATTACCTTCCTCCTAGGGAGTGTGATGTCATGCTTGGGAGCAATGAAGAATCTCTCTAGCAGTTAAACCAACACACAACACATTTCACACTCCACGACAGCAGGGAGACCTCTGAACATGACTGCTGAGGAGCTGCTCTCTGTGGTCGGGAGGAGGTAAGTTAGGTCATTCTGTGCAGGGAAGGGGAAGTGTGTGGACGTGAGAAGGGGAGCTGGAGGATGAGCAAAGTTAAGGCTCACTCCTAGCTGGAGCGCATGGTCCGGATTCCAGTCTCCGAGTTTGTAGGGACACTGACGTTCCTGCAGCAGAATCCGGAGGAAGTAGCAGCTGTAAATGCTCTGTACCCAACTGAGGCTCGGAGGCCCCAGCATCGACGTGTGTGAGCCAGAAGGAAAAGGCTACGGCTGCCAGCCATACGAGAAAGTTCCAAAAGAGAGTCAACAGGGGGAACTTCACTGAACTCAGCACTGCGAGTACCTCAGATAAGTGCTAGATCGGAGGCCACACTACCTATCTGCAGAGAGAGAAATCCAAATTGGCTTCCAGGCTGACCAACTCCTTCTCCATCTGTACTCTGGGTCCTGGACAGCACCTACCAAGTACAGGTAAAGGAACTGCACGACTGTGTCTGTCATCTTTCTCCTGCACCTGGCGCACGGCTCAGCTACATCCTGCACTGCACACCATCTCCCAATTCTTTCATCTGCCCTGCGACTACGGCCCTACCTGTGCTGGTCTTCTACATCTTAGCTGCACCACAACATCTATCCCACAGAAGCGACACTGCAGCGCTGGTCAATCTAATCAGAAACCAGAGGTGGCGTCACATATCATTCACCTATAAACGTAATTCACCCCTTTGCATGGATGCCCAGGGCCACGGAACGGGTCACCACCACCGTGACACATCCCTGTGAGACACCGGCCCGGTACCGATTAACCCCACTGCCCTGGCTGGCCACCCACACTCCATGTCAGATTCATCTTGGACTGGGGAATTCACGATTTGACTTGATAACCCAGGCATGGTATGATAGAAAGAGCTACATGGACTAATGTGAAGTGTGGCCTGCTGCCTCATTCAGTTTGGGTGGGGGTGCAGGACACAAGGAAAGGGGTTCTTCCTGACCAGGTGCTAGCACTTGACCACTCAGTGCTTGCATTTTTTGAAACTTCAGAAGAGGCGGGCATATTTGATGGAGTCTGTTTCGGCAATGTAAGCCAAAACCAGTTCCTCATGCTCCGCCTTTAAAAGCGGTTAACCTACTCCCAGAAAAGGTATCATTCCAGGCGTTCCGGAGCCAGACCATGACGCAGGCTCAACACCTCCTGCCTTAGCTGCTATTGTGCTTTTGCCACTACCAGCAGATGCACCACCACCATCATCACCAGCTGGCCCCCCCGCGCCCACGTCCGCGACCTCTTCCACCAAACTTCAACATTTTGCATAAAATAGACACAAAATAACATCAGATATATGGCACTGTATCAGAAATGTACAGCTCTATTCAATCAAAGGATAATTGTCAATCTCCATATATATTCCATCAGTCACACAGAGACGCTCACAGGCTCAGTATGGATTAGACAAGAATATAAAAAGTAGACAAAGTGTACAGTATCATCAGATAGCAGGTATATATAGCATAGTTTAAACATTAACAATGTACGTCTATATATCAGGAGTAGTGTTGAGCCACCACGCTACTGTTTTGGTTCGTCACACAGGAGGCAAGTTCGTCGAATGTTCGTCGAACCCCATTGAAAACAATGGCAGGCAAACACAAACACATACAAACACATAGAAAACAATTACAAAACACCTTAAATGGTGTCCCAAAGCCGAGAAAGTGCTCAGAAGACAAAAATTACATATGGAAAAGGGCAACTACATTTAGAAAAGAGGTGGAGGAGTAAAAGGAGGAGGTGGAGGAGACACAGATATAGGCTTGTCATTCCCTTATGAAGTCAAGAAAGGCTGGAATAAAAATGTAAAATACCAACCAAAGAAAAAAAATTCTGAAATCGAACACGATCATATACCGTCGGACTTCCCACCAATAAATTATGCCAACTGGCGATCGGGCGGCGTTATTCCCACGAACCTCCAAACAGCGTCCATGAAAGCAAAGTGTTTGCTTTCCGGGGGCAGTATGATTGCAAAGCTGAACCTTAAAGGAATGTCCAAAAGGGCACCACCAGGAGTGGAGCCTGCGGCTTAATTGGACTCCACCCGGGAAACCATGAAAAGATGCACATATTGAAAGCTTTGTCGATTGTGTGTGTGGTGTGGTATGTCCGTTTGTAGTTGTGCTAGCAATTTGTCAGCTTTATTCCGTTAACGAACGAGACTCCGGCATGCCCCCGCGGTACGCGTCAAGCGTACTAGAGGGATACGCGAGGCTCTGGCACTATCATGGTCTATCATGGCATTACATGTCAGGGGCTGCATGCGCGCTACACTGAAAGGACCAGCTTTTGTCGCTTACAGGTGCAGATAACCAGCAGAACACCGTTAGCGATGGGGATCTGTGATTCCAATTATTCCCCGCGAACAATGATTTCCCAGTAAGTGCAGGTCAACCGCAATTCCTGAAAAAATGCAAAAAATTACGTGTCCAAACCACAGTTGCTGTAGCTTGCTTAACAGCTCGGCAGCCGTTCTCAGGCCCAGTATGGATTCGACAAGGTTCTAGAAAGTTGATAAAGGGTACAGTTTTACCGGGTAACACGTATATATGTAGCATAGTTTACACATTAAAAACCTATGTCTATATATCAGGAGGCAGGCTCAGACGGTCTCAGGCCCAGTATGGATTAGACGTGATTGGACAAAGGTGAGAAAGGGTACCGTATCACTGGATAACAGGTATGTATAGCATAGTTTACACATTAAAAACGTAGGTCTATATAACAGGAGGCAGGCTCAGACGGTCTCAGGCCCAGTATGGATTAGACGTGATTGGACAAAGGTGAGAAAGGGCACCGTTTCACTGGATAATAGGTATGTATAGCATAGTTTACACATTAAAAACCTATGTCTATAGATCAGGAGGCAGGCTCAGACGGTCTCAGGCCCAGTATGGTTTTGACCAGCTTGTACAAAGTTGAGAAAGGCTTAATTATCACTGGATAGCAGGTATATATTGCATAGTTTAAATATTTAAAATCTCCATGTTCTCAGTATGGATTAGACAACAATCTAAAAAGTAGAAAAAAGGAAATATATTTGAAGCGTACACCAGTATACACTTTTGGTGGTATTTTTAAATCTTCATATATATTTCTGTCTCAGTAAGGCTGGTTTCACATTTGCGTTTTTTAGCGCTGGAAAAAAACGCATACCTGCGCATGCGTTTTTTCCCCTATATTTAACATGGGTGCGCATACCTGCGCGCTGGTAAGCGCATGTATGCGATTTTCATGCGCTGCGTTTTTTTGGGGTGTGCGTTGGTATTTTCCAGACGCAGCATGTTGCATTTTTTGGCCCTGCAAAAAAGCGCACGTTTTGCGCTAAAAATGGCCATTATAGCCTATGGATGCGCATATGTGCGCACTGGCATGCTCATGTATGCGTTTTTTTGCATATGCGTTTTTTTTTTTTAACCATGGAATTTAGGGGTTTAGGTTAGAGTTAGGGTTAGTTAAGGGGGTTTAGGGTTAGGGTTGGGGTTTGGGTCAGGGTTAGGGTTAAGTATGGTTTGGTTAAGGGTTAGGGTCAGGGTTAGGGTCAGGATTAGGGTTAAGTATGGTTTTGTTAAGGGTTAGGGTCAGGGTTAGGGTTAGGGTTAGGGTCAGGGTTAGGGTTAGGGTTGGGGTCAGGGTTAGGGTTAGGGTCAGGGTTAGGGTCAGGATTAGGGTTAAGTATGGTTTTGTTAAGGGTTAGGGTCAGGGTTAGGGTCAGGATTAGGGTTAAGTATGGTTTTGTTAAGGGTTAGGGTCAGGGTTAGGGTTAGGGTTAGGGTCAGGGTCAGGGTTAGGGTTAGGGTCAGGGTTAGGGTTAGGGTCAGGGTTAGGGTTAAGTATGGTTTTGTTAAGGATTAGGGTCAGGGTTAGGGTCAGGATTAGGGTTAAGTATGGTTTTGTTAAGGGTTAGGGTCAGGGTTAGGGTTAGGGTTAGGGTTAGGGTCAGGGTTAGGGTTAGGGTCAGGGTTAGGGTTAGGGTCAGGGTTAGGGTTAGGGTCAGGGTTAGGGTTAAGTATGGTTTTGTTAAGGGTTAGGGTCAGGGTTAGGGTCAGGATTAGGGTTAAGTATGGTTTTGTTAAGGGTTAGGGTCAGGGTTAGGGTTAGGGTTAGGGTTAGGGTCAGGGTTAGGGTTAGGGTCAGGGTTAGGGTTAGGGTCAGGGTTAGGGTTAAGTATGGTTTTGTTAAGGATTAGGGTCAGGGTTAGGGTCAGGATTAGGGTTAAGTATGGTTTTGTTAAGGGTTAGGGTCAGGGTTAGGGTTAGGGTTAGGGTTAGGGTCAGGGTTAGGGTTAGGGTCAGGGTTAGGGTTAGGGTCAGGGTTAGGGTTAGGGTCAGGGTTAGGGTTAAGTATGGTTTTGTTAAGGATTAGGGTCAGGGTTAGGGTCAGGATTAGGGTTAAGTATGGTTTTGTTAAGGGTTAGGGTCAGGGTTAGGGTTAGGGTTAGGGTTAGGGTCAGGGTTAGGGTCAGGATTAGGGTTAAGTATGGTTTGGTTAAGGGTTAGGGTCAGGGTTAGGGTTAGGGTTAGGGTCAGGGTTAGGGTTAAGTATGGTTTTGTTAAGGGTTAGGGTCAGGGTTAGGGTTAGGGTTAGGGTCAGGGTTAGGGTTTGGGTTAGGGTTAAGTATGATTTGGTTAAGGGTTAGGGTCAGGGTTAGGGTTAGGGTCAGTGTTAGGGTTAGGGTTAGGGTCAGGGTTAGGGTTAGTAAAGTCATGGTTTGGGTAGTGTGAGGGGCCACCTAAAAATGTTGGAAAAAAACGCAAACGCGGTAAAAACGCACTAAAAACGCATACAAACGCATAAAAACGCTGCGTTTTTTTCATGCATGCTCATAAAAATGCTTGAAAAAACGCAGCAGTTGTATGCTTATGTATGCGTTTTTTCAATGCGTTTTTTTGCGGGAAAAACGCGCTGCAAAAAAAAGCAAGTGTGAAACTAGCCTTAGACAGTCCAGACTCTCCGCAATAGGAAATGAGATGCATACAATTACTGACATAAATTCTAGTGATTGCAGAAATCTAGGAATTCCTTTTCACGGGAAAAATTCCGTCACAATTCTCAGAGGCGATGCAGACCCTCAATTAATTAGTGTGTGGAGACAGCGAAAACCTTTCTTTGTGAAGAAAGTGTTGCTGTATTGCAGTACCGTTGATCCCATCGCCATTACTCATATCCATATAATTTTGATCACAGGTAGAGATGTAAACATGGTGCTCACTGCCTATCATGCTCTGTCACATAACTTTGGAGTGCAAAAGACAGAAGCCACAGGCTGTAGGCGATTCATTTGGATTGGCATGAGAGGGCACATTTAAAAATGTGCGCTGGAATGTCACATGTCTGTGGGTAGGAAAACTGTGAAAGCTCATGAGAAACCAACACTGCATCTCATTGTGAGTTGACGTCCATAAGAAATGGAAGCCATTGATCATCTGAAGCTAGATCCCGGCCAGCGGGACAGGGCATAGCTACGTCTTAACCATCATCTTCTATCAGTTCACCAAATTTGTAGTGGCAGTCCCAGTGAAGGATTTGACAGCCCAGACTACACAGCGGAGGAGCAGGGAGAGGTAAACATTGCAAATGCTGGGGCCCTGCCCAAGCAAGGGGGCCCACTCGTGGACGTCGGTACTGGCACTGGGCCCCTCATAGCACGGCGGTGTGTCTGACGGCGGGTGTGCACCCCCACCGTTAGAGACACTTGATTGCACTATGAGGGACCCTGTGCCAGTGCCCTCGCCCAAGAGTCGGCCCACCCACCTGTCCAGGGCAACAGCACTCGCACGGTTGCGTGCACTAGGTGGTGAAGGTTAGATCATCCACATTTTGGGTCGACAGACGGGTCCTTTTTTCTGTCAGGATTGATCCAGCAGCACTGAAGACTCTTTCCGATAGCACACTTGCAGCTGGGCAAGCGAGCTCCTGTAAGGCATATTGTGCCAATTCAGGCTAGGTGTCCAGTTTAGCTGCCCAATAGTCAAATGGGAATGACCTTTGAGGGAGAACATCGATATGGGAGGAAAAGTAGTTTGTAACCATAGTTGACAAGTGCTGTCTCCTGTCACTTTCAATTGATGCAGTATTACCAGTCGTGTGAGCGGGACTTGAAAAATCAGTCCACAACATGGTCATGAAATCCCTGTCTCCAACGCCACTTCTGATGTGTGCACCACCAACACCTCTTCCAAGCTGCCCCCGGCCCCTACGGCTCGTGTGACAACCATCACCGCTGCTGTGTGCTGGGAATGCCTCAACCAACCGGTTTACCAGAGTTGCTTGTTTATTAGCCAATATTAGGTCAAGGTTCTCCTGTGGCATGATGTTTTGGAATTTGCCTTTATAGCGTGGATCCAGGATGCTGGCCAACCAGTAGTCATCATCGTTCATCATTTTGGCAATGCGGGGCTCCCTTTTTAGGATCTGCAAGGCATAATCTGACATGTGGGCCAATGTTCCCGGTGTCAATGATGCACTGCGAGTGCTGGGTGGAGGAGCACTTTCAGGCAAATCCACATCCCTCCAGTCACGCACAAACCCAGTACCAGACCTTGCCACGCCAACATTTTCTCTTGCCCCACGAGAAGCATCCTCCTCCCCCTCCTCTTCTTCCTCCACCTTGTCCACGACAGTTCCCTGAACAGACAATGGCTGACTGTCATCAAGGCTTCCCTCCTCCTCTTCCTCATCATCCTCGGCTGCAGACGCCTGCTCCTTGATGTGCATCAAAGTTTGCATGAGCAGACGCATAAGTGGGATGCTCATGCCTATGATGGCGCTGTCTGCGCTTACCAGCCATGTGCGTTCCTCAAAACATTGAAGGACTTTACAGAGGTCTTTCAGCTTCGACCACTGCACACTTGTCAACTCCATGTCTGCCCTCAAAGTGCCTGCCTGTGTATCCTCCCACAAATGCATTACGGCCTGCCTCTGTTCGCACAGCCGCTCAACCATGTGCAGGGTGGAGTTCCACCTTGTTGCAACGTCAATAATTAGGCGGTGCTTGGGAAGGTGGAGCAATCGCTACAGCTTCTGCATGCGACTGGAGTGCACTGGCGACCGGCAGATGTGCGAGCACAGTCTTCGAACCTTATGGAGCAGGCCTGTTAACTCCGGATAATTAGTGAGGAAGCATTGTACCACCAGGTTCAAGGTGTGAGCCAAGCAAGGTATGTGTCTGAGTTTTGAAAGGGCTATGGCTGCCACAAAATTCCGGCCGTTATCACTAACTACCTTGCCTGCCCTCAAGATGTAGACTGCCCAGCCATGACTCAGTTTGTCAGTGAAAGTAGTCGGCCAGTACCTCCGCCGTGTGTCTGTCGCCCAAACACATCATCTGCAACACAGCCTGCTGACGCTTTCCACTAGCTGATTGTTAGTGGGACACATCAGCTGCGGATGCAGTGCTCGTGCGACAGCGCTCTGTGGACGAGCTTTCGCTTCTGGAGGAGGAGGGTCGAACGCCTACAGCCAACTGTTTCCTATACCGTGGGCTAGGCAGCACTGTGCCATCACAGCTGTCCCCTGTGGACCCTGCATCCACCACATTAACCCAGTGCGCAGTGATGGATACGTAACGGCCCTGGCCATGCCTACTGGACCATGCATCAGTTGTGAGGTGCACCTTTCCACTCACTGATTGCTTGAGTGCATGGACAATGCGGTCTTTCACATGAAGGTAGAGGGCTGCGATGGCTTTGCGAGAAAAGAAGTGGCGACTGGGTAGGTCATAGCGTGGTACTGCGTAGGCCATGAGTTCGCGGAAAGCTGCACTTTCAACCAACCGATAGGGCATCATCTCTAACGAGATTAGTTTGGCAATGTGGGCGTTCAAACCCAGTGTACGCGGATGAGAGGATGAGTACTTTCTTGTCCTACTCATAGTCTCTGGTAGGGTGAGCTGGACTTGAGAGCTGCATATGGTGGAACTGGCAGTGGACATGGTGGACTGAGAGAGGGTTGATAATGGTGATGGAGTTAGTGTTCTTTCTGATGGCCTAGATTCAGTCTTTCGTTGCAATAACAGTGTGATTCCCTGACTGATTTCCCCTTGCGACGACAACTCAACATTTGCTGCTGGTGGTGTGCTAACCAGTGGACTTACAGTGGGGGAAACAATGTAGCGTTGCTGACTACCTTCTTTGGGAGCAGTAGCACATGTGGTACGTGAGTTTTGGTAGTCCGTCCACGCTTGCAAGTGCATGGTGGTTAAATGTCTTAGCATGCAACTGGTATTCAAATTTCTCAGATTTTTCCCTCGGCTAAAGGTCTTTGCGCACTTCTTACAGATAACCTTTGCCTGATCATTAGGATTTTGTTCAAAAAAGTGCCACACTGCACTCTTCCTACTATGAAAGACATTTTGAGGCCTTGCACGCTGTGCTATTTTGACCATCTGGTCAAGCTGTCCTGCAACCCTTTTGGTTTTTGTATCCCGTTTTTTGGACTGCATTGGCAGCGGCACCATCTACCCCCAATGGATGCCAATCTGGGTCAACAACTGGGTCATCCATCACCTCCTCTTCAATGTCATGTGCACCTTCCTCTGTGTCACCGTGTATGGTGGTATAGTATGCGGGAAGGGGCACCTGAGTTTCATCTGGGTCAAATTCTGGCTCAGTACACTGCGAGGACAATGTAGTGCTCTGAGTGAATGTACCAGCAGAATCATCTGTCAGTGGCTGTGCATCAGTGCACGTCATGTCAGATTCATCTTTGCCTGGGTAATTCACGATTTGACTTGATAACCCAGGCATGGTATGTGAAAACAGCTCCATGGAGTAATCTGTAGTGTGGCCTGCCGCATCCTTCAGTTTTGGTTGGGGTGAAGGACACAAGGAAAGGTGTGGTTCATGAACATGAGCCTCCAATGATGACTCAGTGCTTCAGAAGAGGAGGCGATAGAGCTGGAGGCTGAGTCAGCAATGTAAGCCAAAACTTTTTCTTGAAGCTCCGGCTTTAAAAGCGGTTTACCTACTCCCAGAAAAGGGAGCCTTTGAGGCCTTGTGGAGCCAGACGATGACGCAGGCTCAACACCTCCTGCATTAGGTGCTATTTTGCTTTTGCCACTACCAGCAGATCCACCACCAACACCATCATTACCAGCTGCCAACCCCCGCCCACTTCCATGGACTCTTCCACCACACTTCCTCATTTTTGGGGAAAATGTACCCAAAAAACCACCAACTATATGGTACTGTAAAACAAGGTACAAGGTGCAAGGTGTATATAGTAGTGGGGAAAATTTGAATCTCTCTAGACTTCAGGACACAGTTGGATTCTGTCAGGCCCTTTTTATTTTACACCGCAATGTGACAGGCAGATTATGGATGGTGTAAGAAAGGTGGATAGAGGACTGTGGGGAATTGGAATCTCTCTAGACTTCAGGACACAGCTGGATTCTGTCAGGCCCTTTTTATTTTACACCGCAATGTGACAGGCAGATTCTGGATGGTGTAAGAAAGGTGTATAGAGGACTGTGGAGAATTGGAATCTCTGTAGACTTCAGGATAAAGTTGGATTCTGTCAGGCCCTGTTTATTTTACAACGCAATGTGACAGGCAGATTATGGATGGTGTAAGAAAGGTGGATAGAGGACTGTGGAGAATTGGAATCTCTCTACACTTCAGGACACAGTTGGATTCTGTCAGGCCCTGTGTCTATAACACCGCAATGTGACCAGCAGAAATTGCCTAGTGTATGACAAACTACAAGGTGTATATAGAATTGGGCAATATTGGAATCTCCCTAGAGTGTAGGTCTGTAAGAACGGACAAACTCCTCTGCTTTTCCTTACAGAGTCACACACTTAGATAGCTTCAATTTGGCCATGATAACAGCCGTTACACGGTACTGAGATAGGAGCGTGCACGTACACCGCTGTAGGGTGTATGTAAAATTGTCAAGCTCCGTGTTTTTGTATACGGACTGACACACGCTGTCTCTCTCTAGTTTTGAATGTAATCAAACAGCAAATATACTAAACTGTTTGAAAAACGGACAAAACTATAAGGTGTAGGTCTGTAAGAACGGACAAACTCCTCGACTTTTCCTTACAGAGTCACACACGTAGATAGCTTCAATTTGGCCGTGATAACAGCCGTTACACGGTACTGTGTGAGGAGCGTACACTGCTGTACGGTGTGTGAAAAAATGAACGCTCACTACCTCACAGGACAAAACAATACTATTTGGATTGCTTTTAAAAAAGCAGTTTGAACACCAGTGTGCACACAGCAATGCAGCTAGCCTTAAAAGGCAGGCTAATCACCACCAGCGCTGCTGCACAAAAGCAAAAATCTTCACCTTTCACTGCACAGTAACTACAGTGAAAAGCGCTAGCAGCAGAAGCACTTTTTTATTTTTATTTTTGCCTTCCTAACGCTCTCCCTACAGAATCAGCAGCTGCAGCAGCTCTCCCTATTCTGAGATCAGCATGAGTAACATGGCGGTCGGCGTCTCCGCCCTTTTATTCCCCCTGTGACGCCACACAAAGCAAGCCAATCACTTGCATGCCCTTCTCCAAGATGGTGGTGACCGCTGCCTATGTTATCACGTTGCCCACAGTGTCCCTTCTTCCTGATTGGCTGAAAAAGGGCGCTAAAGCATCTTTTGAAATGCGACTTTGGCGCTAAAGTCGCCAACCTCGTGGCCGACCTCACGCTAAGGTTGGGTTTCGTTTCATGAAACCCGACTTTGGCATTTTTTCGACCCATTTTGCTCAACTCTAGTGAAGACCAAAGAGCTGTCAAAGGACACCAGAAGCAAAATTGGAGCCCTGCACCAGGCTGGGAAGACTGAATCCGTAAAAGGCAAGCAGCTTGGTGTGATGAAATCAACTGTGGGAGCAAAAATAAGAAAATGGAAGACATACCAGAAAACTGATAATTTCCCTCGATCTGGGGTCCCACACAAGATCTCAACCCATGGGGTCAAAATGATCACAAGAACGGTGAACAAAAATCCCGTAACCACACAGGGGACCTAGTGAATGACCTGCATAGAGCTGGGACCACTGTAACAAAGGCTACCATCAATAATCCACTACACCGCCAGGGACTCAGATCCTACAGTGCCAGACGTGTCCCCTTGCTTAAGCCAGTACATGTCCAAGCCCGTCTGAAGTTTGCTAGAGAGCATTTGGATTATCCAGAAGAGTATTGCGAGAATGTCATATAGTCTGATGAAACCAAAGTAGAACTGTTTGGTAGAAACAAAACTCGTAATATTTGGAGGAGAGAGAATGTGTTAGGAGTTTTGGAACGCACTAAATAAAATTATAAATAAAGTGTGTTCACCGCTCGGGGTCCAGCGTGCGGTAGATGGTAAACTGCTGCTAGGTGGTGGCAGAAGGCATCTGGCGGTAGAGTGCACAGGGTTCAGACTTCACCCAGGTGCACTGAGCAAGCTCTGTTGCACTCACAGAGCTGCAAGGCTAAGCACATGAACAGATAAGGTTGGAGCAAGCTCTGTTTCACTCACAGAGCTGCAAGCATGCACAAGCTCTGTTGCACACACAGAGCTGCAAGCATATACACATGTGCAATAACGCTGAGTCTGTTTAAATGTCACAGGAGCTCAGCGACACAGACGCGGTATCTGGTCACAGGAATGGCCCTAGTTGACGGCACCAACTCTGTCTAGACCTACCGTGGACTTCTGGAAAATAGTGCGTTGCACGTGTGAACGCACCTAGTGCTGCATCTGCAGCGTGGCGATAAATAAGCCGCTGAAGAAACGCCACTGTCAAGCAGACGCAAGCTGACGCTAGCTGCTGAGGCGCTGGAGCAAAGGCGCGCTGGCACTGGCGCTAGTACTGGCTCTAACTCAAACTCTCACACATTCGTAATAACCAAGGAATGGGGGATTCAAATGAGTCATTCACCAGTCCATGCATCCATCAACAAACATACAGCAGTAAGTATGACTATACTAGCGCATGGCGGAACAGCCATGCGTGCTTTTTATAGCATACGGGACCTGCCGGAAATCTCCAGAACTCCAATAGGAGCCAATAGGATTCAGAGCAGGAGCTGAGCACCTGACTCCCAAACTCCAATAGGAGCTCGTCCTGTGAGCATGCTCAGAAGCTGGCACAAAGGACTTAGCCTCTGGAGATAAATGTGAGGACCTGGGTTTCTGCATAGGTATGGCAGAACTCAGATTCCTAACATTACCCCCCGACCTAGGGCCCCCCTCCCTGTGCCTTCCGACCCACAAGCCTGTGCCCCACAGTGGTGTAGGTCTTAGGCTGGTTTCACATTTGCGTTTTTTAGCGCTGGAAAAAAACGCATACCTGCGCATGCGTTTTTTCCCCTATATTTAACATGGGTGCGCATACCTGCGCGCTGGTAAGCGCATGTATGCGATTTTCATGCGCTGCGTTTTTTTGGGGTGTGCGTTGGTATTTTCCAGACGCAGCATGTTGCATTTTTTGGCCCTTGAAAAAAGCGCATGCGCACGTATGCGCACATTTTGCGCTAAAAATGGCCATTATAGCCTATGGATGCGCATACGTGCGCACTGGCATGCGCAGGTATGCGTTTTTTAGCGCTGTGTTTTTTTTGGTGGTGTCCACTTGTTGTCCTAGTTATAATCTTCTAAAGTCAAAAAAAAAAAGTCTATATAAAGGAGGTGCCTGCCAAAACTCTGCCACTACTACACTGACAGATTGAAGAGCAGACAGTCAACCAAGAACCCATTATATCAGCGAAGAATGTGAGTATATTACATTATATGCCTGTTCTTTTAAATTATGTATGTACTAATGATTTTTATTATTTTTACATGCAGTATGTCTTCAGAATCAGAGTATTCCCCATCGCGGCAGGAATTGGCGCAAGCAGACCGTGAGGTGATTATTTTTGTGCATCTGGTAAGTATATCTGCTGCTTCTCCAAATCTCTTACGTTTTTTTTCAACTTTTTTAAGACATCGTCATCATCCTCTTCTGTGGACGGGACTAGTGAGGGCGAAGAGCAGGAGCAGCGAAGCCAAGTCCCGGTGGTGATACGGAATGTAAGTATCAAATGATTTGTAATGTTCTTTATTTTTTATCTTCTATTTTTACTCTTTTTTATGTTTCTTTTTTTGTAACTTTTTATTCAATTTAAATTGGATTATTCTAATGAATGTGTTTTGTCTAGGTTCCACAACGAGATGAAGACGTGTACCTGGATAATGAGCAGCTCATCAGCCTGGTCCAGGAGCGTTCGCCGTTGTGGGACAGCTGTGACCGGCTGCACAAGGACATTGTGGTGACCCGGCGGCTATGGAATGAGGTGGCCGCAGCGTTGATGGATGGCTGGGACAGCGCCACAGCATCCTCCAAAAAGGCGTTTAGTGAGTATTTCCCTGCTCTGTATTGTGCCGCAGTGACTGTTGTCCTTGACGGCACTGTTGGGTTTCGTGCTAGGTGTATTCTAGCAGGAAACCCAACAGTGTCATCGGGGTCTACAGTGACTGCTTTGAGTATTGTATTGCTACATTGTGCCGCAGTGACTGTTGTCCTTGATGGCACTGTTGGGTTTCGTGCTAGGTGTATTCTAGCAGGAAACCCAACAGTGTCATCGGGGTCTACAGTGACTGCTTTGAGTATTGTATTGCTACATTGTGCCGCAGTGACTGTTGTCCTTGACGGCACTGTTGGGTTTCGTGCTAGCTGTATTCTAGCAGGAAACCCAACAGTGTCATCGTGGTCTACAGTGACTGCTTTGAGTATTGTATTGCTACATTGTGCCGCAGTGACTGTTGTCCTTGACGGCACTGTTGGGTTTCGTGCTAGGTGTATTCTAGCAGGAAACCCAACAGTGTCATCGTGGTCTACAGTGACTGCTTTGAGTATTGTATTGCTACATTGTGCCGCAGTGACTGTTGTCCTTGACGGCACTGTTGGGTTTCGTGCTAGGTGTATTCTAGCAGGAAACCCAACAGTGTCATCGTGGTCTACAGTGACTGCTTTGAGTATTGTATTGCTACATTGTGCCGCAGTGACTGTTGTCCTTGACGGCACTGTTGGGTTTCGTGCTAGGTGTATTCTAGCAGGAAACCCAACAGTGTCATCGGGGTCTACAGTGACTGCTTTGAGTATTGTATTGCTACATTGTGCCGCAGTGACTGTTGTCCTTGACGGCACTGTTGGGTTTCGTGCTAGGTGTATTCTAGCAGGAAACCCAACAGTGTCATTGGGGTCTACAGTGACTGCTTTGAGTATTGTATTGCTACATTGTGCCGCAGTGACTGTTGTCCTTGACGGCACTGTTGGGTTTCGTGCTAGGTGTATTCTAGCAGGAAACCCAACAGTGTCATCGGGGTCTACAGTGACTGCTTTGAGTATTGTATTGCTACATTGTGCCGCAGTGACTGTTGTCCTTGACGGCACTGTTTTTTTTTTATCAACAGTGGACAAAGTCCGAACACGTTGGCGTTCGATCAAGGACCGCTTCAACAGTGATGTTCGTGCTGAGGGCCAGGTTCGCAGTGGATCTGCGTCAAGGACCAGAACTAGATACCGTCACTATCACGCGTTGCAGTTCCTAAGACCGGTCCTTGCCACGAGATCGTAAGTATTATAAATTTTGGGTTTTTATTTTTATTAATCTGTGTTTTTCTAATCCACAGCTGATGCTTCTTGTAAAGGCATGGTAGTAATGATTTTCCTTTCTTCAACAGCACCTGGAGCAGCACCCTGCAACCTGGCCCTGGAGCGGTCCTTCCTCGGACGTCCTCTGACCCGTCCCAGCCATCCGACAGCCAGGAAGCACCTTGCAGGTCAACCACACACACAGCTGGTGACCAGGAAGCTGGGCCATCAGGTGTTCCCCTGTCCCAGGTCTCTGCCACTGGTTATGCGGGCACTACCCGCCAGCGCCAGAGGGCCTTGGACAGGAATGTCTTGCCCGAGTTTATGCATTTGAGCGAGACATTTAATTCCAGCCTCAAGTCACTGTCCGACAGAGTTGAAAGCGGTTTTGCACTCATGGAACGTGGTTTTAACCACTTTGAACACCGCTTCAATTCTGTAGAACAGCGCCTTGACCGTCTGGAGGCCGACCTCAACAGACCAGCACACCATTTTTTTAGTAAGATTGAAAAGGGCATGGCTGAACACCTTAGTCCTGATCAACAGCTGAATGTGCTGCAGGCCTGCAACAATGCTTTCTTGCAGGCTATGCAGCATAATCGGTACGGTCAGCAGTCAGTGGTGTCCTTTCCACCTGTGCCACCATTGACTCGCTTCACCTCACTACCGACTTGTGCTGCATACCACTGCACGGACACCTCTATTCAAAGCCAGGACACCCACCGTTACACCACCACAAGTATGAGTGCAGCTGGTCACTTCACCGACACCACCATGGCAAGCGCTGCTCCTGTCTGGAGCACCACCGCCACTCCCATGCATGCGTGGAGCTCAGCCACCACTAGGCAAACATGGAACAGCCCTGCCGCTACAACAACATGTAGTAGCCCTGCCACCACCACTCTGCAAACCTGGACCATCACTGCCGCCACCAGTCCTCCTGCAAGGACGAGCACTGACAACGAAGAGCAGCAGCAGCAGCCACCTCAGCAGCAGCAGCCACCTCAGCAGCAGCAGCCACCTCAGCAGCAGCCACCTCAGCAGCAGCAGCAACCACCTCAGCAGCAGCAACCACCTCAGCAGCAGCAGCCACCTCAGCAGCAGCAACCACCTCAGCAGCAGCAGCCACCTCAGCAGCAGCCGCCACCTCAGCAGCAGCAGCCGCCACCTCAGCAGGAGCAGCAGCAGCCACACCTGCAGACGGGGGACCTACACTCAATATTTGCCCCTAGTTCAAGGCGAAATCTATCAAGGCGGGCATTGGGCCAAAGTCGGTCCAGGCACACAAGCCTACGGCGACATGCCATTACAACTAATGTACCTGAACAGATTTCCTCTCCTCCAAGTGTTCCTAGTTTAATTCCCTTAACTGGACTACCTTCCCCCACAAGTTTTGTTGCCCCTTCCCCTCAAACACCGTCTTCAACAGCAAGTGTTGCATATTCCCTGCACACCCCCAAATTGAAACCATCTGCCCCCAAACGCCGGAAAAAATAATTTTCTGGTTTATTTTTGTGATAAAAAATAAATTTACATTTGTGGTTCACCATTACTAAGTTTCATTAATGTTGTTTGCGCCGCTCACACACACTGATGGGTAAATACATGTTAAAAACCAACCCAAGGCCTAGTATAGTCATATGTGAAATAATACACGGACTAGTATAGTCATACCAAGGCCTAGTGTAATAACTCGAGTTTTACCAACTTGGATCTGGTTTCATGAAAAACAAACTGTTGAAACTTGTCTTAAAAATAAGTTTCTTTCTAGTTTCACCAGTTTGTTTTTTGTGAAACAAGATGCTAGTTGTTAAAAATCGAGTTATTACAGTAGGCCTTGGTATGACTATACTAGGCCGTGGTATTTCACATATGACTATACTAGTAGGCCCAAGGCCTACTATACTCATATTTGAAATACCACGGCCTAGTATAGTCATTCCAAGGCCTAGTGTAATAACTCTAGTTTTACCAACTAGAATCTGGTTTCATGAAAAACAAACTGTTGAAACTTGTCTTAAAAATAAAGTTTCTTTCTAGTTTCACCAGTTTGTTTTTTGTGAAACAAGATGCTAGTTGTTAAAAATCGAGTTATTACAGTAGGCCTTGGTATGACTATACTAGGCCGTGGTATTTCACATATTACTATACTACTAGCCCAAGGCCTACTATACTCATATTTGAAATACCACGGCCTAGTGTAGTCATTACAAGGCCTAGTGTAATAACTTTATTTTTACCAACTAGAATCTGGTTTCATGAAAAGCAAACTGTTGGTTTCAAGTTTCACCCGTTTGTTTTTCGTGAAACAAGATCCTAGTTGGCAAAAATTGAGTATGCCTTGTTATGACTATACTAGGCCGTGGTATTTCACATATGACTATACTAGTAGGCCCAAGGCATACTATACTCATATTTGAAATACCACGGCCTAGTATAGTCATTCCAAGGCCTAGTGTAATAACTTGTAAGTTGGAATGGAGCAGATTACATTCATCCACTCAATGCTGACTTGTATTCCCCATGGACTTTCATTGGGGTTGGGTTTTGAGGGTTGTGTTTTGAGAAAATCACATACTTTGTTTTCAACTAGTTGCACAATTTTCTCTTGAAAAAAAATGGTTTCCTGATTCATGGCCTGCAGCTTTGCTCGTTCCAATATATTTCACGCAGACTAGCAATGCTGCATTTTAACTCATATGTGTATTTACCTGCCCAGGTGTGTGAACATCATAAAATTCAGTTATACATGGGAAGTTTTTTATTAAATTGGAGTTTAAAAAATATAGTGCACTCAGTAATGGTATCAAATAAGGTTTTTTATTACCATAAACAAACAAAAACATTACACCATTTCATCTTGCCAGTGCACCCGTCCTACATCAGAAATAAAGTAGGCCGCAAATTGGTCCCTCATTTGGCCAACTTCAACGGATGACCTGAGAGTGTGCTGAGTGAATTCAGGCAATGGGTTAGGAGCATCATCGTCCAGTTCAAAGGTCGGGTGCTCTTTAGCCATCACAAAGTTATGTAGAACCACACAGGCCTTCACCACCTTATCGACTGTTTCAAGTTTAAGATTAATGGCCGTGCCCAGAATTCGCCATCTGGAAACAAGAATCCCAAAAGCACACTCGACAGTTCTTCTGGCCCTGGTCAGCCTGTAATTAAATATTTTTTTGGTGTGGTCCAAGTCCCGGCTGGAGTAGGGTTTCAGTAAGTTTCCGCACATTTGAAAAGCCTCATCGCCAACCATTACAAAGGGCAGTGGCGGAGCTTCGGTGTGAGGAAGAGGCCGTGGCATAGGGAAATTAAATTGGTTGCCATACAACCTACGGCCCATGTCTGAGTTTTTAAAAGCCTGTGAGTCATTACCACGGCCAAATGCTCCAATGTCCACTGCTACAAACATACATCCGGCATCCGCAATCGCAATGAGTACTATTGAAAAGTACTTTTTGTAATTATAGTACTCAGATCCCGTTCTTTGGGGTTTGATGATCCGTATGTGTTTACCATCAACAGCTCCCAAACAGTTGGGAAAATTGCATACTGTCCAGAATTTGTCAGCAATTTCCATCCACTTTTCAGCGGTGGGCAGGGGCATAAATTCTGGGCAAAGAACATTTCAGAGAGCCCGGCAGGTGTCAGCAACAATTCCAGACAAGGTAGAGATTCCAATACAGTACTGGAAGTGTAGTGAAGATAGGGTTTCTCCAGTCGCCAGGAATCTGTGAACAGACAAAGAAGTAAAATTAATATTTATGTATATTATTTTAAAAAACTATAAAATAAAATATTAGTACATTCACGAAAACTAATTACCCACGGTTTTGAATACTAAATTTAAAAAAAACCAGCAGACCGCACCCCTTGGTTTTTAAAACATACCGTAATGTCACCAGTAGCCGTTCCTCAGGAGGAATCGCACGACGGAGCTGTGTGTCCTGTCTCCGGATGGATTGTTGGACACGAGCAAGCAAATCCATGAAACTTTCGTGGGACATCCTGATATAATCTGTAAATTTCTCCGGGTTTGCCTGTAGCTCGCTGTAGAGGGTGTGGTATGCCCCACGGCTCTCCCGGAGTTCAACAATCGGATGTATCCACATACGCCGCCGTCTTCGCTGCCTCTCTCTCTTCCTTTGTTCATGGCAAGCAACTGCATACGCCTGAGCCATCGCGATGTCCAAATCCAAGTTGAAGTGAAAACTCTTCCAGCGCAGATCCATGGTCACGAGAAGAATCAAGCAAATGTGAAGAATACTGTAGACAGGGTCTATATATTAACATACCACACCCACAATGAAGTCCCATTGGTCTTGTGTGTTGTTGAATGGTTGTTTTTTCATTTTTGTGGGGTTTTTCCAAAATCTGTAAAAAAACGCAAACGCACAAAAAACGCATACAAACGCGCAAAAACGCTGCGTTTTTTTCCTGCATGCGCATAAAAATGCTTGAAAAAAACGCAGCGTTTGTATGCATTTGTATGCGTTTTTTTAATGCGTTTTTTTGCGGGAAAAACGCGCTGCAAAAAAAGCAAGTGTGAAACTAGCCTTAGACTCATCCGAAGGCGAGGCTGGTGTTCTGGTAGGTGGCACGATAACCCGGGACACGTGGAAGGCATCGGTGGAGGCAAGATCACCAGGTCTCAGAAGGGACACCTGGGAGATGGCAGGAGCAGGAGTGACAGTTGGACGCCGCCGTGTGTCGATGGTCGTCGCCACACTCTGCCTAGGAAGGCTATGCCGAGCACATGAGGTGCATGCCTGAATGTACCTCTTAGGCTGGTTTCACATTTGCGTTTTTTAGCGCTGGAAAAAAACGCATACGTGCGCATGCGATTTTTCCCCTATATTTAACATGGGTGCGCATACCTGCGCACTTGTAAGCGCATGTATGCGATTTTCATGCGCTGCGTTTTTTTGGGGTGTGCGTTGGTATTTTCCAGACGCTGCATGTTGCATTTTTTGGCCCTTGAAAAAATCGCATGCGCACGTATGCGCACGTTTTGCGCTAAAAATGGCCATTATAGCCTATGGATGCGCATACGTGCGCACTGGCATGCGCAGGTATGCGCTTTTTTAGCGCAGCGTTTTTTGGGTGGTGTCCACTTTTTATCCTAGTTAGAATCTTCTAAAGTCCAAAAAAAAAAGTCTATATAAAGGAGGTGCCTGCCAAAACTCTGCCACTACTACACTAGACAGATTGAAGAGCAGACATTCAACCAAGAACCCATTATATCAGCGAAGAATGTGAGTATATTACATTATATGCCTGTCCTTTTAAATTATGTATGTACTAATGATTTTTATTATTTTTACATGCAGTATGTCTTCAGAATCGGAGTATTCCCCATCGCGGCAGGAATTGGCGCAAGCAGACCGTGAGGTGATTATTTTCGTGCATCTGGTAAGTATATCTGCTGCTTCTCCAAATCTCTTACGTTTTTTTCAACTTTCAGACATCGTCATCATCATCTGCGGACGGGAATAGTGAGGGCGAACAGCAGGAGCAGCGAAGCCAATTCCCGGTGGTTATACGTAATGTAAGTATCAAATGATTTGTAATGTTTTTTTTTTTTTTTTTATCTTCTATTTTTACTCTTTTTTTTGTTTCTTTTTTTGTAACTTTTTAGTCAATTTAAATTTGATTATTCTAATGAATGTGTTTTGTCTAGGTTCCACAACGGGATGAAGACGTCTACCTGGATAATGAGCAGCTCATCAGCCTGGTCCAGGAGCGTTCGCCGTTGTGGGACAGCCGTGACCGGCTGTACAAGGACAATGTGGTGACACGGCGGCTATGGAATGAGGTGGCCGCAGCGTTGATGGATGGCTGGGACAGCGCCACAGCATCCGCCAAAAAGGCGTTTAGTGAGTATTTCCCTGCTCTGTATTGTGCCGCAGTGACTGTTGTCCTTGACGGCACTGTTGGGTTTCGTGCTAGGCGTATTCTAGCAGGAAACCCAACAGTGTCATCGTGGTCTACAGTGACTGCTTTGAGTATTGTATTGCTACATTGTGCCGCAGTGACTGTTGTCCTTGACGGCACTGTTGGGTTTCGTGCTAGGCGTATTCTAGCAGGAAACCCAACAGTGTCATCGTGGTCTACAGTGACTGCTTTGAGTATTGTATTGCTACATTGTGCTGCAGTGACTGTTGTCCTTGACGGCACTGTTGGGTTTCGTGCTAGGCGTATTCTAGCAGGAAACCCAACAGTGTCATCGGGGTCTACAGTGACTGCTTTGAGTATTGTATTGCTACATTGTGCCGCAGTGACTGTTGTCCTTGACGGCACTGTTGGGTTTCGTGCTAGGCGTATTCTAGCAGGAAACCCAACAGTGTCATCGTGGTCTACAGTGACTGCTTTGAGTATTGTATTGCTACATTGTGCCGCAGTGACTGTTGTCCTTGACGGCACTGTTGGGTTTCGTGCTAGGCGTATTTTAGCAGGAAACCCAACAGTGTCATCGGTGTCTACAGTGACTGCTTTGAGTATTGTATTGCTACATTGTGCCGCAGTGACTGTTGTCCTTGACGGCACTGTTGGGTTTCGTGCTAGGCGTATTCTAGCAGGAAACCCAACAGTGTCATCGGTGTCTACAGTGACTGCTTTGAGTATTGTATTGCTACATTGTGCCGCATTGACTGTTGTCCTTGACGGCACTGTTGGGTTTCGTGCTAGGTGTATTCTAGCAGGAAACCCAACAGTGTCATCGGGGTGTACAGTGACTGCTTTGAGTATTGTATTGCTAAATTGTGAAGCAGTGACTGTTGTCCTTGACGGCACTGTTTTTTTTTATCAACAGTGGACAAAGTCCGAACACGTTGGCGTTCGATCAAGGACCGCTTCAACAGTGATGTTCGTGCTGAGGGCCAGGTTCGCAGTGGATCTGCGTCAAGGACCAGAACTAGATACCGTCACTATCACGCGTTGCAGTTCCTAAGACCGGTCCTTGCCACAAGATCGTAAGTATTATACATTTTGGGTTTTTATTTTTATTAATCTGTGTTTTTCTAATCCACAGCTGATGCTTCTTGTAAAGGCATGGTAGTAATGATTTTCCTTTCTTCCACAGCACCTGGAGCAGCACCCTGCAACCTGGCCCTGGAGCGGTCCTTCCTCGGACGTCCTCTGACCCGTCCCAGCCATCCGACAGCCAGGAAGCACCTTGCAGGTCCCACACACACACAGCTGGTGACCAGGAAGCTGGGCCATCAGGTGTTCCCCTGTCCCAGGTCTCTGCCACTGGTTATGCGGGCACTACCCGCCAGCGGCAGAGGGCCTTGGACAGGAATGTCTTGCCCGAGTTTATGCATTTGAGCGAGACATTTAATTCCAGCCTCAAGTCACTGTCCGACAGAGTTGAAAGCGGTTTTGCACTGATGGAACGTGGTTTTAACCACTTTGAACACCGCTTCAATTCTGTAGAACAGCGCCTTGACCGTCTGGAGGCCGACCTCAACAGACCAGCACACCATTTTTTTAGTAAGATTGAAAAGGGCATGGCGGAACACCTTAGTCCTGATCAACAGCTGAATGTGCTGCAGGCCTGCAACAATGCTTTCTTGCAGGCTATGCAGCATAATCGGTACGGTCAGCAGTCAGTGGTGTCCTTTCCACCTGTGCCACCATTGACTCGCTTCACCTCACTACCGACTTGTGCTGCATACCACTGCACGGACACCTCTCTTCAAAGGCTGGACACCCACCGTTACACCACCACAAGTCTGAGTGCAGCTGGTCACTTCACCGACACCACCATGGCAAGCGCTGCTCCTGTCTGGAGCACCACCGCCAATCCCATGCATGCGTGGAGCTCAGCCACCACTAGGCAAACATGGAACAGCCCTGCCGCTACAACAACATGTAGTAGCCCTGCCACCACCACTCTGCAAACCTGGGCCATCACTGCCGCCACCAGTCCTCCTGCAAGGACGAGCACTGACCAAGAAGAGCAGCATCAGCCACCTCAGCAGCAGCAGCCAACTCAGCAGCCGCCACCTCAGCAGCAGCAGCCACCTCAGCAGCAGCCGCCACCTCAGCAGCAGCAGCAACCACCTCAGCAGCAGCCGCCACCTCAGCAGCAGCAGCAACCACCTCAGCAGCAGCAACCACCTCAGCAGCAGCTGCCACCTCAGCAGCAGCCGCCACCTCAGCAGCAGCCGCAACCTCTGCAGCAGCAGCCGCCACCTCAGCAGCAGCAGCCATACCAGCAGACGGGGGACCTACATTCCATATTTGCCCCTACTTCAAGGCGAAATCAATCAAGGCGGGCATTGGGCCAAAGTCGGTCCAGGCACACAAGCCTACGGCGACATGCCATTACAACTAATGTAACTGAACAGATTTCCTCTCCTACAAGTGTTCCAAGTTTAATTCCCTTAACTGGACTACCTTCCCCCACAAGTTTTGTTGCCCCTTCCCCTCAAACACCGTCTTCAACTGCAAGTGTTGCATATTCCCTGCACACCCCCAAATTGAAACCATCTGCCCCCAAACGCCGTAAAAAATAATTTTTAATTTTTTTTTTTGTGATAAAAAATAAATTTACATTTGTGGTTCACCATTAATAAGTTTCATTAATGTTGTTTGCGCCGCTCACACACACTGATGGGTAAATACATGTTAAAAACCAACCCAAGGGCTAGTATAGTCATATGTGAAATAACATGGACTAGTATAGTCATTCCAAGGCCTAGTGTAATAACTCTAGTTTTACCAAATAGAATCTGGTTTCATGAAAAACAAATTGTTGAAACTTGTCTAAAAAATAAAGTTTCTTTCTATTTTCACCACTTTGTTTTTGGTGAAACAAGATGCTAGTTGTTTAAAATGCTAGTTGTTAAAAATCGAGTTATTACAGTAGGCCTTGGTATGACTATACTAGGCCGTGGTATTTCACATATACTACTAGCCCCAAGGCCTAGTATACTCATATTTGAAATACCACGGCCTAGTATAGTCATTCCAAGGCCTAGTGTAATAACTCTAGTTTTACCAAATAGAATCTGGTTTCATGAAAAACAAACTGTTGAAACTTGTCTAAAAAATAAGTTTCTTTCTAGTTTCACCAGTTTGTTTTTGGTGAAACAAGATGCTAGTTGTTAAAAATCGAGTTATTACAGTAGGCCTTGGTATGACTATACTAGGCCGTGGTATTTCACATATACTACTAGCCCCAAGGCCTAGTATACTCATATTTGAAATACCACGGCCTAGTATAGTCATTCCAAGGCCTAGTGTAATAACTCTAGTTTTACCAAGTAGAATCTGGTTTCATGAAAAACAAACTGTTGAAACTTGTCTAAAAAATAAGTTTCTTTCTAGTTTCACCAGTTTGTTTTTGGTGAAACAAGATGCTAGTTGTTAAAAATCGAGTTATTACAGTAGGCCTTGGTATGACTATACTAGGCCGTGGTATTTCACATATTACTATACTACTAGCCCCAAGGCCTAGTATACTCATATTTGAAATACCACGGCCTAGTATAGTCATTCAAAGGCCTAGTGTAATAACTTTTAATGGAGCAGATTACATTCATCCACTCAATGCTGACTTGTATTCCCCATGGACTTTCATTGGGGTGGGGTTTTGAGTGTTGTGTTTTGAGAAAATCACATACTTTGTTTTAAACTATTTGCACAATTTTATCTTGAAAAAAAATGGTTTCCTGATTCATGGCCTGCAGCTTTGCTCATTCCAATATATTTCACGCAGACTAGCAATGCTGCATTTTAACTCGTATGTGTATTTACCTGCCCAGGTGTGTGAACATAACAAAATTCAGTTATACATGGGAAGTTTTTTAATTAATCGGAGTTTAAAAAATATAGTGCACTCAGTAATGGTATCAAATAAGGATTTTTATTACCATAAACAACAACATTACACCATTTCATCTTGCCAGTGCACCCGTCCTACATCAGAAATAAAGTAGGCCGCAAATTTGTCCCTCATTTGGCCAACTTCAACGGATGACCTGAGAGTGTGCTGAGTGAATTCAGGCAATGGGTTAGGAGCATCATCGTCCAGTTCAAAGGTCGGGTGCTCTTTAGCCATCACAAAGTTATGTAGAACCACACAGGCCTTCACCACCTCATCGACTGTTTCAAGTTTAAGATTAATGGCCGTGCCCAGAATTCGCCATCTGGAAACAAGAATCCCAAAAGCACACTCGACAGTTCTTCTGGCCCTGGTCAGCCTGTAATTAAAAATTTTTTTGGTGTGGTCCAAGTCCCGGCTGGAGTAGGGTTTCAGTAAGTTTCCGCACATTTGAAAAGCCTCATCGCCAACCATTACAAAGGGCAGTGGCGGAGCTTCGGTGTGAGGAAGAGGCCGTGGCATAGGGAAATTAAATTGGTTGCCATACAACCTCCGGCCCATGTCTGAGTTTTTAAAAGCCTGCGAGTCATTACCACGGCCAAATGCTCCAATGTCCACTGCTACAAACATACATCCGGCATCCGCAATTGCAATGAGTACTATTGAAAAGTACTTTTTGTAATTATAGTACTCAGATCCCGTTCTTTGGGGTTTGATGATCCGTATGTGTTTCCCATCAACAGCTCCCAAACAGTTGGGAAAATTGCATACTGTCCAGAATTTGTCAGCAATTTCCATCCACTTTTCAGCGGTGGGCAGGGGCATAAATTCTGGGCAAAGAACATTCCAGAGAGCCCGGCAGGTGTCAGCAACAATTCCAGACAAGGTAGAGATTCCAATACGGTACTGGAAGTGTAGTGAGGATAGGGTTTCTCCAGTCGCCAGGAATCTGTGAACAGACAAAGAAGTAAAATTAATATTTATGTATATTATTTTTAAAAATTATAAAAAAAATATTAGTACATTCACGAAAACTAATTACCCAAGGTTTTGAATACTAAATTTACAAAAAAAAACATCAGACCACACCCCTTTGTTTTTAAAACATACCGTAATGTCACCAGTAGCCGTTCCTCAGGAGGAATCGCACGACGGAGCTGTGTGTCCTGTCTCCGGATGGATTGTTGGACACGAGCAAGCAAATCCATGAAACTTTCGTGGGACATCCGGATATAATCAGTAAATTTCTCCGGGTTTGCCTGTAGCTCGCTGTAGAGGGTGTGGTATGCCCCACGGCTCTCCCGGAGTTCAACAATCGGATGTATCCACATACGCCGCCGTCTTCGCTGCCTCTCTCTCTTCCTTTGTTCATGGCAAGCAACTGCATACGCCTGAGCCATCGCGATGTCCAAATCCAAGTTGAAGTGAAAACTCTTCCAGCGCAGATCCATGGTCACGAGAAGAATCAAGCAAATGTGAAGAATACTGTAGACAGGGTGTATATATATTAACATACCACACCCACAATGAAGTCCCATTGGTCTTGTGTGTTGTTGAATGGTTGTTTTTTCTTTTTTGTGGGGTTTTTCCAAAATCTGTAAAAAAACGCAAACGCACAAAAAACGCATACAAACGCGCAAAAACGCTGCGTTTTTTTCCTGCATGCGCATTAAAATGCTGGAAAAAAACGCAGCGTTTGTATGCATTTGTATGCGTTTTTTTAATGCGTTTTTTTGCGGGAAAAACGCGCTGCAAAAAAAAGCAAGTGTGAAACTAGCCTTAACGTCCCGAGCCCTGTGTGGCCACTAATACGCACCAGTCAACAGCTTTGTGGTTTGCATATATCCACGATGGTTGTGCGCATTGGACGCGTGTGCCCACGCTAGAATCTTAGGCCGGAGATGAGGAGGGACAAAGGTCTCATCGTCCGGTACGGAATCCGAGCATTGCAGGGCGCTGTCTTCCTGAGAAGCAGCATGTAAACGGTGACAACCGCAAACGGACTCCGGAGCCGAAGGTGTATTAAACGTGGCACGAGACACCTCCATGGGCTCTGGGGGAAGAACCTCTGGTTCAGGCAATTCCAGAGGCAGAAAAAATTCAGGAGCCGGAGTACCTCTCCGTTTGGAGTGGGCACGCTCCAAACCGCACTCAGAATAGCGGAGGTCAATGCGTGAGGAGATCGATATTAACTCATCCAGGCTAGTAGGGATCTCTCTTGTAGAGAGAGCATCCTTGACATGCTCCGCTAATCCCCTCCAAAATACAGGGATGAGGGTCCTATCAGACCACTCGAACTCGGCTGCCAGTGTCCGATAACGTACGGCATACTGGCTCACCGAGAGGGATCCCTGAGTGAGTGCGAGTAATTGTAGAGAGGTGTCGTGCATGACCTGAGGACCGAGGAATACCTGCTTGATAGCCATAAGCATGTGAGCTGCGGTCCGAATATCGGGATCGCCACGCTCCCACAAAGGTGTAGCCCATTCCAGAGCGTTGCCCGACAGTAGGGATATAATAAATGCCACCTTGGCCCGATCTGAAGGGAATTGTTCAACCAGCAGCTCCAGATGGATTGAGCACTGGCTGATAAAACCCCTTCAGGAGGTGCCATCGCCGGAAAACTTATCGGGCAATGGGAGGCGGGTAACTGTCGGCGCAATGGTGGACACGGACAGACGCGCTACCGCATCGGTTAAAGCCTGGACAGCAGCATCAGTGGCTTGAGCAGCAGAGAGAGACTTCTCAAGAGAGGCCACCCAGTCACCAAGCTGCTTAATGCACTGCAGGAGCTGCTGCTGTTCTGCCATCACTAGCCAGACCCTGGCGCTAGTATAAAGTTAGGAGTGGTGGAACGCACTAAATAAAATTATAAATAAAGTGCGTTCACCGCTCGGGGTCCACCGTGCGGTAGATGGTAAGAACGCTACTAGGTTGTGACAGAAGGTATCTGGCGGTAGAGTGCACAGGGTTCAGACTTCACAAAGGTGCACTGAGCAAGCTCTGTTGCACTCACAGAGCTGCAAGGATAAGCACATGAACAGATAAGGTTGGAGCAAGCTCTGTTTCACTCACAGAGCTGCAAGCATGCACAAGCTCTGTTGCACACACAGAGCTGCAAGCATATACACATGTGCAATAATGCTGAGTCTGTTTAAATGTCACAGGAGCTCAGCAACACAGACGCGGTATCTGGTCACAGGAATGGCCCTAGCTGACGGCACCAACTCGGTCTAGACCTACCTTGGACGTCTGGAAAATAGGGCGTTGCACGTGTGAACGCACCTAGTGCTGCATCTGCAGCGCGGCGATAACTAAGCTGCTGAAGAAACGCCGCTATCAAGCAGGCGCAAGATGACGCTAGCTGCTGAGGCGCTGGAGCAAAGGCGCGCTGGAGTAAAGGCGCGCTGGCACTGGCGCTAGTACTGGCTCTAACTCAAACTCTCACACATTCGTAATAACCAAGGAATGGGGGTTTCAAATGAGTCATTCACCAGTCCATGCATCCATCAACAAACATACAGCAGTAAGTATGACTATACTAGCGCATGGCGGAACAGCCATGCGTGCTTTTTATAGCATACGGGACCTGCCGGAAATCTCCAGAACTCCAATAGGAGCCAATAGGATTCAGAGCAGGACCTGAGCACCTGACTCCCAAACTCCAATAGGAGCTCTTCCTGTGAGCATGCTCAGAAGCTGGCACAAAGGACTTAGCCTCTGGAGATAAATGTGAGGACCTGGGTTTCTGCATAGGTATGGCAGAACTCAGATTCCTAACAGAATGCTGAGTTGCATACAAAGAACACCATACTTACTGTGAAGAATGGAGGTAGCAACATCATGCTTTGGGGCTGTTTCTCTGCAAAGGGACCAGGACGACTGATCCGTGTACATGAAAAAATGAATGGCGCATGTATAGTGAGATTTTAAGTGCAAACCTCCTTACATCAGAAAGGGCATTTAAGATGAACCATGGATGGGTCTTTCAGCATGATAATGATCCCAAGCACACCATCAGGACAACAAAGGAGTGGCTTCTTAAGAAGCATATGAAGGTCCTATAGTGGCTTAGCCAGTCTCCAGATCTCATCAACATAGAAAATCTTTGGAGGGATTTGAAATCCCGTGTTGCCCAGCGACAGGCTGAAAACATCAATGCTCTAGAGGAGATCTGTATTGAGGAATGGGCCAACATACTACCAACAGTGTGTGCCAACCTGCCAACCTTGTGAAGACTTACTGAAAACATTTGACCTCTGTCATTGCCAACAAAGGATATATAACAAAATATTGAGATGAACTTTTGCTAATGACCAAATACTTATTTTCCACGATAATTTGCAAAACAAATCTTGCCAAATCAGACAAGGTGATTTTCTGGATTTGTTTTCTCATTTTGACTCTCATAGTTGTGGCCTACCTATGATGTCAATTACAGGCCTCTCTCATCTTTTTAACTGGGAGAACTTGCACAATTGGTGGCTGACTAAATACTTTTCTTCCCCACTCTATATCACACAAAATAGTTAATAAACATGCGTAAAGTGAGCGTTTCAATGCAGTCCTATGGTGGCAGAATCGCCGTGATTCCGCAGAAATAGTGAACATGCTGCAGATTTTACCGCTATGTGATTCAACAGCGGTAAAATCCGCAGCATGGGCACAGCAACTGCGGAATCCCATAGGATTGCATGGCGATGCGTTTTATTAGCGTTTTTTAAGCATTTCTGCTGAGGCAAAAACGCATATAAATACGCAATGTGGGCACATAGCTTTAGCCCCAGATTTAATGTTTTCACACAAGATGTGTGTAAAAATAACACCATAATTTCTCATAATTTCTAAAAAACATGGCAGTACCCAATATGTGGCTGTACAGTTCTACTTAGCCAAATGGAGAGACTCGGGAGGAACTGATCGCTATTTGCCTCCTGGAGCACAGATTTTCCTAGGACAGTTTGTGGACTTCAAATTCAGAGCTCCTAATTGCTAGAAGAACAGAATCCCCTTCAAATGACCCCATTTTGGAAATAATACCCCTTTGGGAATTTATCTACAGGTGTAGTGATGATTTTGACTACATGGGTATTTTCCAGAAACAAGCAAACTCGCCGAGTGAAAATTGCAAACTGCCATTGTAGTGACTACAGTGCAGGTGCAAATTAATTGGGACAAAGCATTTTTTAATGTAAAATTGTAAGTTGGTTACCAGTCAGTGATTCAAACCAGTTTTAATTGCTTTGAAAAGGCACTCACACCTGTTCAAAGCAGTTAAAACTGGTCTGAATCACTGACTGGCAACCAACTTACAAGTTTACTTAAAAAAAATGCTTTGTCCCAATTAATTTGCACAGCACTGTAGTATGTTGCAGTCACCAGTACGTTAAGCCCAGCCAGTGCTTCTGGAGACATGTACCCGTAAATTATGAGGGCTCTCATCGCTGCAGAAATGCTAAACATGTGGATGCTATATGTGGTTTACATACACTGTAGAGCTCAGAAAGGAGGGGGCGTTTTGATTTGGGAGCAGAAAATTTGCTCAATTTCTTTTGAGGAAACATTTTGCTTTTCCAGCGCCTCTGTACTACCAGTAACATGGAAGCCCCCCTATATTTCCGCTAACAGATGATAGACCTGAGTGGGGACTTGTTTTTTTTGTGGATTGGTTGAAGCTTTTATTGGGAACATTTTACATGACATTTAAGAGCACATTTATCCGGCGCTCTGTGCTGAGCATTTACCTTGGGGTTTCCATCTAAATATTTGAGTGACGTGATTTAGATGAAACCCCTGAGGGATCCATTCACTATAATGAGGCAGCAGAGTTACTCTGGACTCCGTCTGGCCTATGTTCAACTGTGTTTTTCCTTTTTTTCAGAAGTACACAAAACTGTGGCCGATGGCATTTTTATGCAATCCTAAAAAGACGGACACTACCGGATCACAGGTCAGACGGCTTTCACAGTGCCTCCATCTGCCTAATTGTAGGGAGTCTTCTGCCAGAGGTTTCAACTGAATCACGTGTATCAGAGGTTTACACAGAAATCTCAATGCAAGCGCTCAGCACAGAGCGCAGGATAAATGTGTGCCGAGTCTTACTACGATCTTTGGGATGCAGAATGAAAAAATCAACAGCAAGTGAAGAATTGGTTTTATTTATTTTTTACACCATTCCTTGTGCAGTATAAGTGATTAAGTGACATTTTTTCGTCGGGTCAGTGAGATTACAGCGATACCAGATTTATCGGGTTTTTATGTTTGGCTGCTGTCACACACTGAAAGATGCTTTTTATTGCAAAAACTTGTTTTTGCATCACCATATTTTGAGAGCTGTAATTTTTCCATGTTTAGGCTGACAGTCATGTGAAGGCTTGTTTTTTTGCGGGACAAGTTGACGTTTTAATTGATACCATTTTCAGACACATGACATTTTTTGATTGCTTCCTATTCCAATTTTTGTGAGGCAGAATGGACAAAAACAGTATTTCAGGAATTTTTGGGGGGTTTATGTCGTTTCACGTGTGGCTAAAATTGATTAGGCCATTTTATTCTTCGGGTGACTATGATGACAGCGAAACCACATTTATATTTTTTTGATGGTGCTGTTGCACAATAAAAATTATTTTATAGAAAAAATAATTATATTTGCATTGCTTAATTTTGAGAGATATAACTTTTTTATTTTTTCACTGATGGAGCTGTATGGCAGCTTGTATTTTGCGGGACAAGATGACATCGCGTTTTATTCCACTTTTTGTATGATGATAAAGCATTGGTTTTTTGCCTTATTTTTTTTATGGTGTTCACTAAAGGGGTTAACTAGTGGGACAGTTTTATTAGTTGGGTCCTTCTGGACGCGGCGATAGTAAATGTGTGTACTTTGATTGTTTATATATTTTTTCATGCAAATATTTATTTATCGATAGAATATCTTTTGATTTTTTTTATATTTTGTATTTTTTTAATATTTTTACAATTATTTAAAAAATATTTTTAACTTTTTTAACTTTGTCCTACTATGGGACCATCATCCCCATGCTATGCAAACTGTCAGCTCTGCACTGACAGAGAAAGTTGCTGATTATGTGCTGCTCATGATCAAGCAACCTTCCAAGCTCTCGTGACCTGGTTTACCATGGCAACAATCGGGACCCTGCATGATGACGCGGATTCTCCAATCCAAGGGCGGAGGAGCGAGTATGCTTCATCAGAGTTCATTTGTGGAATCTTTGGCCTTCAAAAAATTTATTGTGATACTCACTCTCATTGGCACTGCCCAAGAATGGAAGATGGAGAATTATCTCTGCTGCAGAGGATAAGCTCATCAGAGTTACCAACCTCAGAAAACACAAATTTACAGCATGTCAGATAACAGCCCTCATAAATGATTCACAGACATCAAATACTTAATGCATCTCAATATTAACTGTCAGACTGTCAGAAGCAGGTATTTATGGTCAAATTGATACAAAAACTCACTAGTTAGGACCTCAAACCAGGAAATGCTTATTTGGGCCTTGCAATATAATGACTGAACATTAGGTCAGTGAAAGCCTTTACTATGGTATGATGAGTCAAAATTTTAGGGTTTTTTTATGCTAACTGACATATCTTTATGAGAGTCAGAAAAAGTGAACGGGTGAGGTTACTGGTGATTAATTCCATTTTCAAGGTACTCTTATCCAGCTTACCCAGCATGGCTGCCACAGCATCCCACAATGAATTGCTGCCCCATTTGGTTAGCACTTAGTGGAATTTTAATTTGTTTTGCAATAGAGCAATGACCCAAAAAACACCTCCGGACTATGTAAGGGCTATGTGAACAGGAAAGAAAGGGATGGAATGCTGCACATGATGATTTGGTCACCACAACCACCTGATATGTATTGGAATGAGTTGGACTGCAGACTGAAGGTAAAGAAGGCCAAGCAGCCAAGAAGTGTTCAGCACTAGAGCCAATGGGATGTACAGTAAATCTGTCATCAGAGTAAAAGAAGGGGTACTAGTTTGTTTCCCGAGTGTTTCTTTATTTCTTGTTTCCATATGTAATCCTTCGTGGTTTTGCCCAAAATGAGAAAAGAAAGGTGACAATGCTGGCTTTAATGATAAGTTTAACATGGCCAGGGGTGAACCTAGCCTCTCTGCTTCCTGAGGCAAACTTCAAAACAGCATTCCCCCCCAAACACAAGGATGTCAGCCCCACCACAGCACATACAAGAACTACACAGAAGAATCCAGAACAAGGATCATTAATGGCAATGGCAGGCCTGGCACAAGCATACAGACACACAATGATGGCTGCAGACCAGTGGTCCTGTAGGCAGACACAGTCCTGCATCTTTATAGCACAGGAGGCAGCACTGATTTCCAACCTATTATCTCTGGCACACGCCTACAAAACTCTGGGCAGCTCCAATGTGGCCGCTACCTGGCACTGACCAGTCAGTCATGTCCACCATGCAACACCATCCACACATCACATGCAATGACCTGCAGTCTGAGCATCAACAAGCCGCCACTGCACTAAGCTGGTAAAATGGTGCATCTTCCCCAACAGACCACGCCTCCTACTCCCAAAATGCTTAGCCAATCACAAGGGCCGCACACGGGGCTGTCCGAAGCTAATAGCAGGGGCCTTCCTATTGGGTTTAGCAAGGGATGTGGGAGCAGGAAGAGGGATGAGCTCCACTGACCAACCGCCGCTCGGGAGAAACACGGCTTGTTTATAGGGGAACCTCAGCAAATGACCCCACCGTTACTGAAAATAAATTTCTGTACAAAGGCCAACACTGGGATTACAGTCATGGAGATGATATAGTGGTAGATCACAGTCCTGCAGATTACAGTACAGTTATAGATAGTAACTTACAGCTGATGTTCTTTGTGGTACAGTCATTCACTTTTCCCTTTTTTTTCATCTGCCCCAGATTGACATGGCAATTTCTCCATTCACAACTCATCTGCAAAGATTACAAGAAACATATCTGTCTTCTCACATTTACAGCAACCTCCCCATCTATTCACAACCTGCAGAAACTTGTTATCCTGCTGATACCCCACTGCTGAACTGTTGCTGCCTTATAGCCCCCGTCACACATAGCGATATCGCTAGCAATATCGCTGTAACGTCACCGATTTTGCAACGTAGCAGCGATATTGCTAGCGATATCGCTATGTCTGATACTTACCTCCGACCGGCTCCCCCGCTGCTCATCGCTGGTCGCGCGAGAACATCCTGGACCATTTCTCGTCGGGCGCTTCCTGCTGGGCTTCCTGTGGCGCCGACGAGCGACGCGTGTAGGCGGGAGGATGTCAGGATCGCCTCGTCTGACAGGTAAGTAGCGACCCCCGACCCCTGCTATGTCACTGGTGAGATCTGCCTGTGTGGCAGCTCACTAGCGACCACTTAGCGATGCACCAGCGATCCATATCATTGTCGGGATCGCTGGTGCATCGCTAAGTGTAACGGTACCTTTAGTGTCCATATTACTGCACCTGCTGTGAGGTACAATAACAGTGCTCCTCTTACTGCCTCATATTATAATGCCCACCTCTGTGCCTCTTACATAGTAATAATTCCCTCTAGATAGTAAAATTGCCCACTAGAAAATATCAATGCCCTGTGCAAGTGTCCTAGAAAACAGTGTACACATTTTGCCCCTAGCATGTAATAATACTCTATAAAATATCCCCATAGCTCCCCCATACGCAGTATAATGCTCTTACATCTTCCCTATATGCAGTATAATGCCCCCATAGTTCATCAAACGCAGTATAATGTGCCCACAGCTCCTCTATACACAATGATTGGCTCGAAGCTCCCCTGTACACAGTATAATAGGTCTACAGCTCCCCATACTTAGTATGATGGGTCCACAGCTCCCCTATACATAGTATATTTACTCAATTCTGCCCTATACAGACTATGATGTCCTCACTGATCCCCTAAAACAGAGCACAATGCCTCCAAAGTATCCTCACACTGTATAATGAACATCAAACTGTATTATAGCCCTCACATTGTATGATGGTACCCTCTGTAGTATCCCACATTTTATGAAGGTCCTCACAGTAGTCCCCACTTTAAGGGCCCCCACATTAGCTCCCATACTGTATGAGGGCCCCACACTATATGAAGGCCCCACATTTGTCACCAAACTGTATATTGGCCCCCACATTAGCTCCCATGCTGTGTAATGGCCTCCACACTTTGAAGTGCCCCAACAGTAGCCCCTAAAATGTATGAGAGCCCCCTACCCAACTGTATGAGGGTCTGCCACACTCTATGATGCCCACAGTGTCACACTAAAAGTTTTAAGTAAAAAAAAACATCATATACTCACCTAATCCAGGATCTCAATGCATTGATATCCCTGTATTACCACTCTGAGCGATGGCAGGATGATGCATTGGCCGAGGTGTTCTGACCTTCCTTTGCATGTGCCAGTCCCTCAGCCATTGCATCATTCTGCCGTGGCTGAAAGCGGTAGTGCAGGTACATCGTATCTCCCTCCTCTGCCATAGACTGTATTAACTGCCATTAACCATTGTCGCTCTATAATATTAATAATAATAAGGCCGGGGTCACACTAGCGAATAACACGGACAAGTGCTATGTGAGAATACATCACACAGCACAGTTAATCTATGGGGCATATCACATCTGCGATTATTTTCCCATGCCGAATCGGCTTGCCAGAACAATCGCAGCATGCTGCGATTGGCACCGAGACTCGGCTCACTCGCACCCATATAAGTCTGTGGGTGTGAGTGACATAGCGCACATCACTCGGATATCATCCGAGTGTTGTGCGATATGCACCGGCAATGGAGGAGATGGAGAAATTAGTTTCTCCGCCTCTCCACAGCTGTGTTCTGATCCGCTCTGTGCGAGAGGCTCGGAGCCCAGTAGCATGACACTCGGCTCCTGCTCATCGCAGATCAGGAGCTGAGAGTCATTAGCATATCGCATCCGATGCTTTCGCTAGTGTGACCCCAGCTTAAGGGTAGTGTAGCTGTGAGTGAGGCCCGGGGCAACTTTCCCCTCTGCCCCCTTGGTAGCTACACTACTGCTCGTCACACACAGCATGCACTGTGACACCCCCAGTCCATCAAAGTTCATAGTAGCACAGAGTGTACAGCGATGAATTGAATATATCCCCATGCCCCTCACAGTATAACATCCACCAACACAGAAGTATTCAGTGCCACATGCAGTAAAAAGGGCTTTATGTCCCCAAACTCTAACAGTAAACAGTGCAACATCCCTCATACACACACAGAGTATAAAGCGTAACATACTCCCAGCCCCTCATAATTGCTATGGTAGCAGTCCACCAGTCTCACATAGTACACATTGCAGCAGACCCCCAGACTCTGAAAAATACATTACAACAAACCCCCAGCAACCCTAACAGGGCTGCCACTAGGAATTTCGGGGCCCCATACTGGCAAAATTTTTGGGGCCCCCTTGAGACTCTGTCCAGGCTCCACCCCAGTCCCGCCTCCACCCCTCGAACTGTCCACAGTCCCACCACTCTCTTGGAAAACTCCACTTCTCACCAATCACACATTAACAGTTCCCATCACCAGATCACACATACAGTGCCTTGCGAAAGTATTCTCCCCCCTGGAACTTTTCAACCCTTCCCCACATATCATGCTTCAAACATAAAGATACCAAATGTAAATTTTTGGTGAAGAATCAACAAGCTGGACACAATTCTGAAGTTGAACGAAATTTGTTGGTTATTTTACATTTTTGTGGAAATTTAAAAACTGAAAAGTGGGGTGTGCAATATTATTCGGCCCCTTTAACTTAATACTTTATTGCGCCACCTTTTGCTGCGATTACAGCTGCAAGTCGCTTGGGGTATGTCTCAATCAGTTTTGTACATCGAGAGACTGAAATTCTTGCCCATTCTTCTTTGGCAAACAGCTCGAGCTCAGAGAGGTTTGATGGAGATCATATGTGAACAGCAGTTTTCAGCTCTTTCCACAGATTCTCGATTGGATTCAGGTCTGGACTTTGACTTGGCCATTCTAACACCTGGATACCTTTAAATGTGAACCATTCCATTGTAGATTTTGCTTTATGTTTGGGATCATTGTCTTGTTGGAAGACAAATCTCCGTCCCAGTCTCAGGTCTTTTGCAGACTCCAACAGGTTTTCTTCAAGAATGGTCCTGTATTTAGCTCCATTCATCTTCCCATCAATTTTAACCATCTTCCCTGTCCATGCTGAAAAAAAGCAGGCCAAAACCATGATGCTGCCACCAACATGTTTGACAATGGGGATGCTGTGTTCAGGGTCATGAGCTGTGTTGCCTTTACGCCAAACATATCGGTTGGCATTGTTGTTCGAATTTGGTTTCATCTGACCAGAGCACCTTCTTCCACATGTTTTGTGTGTCTCCCAGGTGGCTTGTTGCAAACTTTAAGCGACACTTTTTATGGATATCTTTGAGAAATGGCTTTCTTCTTGCCACTCTTCCATAAAGGCCAGATTTGTGCAGTGTAGGATTGTTGTCCTATGGACAGACTGTCCCACCTCAGCTGTAGATCTCTGCAGTTCATCCAGAGTGATCATGGGCCTCTTGGCTGCATCTCTGATCAGTCTTCTCCTTGTTTGAGATGAAAGTTTAGAGGGACGGCCGCAACTTGGTAGATTTACAGTGGTATGATACTCCTTCCATTTCAATATGACCACTTGCATAGTGCTCCTTGGGATGTCTAAAGTTTCGGAAATCATTTTGTATCCAAATCCGGCTTTAAACTTCTCCACAACAGTATCACGGACCTGCCTGTTGTGTTCCTCGGTCTCCATGATGCTCTTTGTGCATCAAACAGAACCCTGAGACTATCACACAGCAGGCTTGATTACACACAGGTGGATTATATTTATCATCATTAGTCATTTAGGACAACATTGGATCATTCAGAGATCCACAATGAGCTTCTGGAGTGAGTTTGCTGCACTGAAAGTAAAGGGGCCAAATAATATTGCACGCCCCACTTTTCAGTTTTTGAAATTCCACAAAAATTTAAAATAACCAATAAATTGCGTTCAACTTCACAATTGTGTCCCACTTGTTGTTGATTCTTCACCAAAAATTTACCTCAGTATATAGTGCCAGAGTACAGGTAATACAGTGATCATTGATGACATTGTACACAGGACCTCTGTATATAGTGCCAGTGTACAGGTAACTCTGTATACAGTGTATAGTGTTAGTGTACAGATAACACACTGACTCACCAGTGACATCTCTAGGTGAAGTCCTTCATCTTCGCTTTTCATCTTTTATCCAGCACAGACCACCATCACTTCTTCCAGCCAGGGCTCATCTCTGCAGGAAATAACAGTTATCTAGAGCACCACTTGCAAAACACATTACTTAATTTTTACCCCAACTTCTACAATACACCAGATGAAGAAAGAAAGGCGACAGTGTCACTCTGCACAGTAACAGGAATGCCCACCAAAAACTAAAATACATCACTGTAGTAATAATATCCCTTAATTAGCCCCTATTGTAATAATATCCCCATCCTGGCCCCGTGTATTTCATTCCTGGCTTCAGCCATATCATCTCCCATCCTGCCCTCATGAGTATCCATTCTGCCCCCATATGATCACCCAATCCTGCCCCATGGTCCTGCCCCATCTGTCTCCATCGTATCCATCCTGTCCCATGATCCTGCCCCATCTGTTGCCACATGCTGCCCCATCTGTCTCCACATGCTGCCCCAGATCTCCATATCCTGCCTCAGGCTTGCCGCTTTCAATAAAAATAGAAAAAAACACTTTTTCCTTACCTGGCCCAGCTGGCCGCGGTCCAGCGCCGACGTCCACCACAGGCACTTCAGCACGGACTCGCCGGCAAATGACAATGCCGTCTCAAAGCCAGGTTCATTTTATGCACTGGCAAAAGCCTGACATTGGGGCCCTGATGTCCAGAAAGCCCTGATGGCGGCCCTGAACCCTAATAATGCACATTGCTGCAGACCTCTCCAGCTCATCATGAGATACAGTACATTGCTACAAGCTCCCCCATAAAATACATAGTGACAGCCCCCATAATAATATGCATTTCTGCATACCCTCATAATTTCAACCCTCTATCCAGCCCACCACAGTGCATAGTACATACCCTGACCCCTGTCACTACCTGACACTGCACATCCATTTTACCATTAATCTTCTGTCCAGGATCTCTTTGTGCAGCAGGAGTGAAGCCCTGAAACATAGCACAGGAGAGGGAGGTGGAGCCAGCAGTTCTGCTCCACACAGGGCCTGGATTGCAGAGACAGGCAGGAATCCCCTTCAGCCAGCCGCTCTGTGACAGGACGTGGCCAAACACAGCCTGCAAATCAGCTCCTCAGAGGCAGCCAGGCAGTGGAACCCTATAATCTCTAACAATTACATGATTTCTGAAAGTAGAGAGCACTCTGACTAGAGAAATGCATAAGATGGTGTTCTAACATTATCTATTAAAGATCACTCACATGGGTGGTTATGAGCTGGCGGCAGTAATTGTTACTACAAAATATATTAATGACAAGCTTCGCTGGTTTATAGCAAACACAGAAATTTGCTTCCTTTCATGAAGAAAGACATTTGTAATCATGACAAATTACATTAGTAAAGAGCATTGCTCTACACACATACGTAGAAGTCCTACTTGTTTTCCTCTATGAAAAGTACATAAACACGTGATCAAAATTGTTGGTACCCCTTGTTTAATGACTGCAAAACCTACAATGGTCACAGAAATAACTTGAATCTGACAAAAGTAATAATAAATCAAAAATCTATGAAAATTAACAAATGAAAGTCAGACTTTGCTTTTCAACCATGCTTCCAGAGAATTTTTAAAAAATAAAACTCATGGAGATGACCAAGGAGGACACCATTGTTGAAAAAAAATCATAAAAAAGCCAGACTGGAATTTGCCAAACTACATATTGACAAGCTACAAAGCTTCTGGGGAATGTCATATGGACAGATGAGACAAAAATGGAACTTTTTGGCAAGGCACATCAGCTCTATGTTCACAGATGGAAAAATTAAACATGTCCCTACTATGAAACATGGAGGAGGCTCTGTTATGTTCTGGGGCTGCTTTGCTGCATCTGGCACAGAGTGTCTAGAATCTGTGCAGGGTAAAATGAAATTTCAAGACTATCAAGGGATTCTAGAGAGAAATTTACTGCCCAGTGTCAGAAAGCTTGGTCTCAGTCGCAGGTCATGGGTCTTGCAACAGGATAATGACCTAAAATACACAGCTAAAAACATCAAAGAATGGCTAAGAGGAAAACATTGGACTATTCTGAAGTCTCCTTCTATGAGCCCTGACCTAAATCGTATTAAGCATCTTTGGAAAGAGCTGAAACATGCCTTCTGGAAAAGGCAATCTTAAAACACGAGACAACTGGAGCAGTTTGCTCTTGAGAAGTGGGCCAAAATACTTGTCGAGAAGAGCAGAAGTTTGATTGACAGTTACAGGAATCGTTTGATGGCAGTGATTGCCTCAAAAGGTTGTGCAACAAAATATTTAGTTTAGGGTACCATCATTTCTGTCCAGGCCTATTTCATGAGGTTTATTTTTTTTAAATTCTGTGGAATCATGGTTGAAAAGCAATGTCTGACTTTCATTTGTTCATTTTCATAGATTTTTGATTTATTATAACTTTTGTCAGATTCAATTTATTTCTGTGACCATTGTGGGTTTTTCTGTCATTAAACAAGGGGTACCAACAATTTTGACTACATGTCTACATCAAGCCTGAAAGTCTTTCGATTATAACAAGGCAAATTAGGTGTATATTTTGTTCATTTTGCTAATGTCATTTGTTCAATAATTAAAATGAGTGTTTCAGTTTTTTCAATCAATCTTTACAAAGTATATTATTTGCTGATTTTTCATAAAATATTGTTTGACTATGCAGGATATTACATGGCAGTGTTTAAAGGGAACCTATCATGTCTGATAACCATAAATCTGCACATATAAGGTTAATCCTCCACTTGGTAGCACTATGAAGGTGCCCGGTCACAATACTGAAACTGAGGTAAACTGGAGAAAATTAATTTTATTTCTCCTGGGAGCCGCCGGATTTCAGTCATGCAGGTGTGCCCTGAGGATTTCAGTCACCGCCGGCTATGCAGTGTATCAGTATAGAGCCGATTGTCAGCAATCCAGGCATGCTCGGAGCAACTACTGTCAATGCTGATTGACAGATCACTCTGCAGTGCATCAGAACAGAGTTGGCTGTCAGTCAGTACCAGGGCATGGTTACAGTCGCCCCACTCAGCATTGTGAGAGGTGACTGTAATTGCTCTGAACCTGCCTGTTTGACTAAAAACTGTTGGCTCCGAGGTGTTGAACTTTCAGTTTTGCAGCTGGGCATCTTCATAACGCTATTAGTGTTAGTCGCCTGGATTCTCCCACTGTACAGATTGGATCTCAAGCCTTGTCTGGTGCTTTGATCTTCCATTCAGGCTCAGCTGCTGGGATAACTGCTCAGCAAAGACTTCGGTCCCAGCGCCTTGCCCAGGCTTGTGCTGCAAGTGTAGTTACTGCTGGCCCTTCAGGTAAGCCTATGGTGACAACTAGTTTACCCGTACAGTGCTGTGCTCTTGAACCCAAGTCCAGATTTCATCCTACTAAGCATGTCGATGATATGGTGCCTTCCATTGGTGCTTGGATGTCAGGTGCACTGGTGATGTGGCAGCTTCAGATTGGTCCACATGCAAGGTCCTGTCTGTCTGGACTTGAGCAAGGTATAAAAAGCTCTCAATGGCGCATGTCTGTGTGCTAGCATCGTTTCTTACCACCCTGTGTGCACGTGTGCTGCTAATAGCACTGCGAGTGTTTTTCTAGACAGGCAGTGTAGGATGGGAACTCCCGCTTTAGCTTAACATCTGCACCAGGCATCCTCAGGTGCGCGTGCTAAAGCGCACCCTGTGTCAGAGCAGGGTCAACCACCAGCTTAGTCTACCCTGGGAGGTTAAGTTATAGGGACCCCAATTAGTATTTTTCTATACGCCTGTGAAATCTAACAGGGTATTGTCCTTTTTGCGCTGCTTCATAGTACCGCTCTGTGATGTAACAGAGCTTGTTGCTTTGTGCTCTGTGCACACTGAGTGACATTCAACTCAGTGTGCTTTGTGTTTTCTCGCAGCCTTGCTCTACCATTGTGCTAGCTGCGGTTTCTCCATCACCGCACAGTGGACCCCGGATTGTGAACGCACCTTATTATAATTTCTTATTTAGTGCATTCCGCCAATCCTAACAATTAGCCTGTAGATTTATACTGTTTCTGCAGGTTAATAGCGTTATTGGACAAGACAGGTTTTCTCTAACCCTGCTGTACCATTTGGGTCTATTTGACTCGAAAACAAAGTATTTGAAACTGCAGATAATTTATTATGAGGATCTGCAAATCATGGTTAGGTGAGTTCGTTTATGGGTAGGTGTTAATATGAAAATTTTTTGTTTTTTTTTTTACTTTTTTTTGTGTGAAATAATGATTGCTATATATTGTCTGTTTGGTTCAATATAACCCAATAGTGTTTTATACAGATCGCCCACCATATTTTCAGTCACATAAATGATTTATAATATCATTGTGCATTATCTATTGATTTTTTCAGTTTCTAACACTTCGTGCGCTCGATACTTTTGCAAGTTACTGCAGATGGATGGGCTTTGTGAACAGGTCTGTGAAGATCTGTTTCGCTGTAGTATATAAGTTCTTCTTGTTGCTACACTGGTTAGTGTTTACTGCGATTTTATTACTATTATTGTTGTTTATTCATATATTGCTATTTGTTTTCCACAACTCTGATTTTACCCATTGATGTTGGGGGTGTCCATTATTTAGAAAGTCAGATAAAAATGTGACAAAGACATTTACATAATGAAGCTGAATTGGAAAAGCTTGCCAATGCCTCAGATTCTGAAGGAGATATCCAACTGGGGAAAGTGTCTGAAGATGAAGACCACTTACCTGGAGGTGAAATGTTTACGAGAATTCTGATTCTGAAGTTGAATCTGGTGAGGCACGATACCCAGACAACTAGTCCGATGCAAGTAATTAAAAATAAAAATCTTTACTTTTTATTACAGTTTACTTAACAATTGTTAGATTTTGTGTTCGCATATATATTGGACTCTACAGATTGCTGCTGCGTTCCTCCTTTTTGCAAGCGATGTAAGCAATTCAGTCTAAAATCAAAAATGTCATTTGGATCTTGCAGCCTTCTGCCCAGGCATGAAAATTGTCCTCTGCTAACATCAGATAATTCTCTAATAACTAGCTGCTACTAGAGAAGTTTGGGATAAATGGATAGATTCTTCCAAAACTATACAATACTCGTGAAAATGTCATTGTGGTGGAGCAACTTGTGGCATTCCGAGGTAGGAGCCCATTCAAGCAATATATACAGAGTAAGCCATCAAAGTACGGCATCAAGATATGGACACTTTGTGACAGCAGCAGTTTATATGTTCTAGAAGCTCAGGTATATACAGGAAAAAGCCTGGAGAAAACTTGAAAAGAATCAGAGTATGCAAGTTTTAGATTTGACATATGGACTAAGAGGATAAAATGTGACCTGTGACAACTTATTTACATTCCACCAACTGGGGCAGCTGATGCTAAAATGGAAACTTGCAATGCCGGGCACTGTAAGAAAAAGCTAGCCTGAACTGCCACCAGGTATCATTGCTAAAAGAGATGTTCATAGTTCAACATTTTACTTCACTGGAGATACGACAGTGGTTTCTTACATTCCCCAAAAAAAGGCAAACAGGTCATTCTGATGAGCATGATGGACCATAACAATGCGGTAAGTAGTTGAGATGACAAAAAGCCGTACGTGATCTAAGATTATAATTTTACCAAAGGAGCAGTTGATACATTAGATCAGCTAATAGCTATGCACGCAAGCAAACACAACCCCAATCGGAGGCCAATGTTTTTATTTTATAACATTGTTCATAAATTTGCCTTTCACTCATTTGTTTTATGGCGTGAAATAAACTCCCATCGGAATGTCAATAAACTGCAAAAACAAAGACTCTTTCTGGAAGAATTAGTAAAGTCACTTGTTATGCATCTATTTTAGGGAGAAAAGTAAAACCCCGAAATGAAGGAGCAGCTGCCATAGGAAACCATATCCAGCAGCATGGTCAACAACGCAAATACACGCCCTCCACCAGCGCTGGAAAAGCATGAAAAGGAAAAGATGCAGAATTTGTCCATCTTCCTGTGATAAAACAAATATGACATGTTTTAGTCATAGTAAATATTTATGTAAAGCACACGTGAGTTATTTCTGTGCAGAATGTAAGAAATCCTGAAAATAGCAATAAGCGAACACGTACAATCCTTTGCTTTATTTTCTTTAGAAAACTGAAGTTTTGATTTCATTTGTTTTTAACCAACCATGTTCACATGCAGTTAAATAATGCAATTGATATTCAAATAATACACTTACAGTAGCCAAATAGAAACCTATAGAAGAACAAGGAGTTTAATCCCACACAATTTTCCCACTCACTCCCAGGACTGTGAGGCATTCAAAGGGTTGAATCCAGGTGTTCTTCCATTCATAAACCCTATCCTTGTGGGTGTACCCTGAGGTACACTCACACAGTTTGTACAGCTTAATTTCATACCTGGCCCTCTTACTGGGCAGGTATTGTCAGAATTTGAGCTTCTCTTTGAAATGGATTAGGGACTCATCCATGCAGATGTCCCTTTGGGGAATGTACACCTCAGCAAACTTGTTGCTGAAGTGATCAATGACTGGCCAAACTTTGAAACTTTGAAAAGTTGGTCAAAGTTGATGTCACCTAGGGGGAAGACATCGTGCATTATCATTATAATGCAAAAATTTGTGGTTGGCCACAAAATATTTACAGGTTTCAGCCATGCAGAACAGTGGATTGCTAAACAAAACATCAACACTCTAATATTGCCAAAGTTTTGGCTTCTTCAATATCCCCATGTGAAGGACCAAGCCCCAAAATGTTATAATTTGTCCTGCGTCTACAAGAGTCCAGATACAAAATGTTGATGGATGGTTTTGTGACAAAAATTGCCGGACACACAAATTTGTCTCGGCCCATCAAGAAGTTTACAAAATCCTCAGACAAAAATACTTTGAAAAGTCTATTTCTGTGAGGCCAGTAGTGTCAAATTTTATTACTTATTACGCGACAAAATCAGGAATCTGTGGTTCATAGTCTTCAGGGTGAGGTCCATATGGGGTCAGTAATGGTGGGCACCAGTTCATTTTCTGCCCTAGGGCATCTACATAGTGATTCGATATCACTTAACGAGAAGTGTGTCAGAAATTAAAGGAAGGTGGGATCCTCGCTCTCGCTGCCAGTGTCGAAGACAAGGAAAGCATATGCCTGTTCGTCAGAATACCGGGTTTGGGACAAGCGGGATGACATTTTTTCACTTATGTGTTGTATGTGTACCAAATATAATTCAGATGTGTGTGTGAGAGTGCTTGGTGCAAACTTTTTAATTTAGAAGAGAAAAAAATCTAATCCTTTTAACTAATCAAATATATTTGTTTACTCTATTTTCACAAAACACCAATAGCCATAGGTCAATTAATGATGTGTTGCTGATCAGTGCTCAATGGCTCTAGGATGGATGCACGGAAGTGATTCTGAGTTGACACTTACCTTTACTCAATTTAGTAAAAAGTACTGTAGTATCCAATGATTACTATGGTATATTTTTACTGTGCCTAATCTAAATTATATTTTATTCTTTTTTTTTTTTTAAAAAACCCAGCATTACTGATGTGCGTCGTCAGTAATTAGCACTCGATGTCGGTAACATGGACGCTGATTTTTTTTCTGCTCGGCTACTAATTCAGTTCAAAAAAATTACTGTAGTAGCCGATGATTACTCCGGTATATTTTTACTGTTTCTAATCTATATTATTTTTTGTTTAAAAAAAAAAAAAACAACTCACTGATGTGCGTCGATGGCTGTAGGATGGACGCACTGATGATGTTTTATTACTGTTTTATTACTGTAGTAGCTGATGATTACTATTATTATTTTTTATTCTTTTTTCTAAAAAAAAAAAAAAAACAACAACAACCAGAGGTTGATCACTGATTTGTGTCAGTGATCAGCACTTTACGGCTGTAGGACGCATGGATCTGATTATTTTTTTCCAAGCTGACAATAACCCTAACTGAATTCAGTAAAAAAACTGTTGTAGATGATTGCTACAGTATTTCTTTACTGTCCCTAATATAATCCTATCAACTAATCTAAAAAAATGTTTTCATCTTTACTAACTCAATTCAGTAATAGATACTGTAGTAGAAAATCATTTCTGTGGTATATTTTTACTGTACCTTATCTATTCCTATCAACTAATCTAAATGATTTTTTACTCAATTCTTTTTTCACCAATAAAAAACAAAACAATCGAAGACCGGTCAGTGATGTTCGTCACTGACCAGCACTTAACGGCTGTAGGACGCATGCACAGATGTGGTGCAAAAAGGATAAAATAAAATAGACAGGAAAAAAGTCCTTGCCAAAAATGAGCACGTGGTCTAAGCCGTGGTGTATGTCTGATCAGCAGCTCGGTGGCTTTAGGACGCATGGGTCGCCCTCCCAGGGCCGTGGGGTACTCTGTACCGGGCCCGATGAGCTTCAATGGGAAATGTCACGGCAGCTGGGACCCGGCCCGTGGCGCCCATTGTAAAAGGGGGAATGTTCAGTGTGCTTATGATAATTAGAATGAATGAGTCGTGACACCACCTGTGGTGTTCGGCAATGAAGGTGTTAAGCCGACGCTGCAGACAGATCCTCTGGGACAGATGGTGTGGTGCAGCAATGATGTTATAGCCCTCCACAGGCAGGGCTGTAGTCCCAGGGCAGAGTAGGTGAAGCGACACGTAGATGGTGTAGTGTCAGGCGTAGGGGAGGTAGCAGTGCCGGGCAGGTTGACGCAGGAATAAGTGGAGGACACCAGGGCATGTAGTTCCAAAGCTTTACTCACAGTCTGTTGTGGTACAAGAGCCCGCGTCCGTGCCATGTCCTCCGGGTCAGGAGCTCAGCCAACTTCCAGACAAGATGAAGTACTCCTTTCCAACACTCCACCAACATATGTGCCTTTTGTGAACGTCTCCCTCTTAGCGCCTTTAGTGAAGTCCTCACAGTACTGAGTTACACTGGAGTTCCTCCTGTCAGATGTTCCTATGAACTCTACTTGTACGGCAGACAGCTGTAGCCTGCTTCGGGGACTCCCTGCTACCAAGTCCCGGCTCACTATCATTGCTGTTGTGCCCCCAAGTCTTGTGTTGGAATAAAGTGGTGACAACTTCTATTCCTCCGGTGTCTGCTGCAGGACCATTAGTATCCATACAACCTCGGGGACCGGACCCCAGCCTTGCGCTTAGAACTTGGGAAGGGTTCTCCTCTAACCCTAATCCTTAGTTCTCTTCTTCTCCTCACGTTCCGTACTAATCCTTTCCTTCTCATGGAGAGTCAGGCTTTCTATCAATGTTCCTTTCCTGTGCCAGTGGACCCAGGTCACTGAGGTCGGCTGCAGCACTTCCTTCATCCATCCCACTCAGGGGATCTTCTTTCACAGACTGACCTCGTCAGACTCCTGTGACAATCTGACTAAATCCTACACTCTTCCCGCTCTTTTAGTGCAGACTAAACTCCACCCGCCTCCCAGCACGCTTCGTGTTCCAAGCAGGGAGCCACCAAAGGGTGTTTTGCTACACTACTATGTTGTGTGGGATGCAGGTGTTGGAGCATGGTCAGGTGTCTCCACCTTACCTGGATGGTGGGGTACCACACCTCAGGAGGAGGTGCAGTACCTCTGTGGCGACTGAACCCTCAGGGGCGCCACACGCACACATGGAGTGGTGCAAAGGAGGAGTGGGAGAAAAAATAGTTGCTAAAAAAAGTTGTGGAAAACAGCGAGCATGAGTGTGGATCAGTGATGTGAGTCGCTGATCAATGCTCAGCAGCTGCGGGATGCTGACACAGAGGTGGTACAAAAGGGGGAGAAATATGGACAAGGGCAAAAAAAAGTCCTGGAAAACAGCAAGCATGGACATTTATAAGTGATTTGCATCCCTGATCAACACTCTGCAGGTGCATTATGCACGAAAAAGAAAAAAAACTGCGAAAAATCTAGCTATCAAGTACTGATCAGCACTCGGTGGCAGAAGGGGGGTGTGAAACACGGTTGAAGGGGCAAAAGAGGGGGACAGGAGAGTAAGGAGGGAAGAGAGGGATTGGGATGGATTAGGAAATCAAGCAATGAGCAGGGGAGGGATCAGGAACTCTCCTTTTTTATTTCTTTAGAAGAAGCAGGAACTCAAACAGCAGTGATGCATAATCTTCAAAATGTCTGTGACACCACAAAGCCTGGCACAGCACAACAAATCAGGAAAAAGATATTGCTCTTAAACGTCTCCTTGCTGGAATGAGGAAGGGAAGAGCAGTCACTGTGGGGTCAGATCGTTTCTGTGCTCTGTGATTGGTGTGATTGACATCAAAGTCGATCGTACCATTCAGAGCTGGCCCTGGTGACTCCCTTGTTGCTATTCTACAGCCTATGATCAGTGCTCTCACAGCACTGATCATAGTCTGCGAATCAATGTTTCAGGCAATCTGATTTCCTGAAACATGGAAAACGCTGTGATTGGTTGTTCAGAATTGAACAGCCAATCACCACAATCACAGTTGTGAGAGGGGTGGCGATATGTGCACTTCTGTAAGATGGCACCGGTACATAGATGCGATCACCGATACACAGCAGTCGCAGTGTCGCATTTTAGCTACGATGTACCCAGTACCCAGTACGTCTAAGGTCAGTAAATACCTTCCAACTGAAATGTGTCAGAGAAATCTGCTCCTTTCACCTCCTGGATTGATCTTTCTCTTTCAATTAATGGTTAAAATCTGCTTTCAGTGAAGATAGATTTTACTATTACTGAGATAGGAGATGACTGCTGGTACTTTTATGGAAAGGCAAGGACTCGGCATTAGCAAGAGGCAGATACAGACATTCTGCTGCAAGCAATTTTATGAGCGTCAACTATATTAGTAATGAGAAAATCAGTGTACACTGAAGACAGATTTTACATGTTAATTGAGAATTTTGAAAATCAATGATCAGTCTAGAAGAAAAAAGAACTGGATTCCTATTATAAGACATATTACACGTGTTGTTATTTATTTAACAGTCGCTCTTTAAGTTATTGGGGCATAACTGCAGTCCCAGTCACAATATATATATGTGTTGCTGTGCTTGAATAAACAATAAACACACTACAACAAATACCAGTGGTACAGTGGGGAAAAAAAGGATTTAGTCAGCCACCAATTGTGTAAGTTCTCCCACTTAAAAAGATGAGCGAGGCCTGTAATTGACATCATAGGTAGACCACAACTATGAGAGTCAGAATGAGAAAAATCCAGAAAATCACCTTGTCTGATTTGGCAAGATTTATTTTTCAAATTATGGTGGAAAATAAATATTTCGTCATTAACAAAAGTTCATCTCAATATTTTGTTATATATCCTTTGTTGGCAATGACAGAGGTCAAATGTTTTCTGCAAGTCTTCACAAGATTGGCACACACTGTTGGTGGTATGTTTGCCCATTTCTCCAAGCAGATCTCCTCTAGTCTAGTGATGTTTTGGGCCTCTGGGTGGGCAACACGGATTTTCAAATCCCTCCAAAAGTTTTCTACGGGGTTGAGATCTAGAGACTGACTAGGCCACTCCAGAACCTTCATATGCTTCATATGAAGCCACACCTTTGTTGCCGTGGTGGTGTGCTTGGGATCAGTATCATGCTGAAAGACCCATCCACATTTCATCTTTAATGCCCTTGCTGGTGAAAGGAGGTTTGCACTCAAAATCACACGATACATGGCCCTATTCATTCTTTCATGTACATGGATCAGTCGTCCTGGTCCCTTTGCAGAGAAGCACCCCCAAACCATTATGTTGCCACCCCCATGCTTCACAGTAGGTATGGTATTCTTTGGATGCAACTCAGCTTTCTGTCTCCTCCAAACACGACAAGTTTTGTTTCTACCAAACAGTTCTACTTTGGTTTCATCAGACCATATGCCATGCTCTCAATACTCTTCTAGATAATCAAATACTCTCTAGCAACTTCAGAGGGGCCCAGACATGTACTGGCTTAAGCAAGGGGACACGTCTGGCACTGCAGGATCTGATTTCCTTGTTGAGAAGTGTGTTACTGATGGTAGCCTTTGTTACATTGGTCCCAGCTCTATGCAGGTCTTTCACTAGGTCCCCTCATGTGGTTTTGAGATTTTTGCTCACCGTTCTTGTGATCATTTTGACCCCACGGGGTAAGATCTTGCGTGGAGCCCCAGATTGAGGGAGATTATCGGTGGTCTTGTATGTCTTCCATTTTCTTATTATTGCTCCCACAGTTGATTTCATCACACCAAGCTGCTTGCCTATTGCAGTGTCAGTCTTCCCAGCCTGGTGCAGGGCTATAGTTTTCTTTCTGGTGTCCTTCGACACCTTTTTGGTCTTCAGTGTGGAGTTTAGAGTGTGACTGTTTGAGGTTGTGGAAAGGTGGCCTTTATACTGATAACAAGTTCAAACAGGTGCCATTACTACAGGTAATGAGTGGAGGACAGAGGAGCCTCTTGAAGAAGTTCCAGGTCTGTGAGAGCATGTTTTTAGATGACCAAACACTTATTTTCCACCATAATTTGAAAAATAAATCTTGCCAAATCAGACAAGGTGATATTCTGGATTTGTTGTCTCATTTTGACTCTCATAGTTGTGGTCTAACTATGATGTCAATTACAGGCTTCTCTCATCTTTTTAAGTGGGAGAACTTTGCACAAATGGTGGCTGACTAAATACTTTTTTCCCCACTGTAACTTTCTTGAACTGATTGCTCAACCATCACCAATCATAAATTTACCAAAAGGAGTTGTCTTATGAATAAATATTACATTTTTTAACTCATGTAAAACAATTTTTCAATGAGACTAATTTACAAAAAATCATCCTGGAGTTAGATACAGCTGTTACATACTTGTTAGGATGCCCCTAGTATATTGTATTGAATACCTTCCCAGAATGTCTACATAATGTGATCAGTGCTGATGAAAAGACAGATTTCTATACTGATATATTGATACAGTACACTGATTTCTTATAGCTGGTCTGAAATGCCAGTCATGTATAAATATATTGGCAGTTGAATATAACACTGGGTATATGCATCCAATTATACAGGACACATTAAATAAGAGTTGTCCCACAAAACTATATTTTAAATAAAAATAAGTTACACAATTGTATATATTAAAAAAATGTCCCTGTGCTGCGATGATCTTATAAATGTACCCCTGGTGTGTAATGGATGAGTCTGACCATGCAGGAACATGGTCTGAACCTACCATATCTCTTGGACAGGTATGCAAGCAAAAGAGTATAAAAACATTACAGCAGGGGATCACAGCTGATTCTTTCTCTGTGTAGAATATTTCCCTTCCTGTTTAAAAACATGTTATACCTCACATGCAATCCTGTGCTGTAATGTCTGTATACTCTCTTTTGCTTCCTCCCCTTCCCAGGAGCTGTGGTGTGATCAGACTATGTTCCTGCATGGTCAGACACAGCCATTACACAGTAGGGGCACATTTATAAGATTATCTCAGCACTGAAACATTTTTTTTAACAAAGCTAATTGTGAAACTTATTTTTTATTCCAATATCTATTGATACTGGATATCTATTGGTACTTTGTCCATGGGAAAACCCATTTAATAGGATGTGCTGAGAATCAAAACAACAGCAGAAGGCTGTATAACATGTATATAAAAGTAATGTCTAACAGGGGCTATTTTAACGATCAAATATTAAATGTAAAAATAATAAGTTTTGCATTCAAAGAAAGAAAGATTTTGTGGCCTTTTATTTTCGTATTTGTCGTGATTGCAGTATATTTCTTCCCTTTCATCGCATGATATATCACATGCAATATTTTAATACATTTAGTTAATCACTAAACTTGATGAAGTTTTTCAAGTTTTTCTAAATTTGTTCTTTAAAAGTCTTTAATTTGTGCAAACTGTATTCTAATCATCATCACTTTTTCTATGGGATGGTGGGAACGTAGTGAGAAGCGTGGGGAGAAAATCTGTTATTGAGTATAAACACAGTGGGTGAAGTTTTTATACCGTGTTCTGTTTTTCCCTCCTATAGGCAAATATCCAGACACAGATGCTGTAATCTGATTAGTAGGTATCCATCCACAAATCTAAATATTAAGTTTCTTTATTTTGTAGCAATTGAGTGTATTAATCTGAAAAAGAAAAGAAATATTGTGTGTATAGTTTTACTCTGTATATTTAGTAACTAGAGATGGGCGGACACCTGAATGTTCGGGTCAGGTGGGTTCGGCCAAGCAGTTACAAAAAGTTTGGGTTCATGTACCAGAACATTACCCGGACCTGAACTCTAACCCAGACCCCATTCACTTGAAAGTGGGGCCTGAACATCCAGTATTTGCTGCGCTGTCATGTTTATGACAGTGTGGCAAACACCACTTCTGATCGGCGGGGAAATCATCCCCGCCAGTCAGAGAGCCATGGTTCCCATGCTGTCAAAAGACATCAGGAGTGCTCAGCTGTGATCGGAGGTATAAACTTTACCTTTGGGCACTGGTGTCAGCTGATGGGACTACAGCTCCCATCATCTGACACCTGCTGCCTCTAATTACAGTGAGAGCAGGAGCGGCGGATTGGAGTTTTCATTAGCCACTCCTGCGATGTAAATAAATAATTTAAAAAAACGGCGTGGGTTCCCCTGTATTTTTGCTAAACAGCCAGACAAAACTCACAGCGGGGGGCTGCAGCCCTCAGCTGTCAACTTCAGCAAGGCTAGTTAGCAAGAATAGCGGGGTCCTCACATTTTTAATAATGATTTAAATAAATAATTTAAAAAAGTGTGGGGTCCCCTCCATTTTTGACAACCAACCTTGCTAAAGCAGACAGCTGGGGGCTGGTATTCTCAGGCTGGTAAGGGGCCATGGTTATTGGCCCCCCCAGCCTAAAACTAGCAGCCCGCAGCTGCCTAGAAAAGTCACATATATTAGATGCGTCAATTCTGATGTTTTGCCCAGCTCTTCCCACTTTCCCTGTAGCAGTGGCAAGTGGGGTAATATTTGTGAGGTTGATGTCACCTTTCAGGTGACATCAAGCCCATGGCTTAGTAATAGAGATGCATCTATAAGACATCCATCCATTACTAATCCTATAGTTGTATTGTAAATAAAGACACAGCCAGAATAAAGTCCTTTATTTCAAATAAGACTTTCTTTCATTTTAACTTAAATGCCTAATCCCAGCAAAGCCCTCGATCTCCTATAATAAAGCTAAAATAAAGAAACAACAATATACCATACCTGTCCGTCGTCTGTCCCATGCCGTAGTCCATATCTGGGGGATAAACAGTTTTCAACCTGGACGGTGCCAAGATGCGACCGTCCAGACTGAAAACCACTGGTGACTGAACTGCGAGTGCAGCCTCAGAGACCGGTTGAGGTTACGTCCGGTCTTTAAGGCTCCGTTCCCAGCAGGGCCGAACTGTGATGACCTCGGTAACATCCCCGTTAGCACCGTGAGAGTTTTTTTCACCATATAGTATAAGTTTCTCCTTTTATTGGATAATTATATTTACCATGAAATTAAACATTTAGCTGAAACTCCACCGTTTCGGTTCTTATAACATTAGCCCCCCACTTTTTATCACTACTAATGGGAGTGCTGCCTGCTTTTTTGCTACATTGTGAGGTGTAGAATTGAGGTCCAGAGGATTGCACCCATTGTTTAGTACAGTGCTGCATTCCTTCTTGTTTTGGTAATTCAGATGTATACACAATATTTATATTCTCTTTATGTATTGTTCAAAAGTCCTAGTAACCTCATCACATTGAAAGGGGTGTGGATGGCACTATTTAATTTTATTAACTAACCTAACAAGAGAAATGGTAGCACTCAACAATTCCAGAAGGAATAACAGAGTAAAGAAGCTATGCTGAATTATATACTCCTCAAAATTGAATTTGCAACGCCAAGAAGAAAAAGTGCTGGCATTATGGAAATCGCAGGATCGATAGATTTGTTAATACCATGCAAATTATGAAAAAATGGAAATATAATTAGCAAAATGATTAGCAAAATATATCATTTTATTCAGTACCATGTATGAGTACAGAAAATGATAATTATATTAACCGGTAATTTGATTCTCTGGAGACCATGAAAGCACAAGGAGACGTTGCCTGCCTACTGTAACAGGAAATCTGTGGTATAAAAAGCAGAGCCTCCCACCTTTCCTCAGTGGTCATCAAGAATAGAGGACACTTTTATGAAGTTAGTTTACAGACAAAACATTCAGCTCCATCACCAGATAGATCTTTTTTTCACCCCTGTGTAGGACACACAATCAAGTGGATACAGAGGAAAGGAATAGGAATGGTGTTTTATGGTCTCTAGAAAATCAAATTAGTGTAATAATTTTTCCCATTACCATGACAGGAACATAATAGATTTCAGATGCATTTACCCAATGGTGGGACCACTCCTTGTGAGATCTTATGCCCAAAGGACAGATAAGAGGAGGAGAACAGGTCCAGACAGTAGTGTCTGAAAAAGGTTGAAAGTGTAGACCAGGTTGCAGCATTACAGATAGCTTCTATAGAAGCAACACTTTCTCAGCTCATGAGGTGGAAATAGCTCTAGTGGAATAGTCCTTGAGATCTCTTGTTACCGGAAAAGAGCTAGACTCATAAATTAAGGAAATTTAATCCAGCAAGCTAGGGAAGTTTGATGACTAATTTCCCTTTATTCACCCTGTGAAGATCTGAAGTTGTGGGTTATAAAAATCACCTAGGCAGTTTAACGATGCAACTATTTTTATTCCATACATCCAGGGTTGTACAACAAATCCAGGTAGATTGCCAACATACAATATCCTCAGTCCACAAGTTCCCAATCTGAGATCGTTAGTTCCACTGGCCCAATACCAGGCAATTCCCACTGTCTCCCAACTTTTGGTTGGCCCACAGCTTTTGGTATCTCCAGCCGGTATAGTGTGCAGTCACAGCCTATGTTCCTCCAGATGATGGATATCACGACCATAGTTCATGGATACCCCTCCAGTCAACAATCCATCTCCAAAACTCCAAAGATCATTCATCCATCCCCGCTTGGATCCTCTCCCTTCGAAGTCCTTCCAACAACTGCCTGATTCAACCCAAATGTCATCTCTTTCTCCCTCCCCCTTAAACATTTTCTTTAACTCACAGAATGAAGCATATTGCAACACCTGGGAAGGCATGTGAGACCCCCTGTGGTGATGGCTCCCTTGGGTCTACAATCCCCATCCTCACAATGTGCCTAGGCTGGAAGAATAATGGATTGATAGGATGATTGCTTTATATTTACCTTTAGCAATCTCCTGTCTGGCCTTAGGTTTACATAAGATCTAGCCTGCTTGTCTTCCTCTGCTTGCTGTCACTGAATGGAAACATTGATTCCTGAGGATGAACTAATGATCAAGAAAATAACTAATAAAACCCAGCAAGAAAATATCTAATAAAACACAATATTGACGCAACCAGTGCTCCGTGCTGGAAAAAGTGTATCTCGTAAAGTTGTAGACTCCGCTTTATGTCCATTTGTCCTATAGTCTTTAGTAAGTGGCCATATCTTAACACACCCCCTCATACTGAATGAACGAGGAGATTCTGTAATGTAAATTGAGTAGTGAAAAATAGGGCCACTTGAAAGGATACAGTCCTGAAGAGAGGATGTGGGTACCAACATCTGACGTCCATGCAGTCAGGCTTATCTGGTCTTTTCAAGTGGCACACCCTGATAAACAAAATTTTGAGATTCCACAGGTCCCTCACTGAAGAGGGGGGTACTGTCATGGGTTTACAGTGACAGAGAGGAGCCAGAAGATTGCAGCATCTGATTTATCCTAATTCTGCACTGATTAGAAGCACTTAACCTTCATATTAAATGGTGCATGTTTCTTTTAGCAGTGGAGTTAATCTGCTTAGTTGAGAGCTCCTGCAAGCTTTCTTGTGTTAAGGCTCTCAGCTGTGCACTGTTAACCACTCTCATCTCCTATATAAACTGGGTCCTGGCTAGCACTCATTGTCAGAGTAGCTTTTGCTGCATGGCTGGAGATAGTTGTTGGTTGTTATTGGAGAAGGCTTTTGATGGATTTATCTGTGACTGTTGCTTGGTTTTGAGTGTGTGATAATTTCCTTTCTTCTCCTACTTCAGTTTAGATTTGTTTATGATGTATATATTTGTATGATTGGTATTTTCCTTTATTTCTTGTTCGTATTAACTTATTATTCTGGTTGGTGTATTCCGTTACACTACTTGTTAGGCATCGGGTTTCTCCCTCTGCACAGGAGGAATCCTGAGCCTTGCATTCTGCGGTCTCCCGGCTGCAGAGGAGCCTGCTCAGCAAAGACGTCGTTCATGGCATCTTGCTCAAGCTAGTGCTGTCGGGTTGGTTGCTGCTGCCATCCCTGGTTCAGCTATAGCAGCCTGCACTAGCCAGCGGCAAGCAGCTCCTGGGACTAAGTCCCTTTTTCGCTCCACTGAGCATGCCTGTGGCTCAACCTCTCATTGGAGTTCAGGGGTCACATGCTCAGGTCCCATGCCTGTTCCGATTGGACCACATGGAAGGTCCCGGTAGGTCGCCGCTATAAAAGACTCAGATGGCTAGTTGTGTGTGTGATGAAAGATGCTTGTGAACCGCTGACTGACTCATTAAGACTCCCTCCCTCTGGTTGTGCTTGTTTATAGAGTTAGGGTGTAGAGTCAGCACCGAGTAGTGGCACTGCCTAGCGCTGCAGTGCTCCCAGCTCCTCTCACATGTTAGTGCCAATGTGTGCCAAGCTCTAGCTTAGGCTGGTTAGTGACTTTCACCAGGGCGGCGTTGCATGCTGTTGGAGCGGTTATCTCTAGTCACTTTGTCCAGGCATCGCAGTTGCAGTGCTGAACGCTAGTGGGACTAGAGGGACCCTAACGCTGTGTCCTTGGGGCAGAGTCCTGTGTCTCTACACTAGCGCTCCCCCTGCAGAGTCCTGTGAAGTTAACAGGCTCTGGCATTTGTTCCAGTGGCTCTGTGAAGTAACAGAGTTCGTTCCTGTACACACCGGGTCAGTGGTTAACCCGACAGTGTTCAGTTAGTACTCCGCTATTACCGAGTAGCAGGTTACCATCTCTGCACGGTGGACCCCTGGTTGCAATCACACTTTCTTATATTTTATATTTAGTGTGATCCACAACCCTAACACTACTACTCCCCTATTTACTGGGTGGGGAAAGGTACAGACTGAGGGTGGATTCAGGAGCTAAGGCAATGTACATTGCCTCGGCGTCTTCACCATCAGAAGTAATCCAGGGAACAGGGCGAGCTAGGGAGCCCCTAGTGTTAGGGACAGGGAAAGAGTCCCTGGTCCCATGACACCCGACAATAGAGTCATCTCCAAATTGCCCCCATGTCTCTCCACACTGCCCCCATGTCTCTCCACACTGCCCCCATTACTCTCCATACTGCCCTCATGGCTTTCCATTCTGGCCCCCTATCTTTCCATACAGCCCCCATGTCTCTCCATACTGGCCCCATGTCTCTCCACACAGTCCCCATGTCTCTCCACACAGTCCCCATGTCTCTCCATACTGCCCCTATAGTGCTGCTATACAAAAAAGTTTCTCCTCACCTGACCAAAGTCCAGCTGTGTCCTTTCCCTGATTCATTTACTTTTTCAGCTCAGACCTAGTTTCTCATTTAGTTCAATGTACATTCTGTGCATATAAGGGTGTGACTGCCCTATTTCTGAGTTGGGAAATCCATCCTATCTGGCCTATGCTTTTACTGGTGGTTCAGTCCCTCAGTCCTTGCTCACATTTACATCACTTGACAAGTGGAAAGGTTTTAAATACAAGAGATAGGACTGTCCCACAAGGGTTGCCTTGACGTGGCGGAATGGCTTGTACATTCTTTTGATTTAAATTATGTTTACTAAATATCCTTATTTATTATTACTACCTTCATGCAATTTTTGCAATTTATTTTTTACTTTTTTATTTTAGGATATTTGTTTTTTTTTGTTTTCTCTGTGTAAAGGTTATGTGTTTATATGCATTTACATTTTGCATACACAATAATTTACTTTTTCAGCTCAGACCTAGTTTATTATCTGATTCATTTGAAGCGCGGATGCTCTGATGTATGGCAGTGATGTCATACGTTGGTGATGTGCGTGCTGACTTCAGCTGCCGGCCTGAGATTGGCCAGCGGCTGTTAACTGTTGCCATGTGGGAAGTCTTCCCACACAGCAATATAGATTTTAACTGAACATGCATCTGAACTGGTAAAGTCCTGCAGCTGGGGCACAGTGAGCAGAAGAGAAGAGGCCCAGCCTGGGCCCCATACGCCAGTAAGGGCAGCAATGCTCTGATGGCGGCCCTGCTTACACCACTCCCTCAACCATCAGGTCTTTATTGAAAATTCAATTCAAAGCTGTAAATGCTGGCCCAGACCTTGATACCTCATGCATGGATCATAGGAGTTTCAACCTAAATCTCTAAATTATGTGATTCAGATGAAACCCACGAGGGATGCATTTCCTATAATGAAGTAACAGAGTTTCTCTGGACTCCGTGTAGACTCGGTTCAGCGATGGTATTTTGAGAGGTGCACAAAATATGTCCGACTGCACTTTTATACATGCCTAAAAAAGATGGACACCGCTAGATCATAGACCACACAACATCCAAAGTGACTCCATCTGACTTATTATAGGAAATCTTCCATTGAGGTGTTCCATCTGAATCACGTATTACAGAGTTTTACATGGACACCCCAAAGTAAGATCTTAGCATAAAGTGTAGGATAAATTTGTGCCTTACTGTGATCTTTGGGAGGCATAATGAACAAATCCACAGCAGGTTAATAATTGGATTTATTTATTTTTTATGCCATTTCTCATGTGATATACAGGTGCATCTCACAAAATTAGAATATCATCAAAAAGTTAATTTATTTCAGTTCTTCAATACAAAAAGTGAAACTCATATTAAATAGAGTCATTGCAAACAGTGAGGTATTTAAAGTGTTTATTTCTGTTAATATTGATGATTATGGCTTATAGCCAATGAAAACCCAAAAGTAATTATCTCAATAAATTAGAATCCTTTATAACAGCAGCTTGAAAAAATGATTTTAAAATCCGAAATGTTGGCCTACTGAAATGAATATTCAGCAAATGCACTCAATACTTGGTCGGGATTCCTTTGGCATCAATTACTGCATCAATGCAGCATGGAATGGAGGCAATCAGCTTCTGGCACTGCTGAGGTGTTATGGAAGCTCAGGATGCTTTGATAGCAGCTTTCAGCTCATCTGCATTGTTGGGTCTAGTGTCTCTCATCTTGCTCTTTACAATACCTCATAGAGAAGGGTTAAGGTAAAGCGAATTTGCTCACCACCCGATACATGAGTAGGGGCGGGTGCACGGACCCGGTGTGCCTTGGCCTGCAGTTTACTCACAGGTATCATGAAATTTTTCTGATGTCAGTCACATATCTTGGTCATCTGCTATTATGCACTATATGATTAGTACTTACTACACATTCCTAATATGACCTATGTGCTGACACAGAGCAGGCTTTCCCACGTGTAACTATACTTCTTTATAGCTATCAGTACACTGTTCTTTGATATAATTATGTCTATATTGTTAGATTATTACGACACACCTGTTCCCGTGCACCCCTTTTTGCATTTGTGCATGCAGTTCCATGTGTAATTGTCCACTGGTTTTCCATGCCTGTTACCTATATATATTTTCTAAATAAAGTTGTTAGGTTTTTTCTCATAATTAGAGTTGAGCGATACCGTCCGATACTTCAAAATATCGGATCGGAATGGATCGGCCGATCTTTAAAAAAAGTATCGGTATCGCCGATGCCGATACCGGAAGTCCCATTCAAGTCTATGAGACTTCCGGTATCGGAATTGGAAAAACCCTTTCCTGCCCTTGTACAGCCTCTCGGGGGTCTGTACGGGCCTTCCGGGGGTCTGTGCCGGCCTGCCGGTGGGCTGTGCGGACTGCCCGGGGTCTGTGCACCCTGTGGGGGTCTGTACCGGCCTGCCGGGGGGCTGTGCCGGCCTGCCGGGGGGCTGTGCTGATGTCCGGGGGTCTGTGCAGGCATCGTCCGATGGGACTACAAGTCCCATCGGGCGATGCCTGCTACCATGACAGTGATTGACACATTAGCCAATGATGGGACAGTAGTAGTCCCATCATCCGGCTAATGTGTTAAATGTAAAAAAAAAAAAAAAAACTACATACATACATACTACATGCATGCTACATACATACTACATGCTACATACATACTACATATATACTACATGCATGCTACATACATACTACATGCTACATACATACTACATATATACTACATGCATGCTACATACATGCTACATGCTACATACATACTACATATATACTACATGCATGCTACATACATGCTACATGCTACATACATACTACATGCTACATACATACTACATATATACTACATGCATGCTACATACATACTGCATGCATGCTACATACATACTACATGCATGCTACATACATGCTACATGCATGCTACATACATGCTACATACATACTACATGCATGCTACATACATACTGCATGCATGCTACATACATACTACATGCATGCTACATACATACTGCATGCATGCTACATACATACTACATATATACTACATGCATGCTACATACATACTACATGCTACATGCATGCTACATATATACTACATGCATGCTACATACATACTACATGCATGCTACATACATACTACATGCATGCTACATACATACTACATGCATGCTACATACATACTACATGCTACATGCATGCTACATACATACTACATGCATGCTACATACATACTGCATGCATGCTACATACATACTACATGCATGCTACATACATACTACATGCATGCTACATATATACTACATGCACGCTACATACATACTACATATATACTACATGCATGCTACATACATACTACATAATACATACATACTGCATGCTACATACATACTGCATGCTACATACATACTACATGCATGCTACATACATACTACATGCTACATACATACTACATATATACTACATGCATGCTACATACATACTACATGCTACATACATACTACATATATACTACATGCATGCTACATACATGCTACATGCTACATACATACTACATATATACTACATGCATGCTACATACATGCTACATGCTACATACATACTACATGCTACATACATACTACATATATACTACATGCATGCTACATACATACTGCATGCATGCTACATACATACTACATGCATGCTACATACATGCTACATGCATGCTACATACATGCTACATACATACTACATGCATGCTACATACATACTGCATGCATGCTACATACATACTACATGCATGCTACATACATACTGCATGCATGCTACATACATACTACATATATACTACATGCATGCTACATACATACTACATGCTACATGCATGCTACATATATACTACATGCATGCTACATACATACTACATGCATGCTACATACATACTACATGCATGCTACATACATACTACATGCATGCTACATACATACTACATGCTACATGCATGCTACATACATACTACATGCATGCTACATACATACTGCATGCATGCTACATACATACTACATGCATGCTACATACATACTACATGCATGCTACATATATACTACATGCATGCTACATACATACTACATATATACTACATGCATGCTACATACATACTACATAATACATACATACTGCATGCTACATACATACTGCATGCTACATACATACTACATGCATGCTACATACATACTACATGCTACATATATACTACATGCTACATATATACTACATACATACTACATACATACTACATACATACTACATGCATGCTACATACATACTGCATGCATGCTACATACATACTGCATGCATGCTACATACATACTACATGCATGCTACATACATACTACATGCATGCTACATACATACTACATGCTACATGCATGCTACATACATACTGCATGCATGCTACATACATACTGCATGCTACATACATACTACATGCTACATACATACTACATATATACTACATGCATGCTACATACATACTACATGCTACATACATACCACATATATACTACATGCATGCTACATACATGCTACATACATACTACATACATACTACATGCTACATACATACCACATATATACTACATACATACTACATACATGCTACATACATACTACATGCATGCTACATACATACTACATGCATGCTACATACAATACACTCATACAATACATACATAGACATACAGTACATATAACAGAGTAACATACTTACCAATACTTGTCACATTGTTCCCCGAAGCCATTGTCGTCTACGGAATAAATATTAACATAACAAACCACAAAAATACTCACCCATGATCCGAAGCAGTCCACGAGTGTGTCCCACAACGATCTTGGGTAGAGAACTGCAGCATTAGCTGATGCTGCCGCTCTCTACGGGCTGCAGGAATCCAATGACGGAAGGTAGGTATCCTTCCGCACTGTATTCCTCCGCCACTTAAAAAAAAAAAAGTCCCTAGTCTCACTTTATGGTAAAAGCTGTGTGGGAATTTCCCACACAGCTTTTACCATAAAGTGAGGCTAGGGACTTTTTTTTTTTTTTTTAAGTGGCGGAGGAATACAGTGCGGAAGGATACCTACCTTCCGTCATTGGATTCCTGCAGCCCGTAGAGAGCGGCAGCATCAGCTGATGCTGCAGTTCTCTACCCAAGATCGTCGTGGGACACACTCGTGGACTGCTTCGGATCATGGGTGAATATTTTTGTGGTTTGTTATGTTAATATTTATTCCGTAGACGACAATGGCTTCGGGGAACAATGTGACAAGTATTGGTAAGTATGTTACTCTATGTTATATGTACTGTATGTCTATGTATGTATTGTATGAATGTATTGTATGTAGCATGCATGTAGTATGTATGTAGCATGTATGTAGCATGTATGTAGTATATATGTGGTATGTATGTAGCATGTAGTATGTATGTAGCATGCATGTAGTATGTATGTAGTATGTATGTAGTATGTATGTAGTATGTATGTAGCATGTAGTATGTATGTAGCATGCATGTAGCATGTAGTATGTATGTAGCATGCATGTAGCATGTAGTATGTATGTAGCATGCATGTAGTATATGTGGTATGTATGTAGCATGTAGTATGTATGTAGCATGCATGTAGTATGTATGTAGTATGTATGTAGTATTTTTTTTTTTTTTTTAAATATTTAACACATTAGCCAGATGATGGGACTACTACTGTCCCATCATTGGCTAATGTGTCAATCACTGTCATGGTAGCAGGCATCGCCAGATGGGACTTGTAGTCCCATCGGACGATGCTTGCACAGACCCCCGGACATCAGCACAGCCCCCCGGCAGGCCGGTACAGACCCCGGGCAGTCCACACAGCTCCCCGGCAGGCCGGCACAGCCCCCCGGCAGGCCGGCAGAGACCCCCGGAAGGCCCGAAATGACGGCGCATCATGATGCGCACACTCCGCGCATCATGATGACGTCATTTTGGCTGTCAATCAACTTTGAACTTCCGATTCCGATGCCCGATATTGAAAAAATATCAGATGTCGGTATCGGAATTCCGATACAGCAAGTATCGGCCGATACCCGATACTTGCGGTATCGGAATGCTCAACACTACTCATAATGGACTGTTTGGTCATTTATAGTAATTCCTTTACCTCCCCTTTTCTCTCTTAATGCTTTATAAACTGTCAGTGCTGCACTGACACAAGCTTGTTAGGCCATGCTCTGCACATGGTCTAGCTAGCTTGGTAGCCCTGGCCACGTCAGGTCATCATGGCAACAATTGGCCCCTTTCGATGATGTCACTAGGGCTCCGATCAGAGAGAAGAGGGAGCACCCTCCCGCTCCCTGCCTTCAAAATTCTGTGATGATCGAAGCATATAGGGGGTTAATCTGCATGCAGCAGTGTGGGCACCACTCCTGACAATGAGGGTCGAGTATCAGCCGTTAGATTTGATGAACAATGGACAGGGATCAGCTACTGTGCTCGTAAAATCGCCAAGTCATATCTATATGTCCAAGTTTGGGAAATCCTTCCCAAACTGGATGTATGATACGTCTAAGATCATGAAGGGGTTAACGAGTAATTAAACATTGGCTATGTTGTTGTTCTTAATTGCCGGTAACTCAGTGGCGGTCTGGGTCCTGAGACCCCAACTGATATCACAAAAACACCCAAGATCTGCATAGCTCAAAAGACAGGACTGATTGCACACTCAGATCAGAGTATGAATGTAGTAAAAAGCATAGGTTCTCTACCTACAAATTAAAGAACATATTAAAAACACATGTGACATGCACAAGTGTGAACAAGTCGGTAAGACAACGTTCACACCACCCACTAACTGAGACACAACAAGAAAACAGATTTGCAAAAATACTCTGCAGTAAAATATATGACAGTAATCAGCAAGTGATGGATAACAAATACAGGGTATTTAGTCGATACGTTTTTTTGCAAAAAAATGTATACCAAGCTGCTTCACCGCATCAAGGTAACCCGTAATTGAAGCAGTCCCTATCTAATGTATTTAAAACCTGAACATCTGAACAGTGTCTAAAATGAACAGGATTCGGACAGGTGCTTCTTAGTATGTATTAAAGAACATATTAAACAAAACAGCAAATGTTTAGTTACTTTTTAAATGTCATCTGCTTAACCAAGCTAGAAGTACTGCCTTAAAAACACCCAAGTATATAAATGACCAGGTCTTGATAACATACAGTCATGGCCAAAAAATGGGACAGTGATTTCACAATGTTTGCTGCTTCTCTTTTTTTATAGTTGCAATTTGCATTAATTCCAGATTTTTATAACGAGTGTTTAGATGAATTGCAAAAAAATTGCAAAATCATTCCATGTCCTGAAAATTCCCCATTCACAAAAACTAATTTACACTGAATTTTTGTGACCTCTTTAGTTCAGGAGAATGTGTTAAAGAGGATGCAACTAATATCATTATGTCATGCTGATTAAAGAGCAGACTAGTTACTTAAAAATCATTGCCTTTTTCTGTTAACAATGGAAACAAGTACAGTCATCACTGCTTTATATAGGGCTTTACAGGCAATGACATTGCTGCTTGTAAGATTGCCCTTAAATCAACCATTTACAACAGGGGTGGGGAACGTCTGGCCCATGGGCCTATACGGCCCGCCATATCATTTGGTGCGGCCCGCGGCCGCTTTCCCCACTTTCCCTATTTTTTTGGCCGCGGGCCCTTTAAGAATTGCAATCCAATCATATATTAGACCTCATATCATAGAAATATATAACATGGATCCCTTCAAAATCAAATTATGATACCAAAAGAGAACACAAAGGGACAAAAATCCAAAAATACAAAATTTAATTCAATAGTACAAAATCACACCATAATAAAATATGTATATATACAAAGCACATATAAAGAGGTTAATACCTCACCTGAATATATAGAAAAGCTATGTGATAGACAAGTTGAATTGTATAAGGTCACAACCATAGGCTGAACCAGCATATATTCATACAAATCCTTATATTACATCCTAGGGAAACGTAGAAATAACATAATTGAAACTGCATGAGGCGGTGAAACGCGCGTCGGGGTGCGTCACGGGTCTACAACCAGGCAGCAGCATGACCACAGGTATATGGATTATTTAATCTTTGCCTTATTATCTGTTTATTTTATAGCCTATGGGAGTGATGAGTTCTTCCCTGATGATTTACTGGGAGGCCTTTAATATTGGGTGAACGACATCATTCTGTTCACCAGTGAAAATTATGTTATTTCTACGTTTTTGTATATATACATATTTTATTATGGTGTGATTTTGTACTATTGAAATACATTTTTAAATTTTGTATTTTGGGATTTTTGCCCCTTTGTGTTCCCTTTAAGAATTGCGCCCTGTATCTTGCTGCGCTTTTCCCATCAGTGGGGAGACTCCAGCTGGGTGGCTCCAGGTGAGGGACTGAGTCAGTGGGAAGACTCCTGCGGTGCCGGCTCCAGGAGAGGGAGAGTGATAATCCTGCTGCAGCAATAGACATGGGGGCTGCATTGTCAGCGAGCCTGCACCAGGGAGACGCCGGACTCCGTGCACAGGAACCAACCCTGACAGGAGTCACTGCCCTCCCCCGCTCCATCCACTGCTGAGCGAGATAGCAGAGCTGAACCACCCCTGACAGGAGTCGCTGTCCTCCCCCGCTCCATCCACTGCTGAGCGAGATAGCAGAGTTGAAAGTGTCACATCCTCCTGTGCAGCTGCAGTGTGCAAGGTAACCACGATACCTCAGGCCCCATGTACCCATGTGCTGTATACCTCAGGCCCCATGTATCACCCATGTGCTGTATACCTCAAGCCCCATGTACCCCCCATGTGCTGTATACCTCAGGCTCCATGTACCCCCATGTGCTGTATACCTCAGGCTCCATGTACCCCCCATGTGCTGTATACCTCAGGCCCCATGTACCACCCATGTGCTGTATACCTCAGGCCCCATGTACCACCCATGTGCTGTATACCTCAGGCTCCATGTACCCCCATGTGCTGTATACCTCAGTCCCCATAAACACACCCATGTGCTGTATACCTCAGGCTCCATGTACCCCCCATGTGCTGTATACCTCAGGCCCCATGTACCACTCATGTGCTGTATGCCTCAGGCCCCATGTACCCCCCATGTGCTGTATACCTCAGGCCCCATGTGCTGTATACCTCAGGCTCCATGTACCCACCATGTGCTGTATTCCTCAGGCCCCATGTACCACTCATGTGCTGTATACCTCAGGCCCCATGTACCACCCATGTGATGTATACCTCAGTCCCCATATACACACCCATGTGCTGTATACCTCAGGCTCCATGTACCCCCCATGTGCTGTATACCTCAGGCCCCATGTACCACTCATGTGCTGTATGCCTCAGGCCCCATGTACCCCCCATGTGCTGTATGCCTCAGGCCCCATGTACCCCCATGTGCTGTATACCTCAGGCCCCATGTACCACCCATGTGCTGTATACCTCAGGCTCCATGTACCCCCCATGTGCTGTATACCTCAGGCTCCATGTACCCCCCATGTGCTGTATTCCTCAGGCTCCATGTACCCCCCATGTGCTGTATACCTCAGGCTCCATGTACCCCCATTTGCTGTATACCTCCGGCTCCATGTACCCTCCACGTGCTGTATACCTCAGGCTCCATGTGCCACCCATGTGCTGTACACCTCAGGCTCCATGCACCCCCCATGTGCTGTATACCTCAGGCTCCATGTATCCTCCATGTGCTGTATACCTCAGGCCCCATGTACCACCCAAGTGCTGTATACCTCAGGCCCCAGAAATGGGGTTAATCAGCAGGTTAGTAGCATTCTAAACCTGACTGGCTCCTGCATATAAATCCCCACTGCTGGGAGGAAATGAACTCTAAAGGCCCCGTCTCACACAGCGAGATCGCTAGCGAGATCGCTGATTTTGTGACGCCACAGTGATCTCGCAGTGTGTGACATGCATCAGCGACCAGCCCCCCGCGCCGGGTATCGCTGATCATGCTCGAATGTCCTGGGCCATTTTTGATCGTTGGTCTCCCACTGGCCAGCGTGGATCACTGCATGTGACAGCGAGAGACCAACGATCAGCAACGCTGGGAGCTGGTATCCAAGGTAAACAGCAAGTATCTAAGAGCCGCGCATCTCTTAGATACCCGCTGTTTACCTTAGATACCAGCTTACTCGCTGGTCCTGATCACGGGTGGGTCTATGTGACAGGTCACCAGCGATCACCTAACTATGTCCCAGCGATCCCATCCATGTCGGATCGTTGGTGGGATTGCTGGGACATTGAAGCATGTAACGGGGCCCTAATCCTCCAGGAGGTGTTCAGTCATGGCTTTGTAAATCTAGAGCAGCGGCTGTAACTGTGCCCCCTTCATGGTTTCCAATGCAGAGCAGCTGTCAGTCAGTGCAGAAGGCTGCGGTTACAGCCACTGCTCTCCATACACAGAGCGGTGACTGAACCCACACCGGCGCCACCTCCATGACAGAAACCATAACTCTGCTGGGAGAATTAAAGTTCAGCAGGGCAGCGGGGGTTCAATCTGCAGGTGCCAAGCAGGATTCAAACGCTATTAACTTATATCTGCAGGTTAATAGCATTTTTACAGGTGATAGGTTCCCTTGAAGTTATTTTGCTCAGTCATGCTTTTTATTTTTCAAATAGGTTCAGGTAGTGGTGAGACAAAATGGCCAGTGTAAAGAAAAGAAAAGTTGATGCAGAGTGTCGAGGTTTTCAAGATAAATGGACAAATGATTATTTTTTTGTTGAAGTCAAAGGCAAACCTGTGTGTCTGGTTTGTGCTGATGCATTAGCAGTAATGAAAAAAGCCAATCTGGAGCGTCATTAAAGCACAAAACATACAAAGCTCAATGAATTGAAAGGCCAACTGCATCTGGATAACATCAATGCTCTTCGACGGAGTTTGGAATCGCAACAATCCGCTTTTACTAGTTTGGAATCGCAACAATCCGCTTTTTTTGTGACAGAGGCAATGTTATCGAGACGAGCTATGTAGTTAGTGAGCTAATTGCAAAGAAGCTGAGACCTCATGTAAAGGGAGAGTTTGTGAAAGAGTGCATGGTGCCTGCTGCAGAGCTGTTAGCACCAGACAAAGTAAAATTGTTTCAGAATGTTAGTTTGTCTCGGAGAACCGTCTCAGATCGGATTAATGATTTAGTACAAGATATTGAAAAAACGCTCAAGGATTCAGCAGATTTCCAATTTTTCTCTCTGGCTTGTGACGAGACAACAGACATAACAATACTGCCCAACTGGCCATTTTCATTAGTGGAATCACTGCAGAGTTTGACACAAGAGAAGTGCTGCTATCACTGGAAGCCATGCATGGCAGTACAAAAGATGAAGACTTGTTTGAGAGACTTGTTTCATCAATGAAGAAACTTCAACTACCATTTGAAAAGTTAACTGGCCTTACTACAGATGGAGCTCCAGCCATGGTTGGCTCGCAAAAATGGTTAATTGCATTTGTCAAGAAAAAAATGAATAGTCTTAGTCTTGATCCAAGTGATTTAGTTGTATGCCACTGCATCATACACCAAGAAAGTCTCTGTGCACAGTCATTGCGGCTCAACAATGTGATGTCAACCGTAGTGTCATGCATAAACTTTATCAAAAGCCGAGTACTGAACTGTCACCAGTTTAAGGAGTTACTGAATGATCTTGAATCGGAGTATGGTGATCTTGTTTATCACTGTGAAGTGCAGTGGTTGAGTCACGGGAACATGCTCATGAGGTTTTACGAATGGCGGGAAGAAGTCAAGCAGTTCATGGAGATGAAAGGGAAACCTATCAGTGAACTCAATGATGGCAAGTGGCAGTGTGATCTAGCATTCATGGTAGACATTACCAAGTACCTCTCAGAGCTGAACGTTAAGCTGCAAGGCCCCAATCAGCTTCTTAGCTCTCTGCTTTCAAACGTGAAATCATTTGAAGCTAAACTAAGGCTGTGGAAAGTGGCAACTTGAAAGGAATAACACAGTTCATTTCCCCACTTTGGAAAGACAAAAGCCTTCCACGACACTTGAATACGCTGGTGAATGTGCAAAACTAATTGAAGCATTTGATGAAAGATTCAAGGCTATCAAAAGTAAACAAATGGAACTGGACATCTTTCCTGCACCATTCAATATGGAACCAGCTGATGTGCCTGATGACCTACAACACAAAATCATTCAGCTGCAAAACAATGCTGAAGTGAAAGCTAGGTACAATAACCTCCCATTGCTTGAGTTTTATAAACGTTATGTGAACAATGATGATTTTCCCACTGTGAGGAGACATGCATGGAAATATGCATCTGTGTTCGGAGCAACATATTGCTGTGAGCAGTTCTTTTCAAAACTTTCCATCGCAAAGTGTTGCCTTCGCTCAAGATTGACTGATGCAAACTTAGATATCCGTTGCAAGTAGCAACATCATCAATACCTCCCAATAACAAATGCCTCTGGGATGCCCTCACACCCAGGGCTGTGGGGTACTCGGTACCAGGCCCGATGAGCTTCAATGGGAGATGTCACGGCAGCTGGGAATGGCCCTGGGCGCACATTGCAAAAAAGGGGAATGTTCAGTGTGCTTATGATGAGTGATTTGTGACGCCACCTGTGGTGTTCGGCAATAAAGATGTAAGCCGACACTGCAGACAGATCCTCTGGGACATATGGTGTGGTGCAGCAGTGATGGTATAGCCCTCCACAGGCAGGGCCGTAATCCCAGGGCAGTGTAGGTGAAGTGACACTTAGATGGTGTAGTGTCAGGTGCAAGGGATGTAGCAGTGCTGGGCAGGTTGGCGCAGGAATAAGTGGAGGCATGTAGTTCCAAAGCTTTACTCACAATCTGTCGCAGGTACAGGTGCCCGCATCCGTGCCGTGTCCTCCGAGTTAGGAGCTCAGCCAACCTCCAGGCAAGATGAAGTACTCCTTTCCAACACTCCGCCAACATGTTCCTTTTCTGAACGTCTCCTCTTATAGCGCCTTTGAATGAAGTACTCTCAGTACTGAGTTACACTGGAGTGCCTCCTATTAGATGTTCTTATGAACTCTACTTTACGGCAGACAGCTGTAGCCTGATTCGGGGACTCCTTGCTGCTGAGTCCGAGCTCACAAATATGTCGCTGTTGTGCCCCCAAGTCTTGTGTGGGAATAAAGTGGTCACTACTTCTATTCCTCTGGTGTCTGCTGCAGGACCATTAGTATCCGTACAACCTCGGGGACCGGACCCTGGCCTTGCGCTTAGAACTTGAAAAGGGTTCTCCTCTAACCCTGGTCCTTGTTCTCTTATTCTCCTTACATTCCATACTAATCCCTCTTCCCAATGGAGAATCAAGCTTCCTTTCTCTGTCTCTTTCCTGTGCCAGCAGACCCAGATCACTGTGGCCTGCTGCAGCACTTCCTTCTTCCATCCCGCTCCCGTGGATCTTCTCTTTCTCACACTCTGTCCTTCTACATTCTCACTCAATGACTGAATGAAACACTGACTGACTCAACTCTTCCTGCTCTCTTATGCGAACTAAACTCCATTCACCTCCCAGCATGTTTCGTGTTCCAAGCAGGGAGCCACCAAGGGGTGCTATGCTACGCTCCAAGCAGGGAGCCGTCGAAGGTGCTTTACTACACTACTTTGTGGTGTGGGGTGCAGGTGTTGGAGCGTGGTCAGGTGTCTCCACCTTACCTGGATGGTGGGGCACCACACCTCAGGAGAAGGTGCAGTACCTCTGTGGCGACTGAGCCCCAGGGGTGCCACACCTCACCAAAGAGAAGTCATTCCAGCCATCACATTAGGTAGGAGTTAGTTAAATGTTTGAATAAATATAGTTGGCTAATGTTTAAGACAGTTATTAATGAGTGATGAGCTAGTATACTCGTTGCTCGGGCTTTCCTGAGCATGCTAGGGTGTCCTCCGAGTATTTTGGCGTGCTCGGAGATTTAGTTTTCGTCACCTCAGCTGCATGATTTATGGCTGCTGGACAGCCTGAATACATGTGAGGAGATGCCTGTTTATAAGGAATCCCCACATGTATTCAGGCTGTCCAGCAGCCGCAAATCATGCAAATGCGTCGACAGAAACAATCTCTGAGCACGCCAAAATACTCAGAGGACACCCGAGCATGCTCGGGAAAACCCGAGCAACAAGTATACTCGCTCATCATTATTAATAATTTTATAAGGCCCCCGAATGCTATTATAAAATTCCAAATGGCCTTTGGCACAAAAAAGGTTCCCCACCCCTGATTTACAAGATCATTAAGAACTTGAAAGAAAGAAGCACAATTGCTGTGAAGAAGGCTTCAGGGTGCTCAAGAAATATATATATTATACTGGATAGATAGATAGATAACTAGAAACTAGGGGTACAATGTCAATAGTGAATAAAGACATGATGCTAAAGAGGAAGGCACCACTGCAAATTATGCACACCACAAGAATTTTTGTATGAATATAATACTAGAAAAGTTTTTTATTGGCACAACACAAAATATATTAAAACATAATTAAAACCAAAAAACAAAACCATGTCCACTCAGAATGAATAATACAATGCCCAATATACAAAAAACATATATGTATGCATAAATCATCCCTAGTCTGGACCTGCTGGCTCATAAGGCAAATATAATACAGCCCTAGGAAAAAAATATTTATAGATGGAAACAAGGGCTACCCACACAATCCAAAGCAGGACCCCACATGATAGAAAGGGTCGAGAGTATCCAGCCCAAAAGCAGTAACTATAAGGAAATCGAAAAGGCGTCCATATAATGAGGCAAAAGCCCCATGGAAGCTCAAAGAGATGAGGGGTTAAATTACCAAATGCTCAGCATATACACGGGCAAGCCCCCCGAATCCGGGTCTTGAGTGTAATGGATACTAGGCAAATGTGAAATACACTAGGCAAAACCGAGGTAAAACTGTCAATGAAAAAGATTTGCCAAATGGGAAGACAGTAAATTCAGCCATGCATGCAAATTAAATGAAGCGATGCATTAAAAGAGGCATAGACACATAGAACAAGAACATAGTTTTATTTCTAGTCAAGTCACTAGTGTGACTATATTTAGATTAATGTGTACAATTTTGCGCTTCAGTGTATAAAAACAATGTAGAGACAAGCGAGAACAAGGGTATTGAGGGAATCTTTGTTCTGCAGTACCAAAACAGGTTATCAAACGGGGATATCCAGTTTGGAAAAACGAAGACTTAGAGTTGATATAATTGCAGTGTACAAATATATTAAATCTTAAGCACAGAAAAAACACAGTATAACAAATGTGCAAAAATACTCTGTTGTAAAAAATATATATAAGACTAAACAGCAAGTGCTAGTAAAAAGATGATAACAAAAACAGGGTATTTAGTTGATACGTTTTTTGCAAAAAATGTATACTAAGCCACTCCACCAACGTCACGGTATACCCATCTCGGAGCGGTCCTATCTAATGTATTTAAAACCTGATTATGTGAACAGTACCTAGATGAGCAGGATTCAGAAAGGCGCTGACCCATGTGGACAACTAAATACCCTGTTTTTGTTATCTTTTTACTAGCACTTGCTGTTTACTGTTATATATATTTTTACAACAGAGTATTTTTGCATGTTTGTTATACTGTTTTTTCTGTGTTTCAGTCTTTGGGTGGTGTGAACACTGTCCTACCAACTTGTTCACTTTTGTGCATGTCTCATGTGTTTTTAATATATTAAATCTTAGTACAAAGAAAAAATAGAACTGCACCAGTGGAGATCCTATATCACAATCGTAGATGCACAGTGTGTTCCCTTGAATTTTCTGAAGTACAGGAGAAATTGCAAACCAGCATACAGTGCTCAGCATGAAAATGTCATATGTAGAATTATAGTTAAAAAAAAGAAGAATGCGGCACTCATCACATTGAAGCCGATTTTTCAAAGTCCTTTATTTCACCTTTAGTGGCTCAGACATGAAAAATGGACGTGCAGGTCAAGAAGGCATGTGGGCAGAGAGGAGATGGACTACGGCCGTTTCGCGAGTGATCACTTCAATGGGTTCAGGACTTGGACAAATATATTATTGTACAGTACATATATTTTTCTATTTTTTTACAGACAGACATACAATGATGATAAGGGGTCAACCTCTACATCTGGTGGAAAGAAGCAATAGGCTGCAATTTTTTACTTTGATAGTAGTGCGACTATGGAATTTTCTGCAATAACATGTTATAGTAGTTGATTCACTAAACAAGTTTAAGAAGGGCATGGATGCCTTTTTTGAAAAATGTAATATCACAAATCATGAGGACTAGAGCCTAGAGATTGGATGTTAATCTAAGTAACTTGACAAATTGACATATCTTGAAATGTTTTCCGTGATATGGGGCAATTTGCACCCATCTCATTAGGTTTTTGCTTTCCTCTGAATAAACATGCTAATTTCAACCTTTAGACTATGAAACTTTTATCGAAATAATAAAAGTTCTGCCAAAATATAAGGATCATTAGATGATAGCAATGTATAAGATTCTTTCCTTTTGAAAATGTATTTACTCCTCACCTCATGGATCAATATCTCATTAACCTTTATGGATAAGTACAAAGTATATAGAATACCATTTTAAAGACTCGATGGTCTCCAACAATATTGAAAACAAACCTCACTAATTTATTTTAATGAAGATTCCATTTTTAATCGGATGAAAAAAAGAAATGAGAAAATTTTTACGCAGAAATAAAAAAAGCCACAATGAAATTTGGTTGGCCAAGACTTTTGTGTCATTAATTATTTTTGAAAACATGTTTTACAGCAAGGAATAAAAAAGCTTGACCCCATCAAAACCTCTTATAATGAGAGATCAATTGTAGAACACCGAGCATGTAATTATAAATGAGAACAAAATCCTGACTGAGTGAAATAGCCACCTCAGACATAAAATTCAGGTAATTATTTTGCCGTGTAATTCAACAAATCATTTACAAAGCTTGAAAAACATTTTGTTGATTTTAAGTCAATTATAAAGCATGGCTGAACTAGAAGAAAGGTGATTTAGCAGGTCAAGGCACTAATACATGGCTTGGTATTACAACTAATTCTAATTTAATATGGGATATATCAATATTCATAGCTGAAACATTGCAGGTAATTTTCATGCACAGCCATGATTATACAGCAGAATAATTTGTAATTTGCTATGGACAAACACCAACATGTTCACTTAGCAAAACAGAAAAGTAAAATCATGAAAAGTGTTAGTCATCTCATGATGACTAGTTGGTTGAAAAAAAATCTTTATTACATATATTATTTTCACAGTTAGTTTAATTTAAATAATTCTAACTTCAGTTTGGAGCAGGAGATTATCTGTAGGAGGCACAGAGGCAGCAGGAGAACAATGACCCCGCTGCCAGAGAGCTAAAGACCTTGGTTCTGCTATATGAGAAGACATCAGTAATATATGTGCCATATATCATGGATGAATGACCATGTTGGAAATTAGATATTTCTAAAGCAACAATTATAACTAGGCTTTTTTTTAATATTCTTGAATTCTAAAATGGAAAAATCTTGGTTTGGTAAAGGGAACCAGTCATACTGTAAAATGCAGACCTCTGACCACTTTTACCCAAGAATACAAATACAATATTAACCCTCTATTTTACCTTAGAACACCATGAAAATAATCTGAACCTCCTTTCTACCCTAGAATACTAAGAGACTATACATTAGACTACTGAAACTAGAAGCTAGTGACATATTGTATATAGCACAAGAGATTGGATGATCACAGGTTCAAGTTCCCTAAACAGACTAACCAATACATTTATAAGAGTAAAAAATAAGTTTTTAAAGAAGAAAAAAACATAAAAGTACAAATTAGCCCCTTTCTCTCCATTAAAAATAAAGAGCTCAAATTTTTTTTAAAAAATACACATTTGTGGTATTGTTACATCCATAAAAGTCCGATCTATATGCAGCACGGCAATAAGAAGAGAACAAAACATCATATCTATCCTAAAATAACATCAATAAAAAAAGTAGTCGCAAGGCACAAAAAGCAAACCCTTGCACAACCCCATTGACTGAAAACTGAAAACGCTACGAGTCTCGGAAAATGATGACACAACACACAAGCAAAAAAAAAATTTGTACAAATTTCCAAATATTTTTTCACCACCTAATTAAAACAAAAAACTTATGAATGTTTGATATCTTCATAATCATACTGACCTGGAGAATCATAGTGAAAGGTCATTTTTATTGTATAGTAAAAATTGTAAATAAAAAAAAAAACTATTAAGGATTTGCTCTTTGCTTGCAATTTTCTTGCACTTGGAATTTTGTCCCTGCTTTCCAGTATATCACATAATAAAATTAATTATATCATTAAATAGTATAACTCAGCCCGCAAAAAAACAAGCCCTCATTATGGCTCTTGAAAAAAGAATAGGAAAAAGCAAAAATATGGAACACAGCCATATCAGAAAGGGGTTGAAGGATGTATAGTTCTATAGTGTATGAAAAAATGTTGACCCACTGTAACTGTATATTTTTATATTACTACATTTTTATAAAGCAAGCGATTCATATTCTTTACCTTTCAGTTAGTTATTTACAATTGCAGTTTTTGGCCTTCATAGCAAATAATTAGATAACTTTTCTGTTTTTCTAATGCGGCATATATTTACAGTTGCTGACCTGTGATCTGTTGCCATGAAGCCCGGTATCTACATTACTACAATGAGCTGTGAGAATATAAGATCATGAAGTCTTGTCATGAATCATAGGTTACACAAGTTTTCATTTTATCAAGTACTTGTATTCTGCAAGCTTAAACTATGATACCTCAAGAATAACAGACTTGTACATTTTTTCATACAGTATATTAAAACACATTAAAGAGCTGCTGGAAAGATTTAATCTCCAAACTGTTTATATGTCATGTTTCAGGCTGCTGTGAGGAACAAACGTAAATGACAAGAGTAATGCCACTACTACATTGCTTATATTAATTTTTCTGTGATCCCTACAGCCAATCAGCTGCCGCTTCATCCACTCCTCCTTCAAACGTAACTGACATCCTGAGGAGGTGAGAGCAGCAGCTGCTCTTGCTCCAAATGTCTGATTTATCCAAAGGAGGTGAGAGTGTAGTAGTCGCTGTTTAGCCGCAGGGATTGTGTGACATAATGTCACAAGAGTACCGGGAGATGCAATGCTGACATCGCTGGAACTGTACCCGGATCGGAGGTAAATTGATCTGTAATTAATTTACTTGTGGGGAAACACAGTGATTGAGAAGAACAACCTATTCTGATAACCCTTATAAAAAAAGTGTAAAAAATTAATCAAATATGAGCTAAGAACCTCATGCTCACTTTTGAAAAATCTGCTTAACTGCAGGAGAACAATGAATATATTTCAATGTGTGGTCTAAGTCTACAGTTCTGAACAAAAATTGAGCCACTGTTCTGCCTGAAATTAGAGCTGTCTTTGAGCCACTTTTCTCCTGAAAGATGGTTTCAGTGCAGTGATGTTATTGCACTAGCGCTAGAGTTACAGAGAAGACATGAACAGAAAGCTAGGAATCCGATTATGGCTTCATTCAATAGTAATTCTACATATATTCTATCGTATCCACATTTTAAAGATGCAGATGCAATTGAATATATCAGTGGTGCAATAGGAAGCCATAATCAACTCCTTGCCTTAAGTCCTGGGACAATTAAAAAATATGTAAAAAAAAAAAACACACTATGCTTGAGGTAGAGGGAATCAAAGCCTGTTGGACTCTCATCCCTTCAATTCCATATAGGGGCACCACTGGGAATCACTTCTGAAATGATGGTGCAAGATCAAGAAAAGTGGAGTCAAAATCCAGAAAAGACAAGCAACCCAACAATGAAGGATCAAATAATCTGAGGTAAAAACAGGGATAATAGGTTAATCCAGAAGAGTAACTATTCAAATACAGTGGGGGAAAAAAAGGATTTAGTCAGCCACCAATTGTGCAAGATCTCCCACTTAAAAAGATGAGAGAGGCCTGTAATTGACATCATAGGTAGACCAGAACTATGAGAGTCAAAATGAGAAATCCAGAAAATCAACTTGTCTGATTTGGCAAGATTTATTTTGCAAATTATGGTGAAAAATAAGTATGTGGTCATTAACGAAAGTTCATCTCAATATTTTGTTATATATCCTTTGTTGGCAATGACAGATGTCAAACATTTTCTGTAAGTCTTCACAAGACTTTCCAGAGCATGAAAATATATGTTGCCAACATAAAGAACATAAAGTTTGCTTTATTTTCATGCCACAGACACTATTCAACACCAGTTGTTACAAAATCCATTTTATTAGGATCCCATTTTCTTACAAAGTAACATCAAAATAACAAAAACTTTTTTTCCTGTTGTACATTCTATTTTATTTGTAGTTGCCAAGTACAACCAAATGCTGAACCACTGAATGCATGATGAAAGTCAATACAAAGTGCACATTTATAACTTCACGTGTAGAGACCAAGAACAAGAAGCTACCATATAAAACTTTAATGTTTTCGCTGTACTTCAAAAGACAGAAACTCAGAAATCGAAAACTGTTTTTGCATTCTGGCTCCGTAATAAAATAGACATAAAATTTGATACCCTATTCTTCACTGGTTTAAATAAAGATTTCTACATGGCAACCTTGCAATTTTCTTATTTTCACTCATTCTACATATAGATAGCGTTCGTTGTTTACCCTATCAGACATTCACGTCCTGTCTACGCTAATGGCACTCAGGTTGCCAAAGCCTTGGACAGTTCTGTTAAGCATGTGCCGTATCTTCTTGATGCGCAACAATTTGGAAGCATAGTGTGTACTGCGCACCGGTAACTTTGTGTAGTAGTCTAAACAAGCTCTTGGGTATTGTCAGCTTTAGAAAGTACATTTTAAACACAGGGAAATATCTCAAGCGCAATAAGTGTTGAATGAACTTAAAATTTCTTACAGAAGGTTCTTAGAGAGGTATTGATTTAGTTTTTGCTAAAACATGAGAACACATGCTGTGGAAAATAACTCTGTCTGAAGAAGAAATTACTGTGGGTACTTGTAAATCAAATTCATTCCACTTAAGGGACCTATAATAACACATTTGTCAGTTAGAATGTAATGAAAAGAAATGGTATTACTTTTATAGAATTCATTTTAATATAGATCTTTCAAAAGCAAGATGAATGATTTATACACACGGTTCTCCTTCAAGTCAGACTATAGAGGATTGAAAGACATAAATTTAGCAAAATTTGACAACTTTGATTCTGATTTGCAGGAAACAATGGGACCAATTCATTAAATGTCTGATGAACAAATGACTGGAAGATTGTGAGCAGTTTTCACAGTCATGCCTGGAATTGGCCATTATAAAGATATGTTGGCGTGATATAATTTTGAAAAAATATGAGAAGGTAATAAGGTATCCATCAGTCTCAGATTTTCATAAGTAATCAAAGGAAAAACAGTAAAGTTCTGAATAAAGTTAAAAACCAAGCTTTGTGTGGGCTTCGTAGGCGTTACAAGAGAATGACTTTTAAATGGTTGTCCCCTTTAAGTTATCGGTCCTCACTGGGTGGTATTTTATTAGAAAAAGCAATCCATGTTGTACTCATCTTTTCTAGGTCCAGTGGCAAGTCTTCTATGCTGCTCGAGGAGCCAGGCTTTGGCTATGACGCTGTCATTAAGATGACACAACAACAGCCAATTATTGTACTCCTAGGCTCTCCCAATGTAGACAAGACTCCAAACCGACAGCAGCTGTGCTGTCAATATTACATCACCGAAGCCAATGGAACACACCAGGAGCAGCAACAGAGACTTGCTGGTGGACCCAGAGAAGGTGAGTACAGAGCTTTTTTTATTTTTTAGACCAAACTCCGTTTAGTAATGAATATTAACTGAAAAGTGGCATGTTTCATTATATAAGCATAGACCTGATTAGTTTTTTAAGAGTTGTTTAGGCTGGTTTGTTGAAGCTGGTGTTTTTACTTTATCTTCAAACTTTATCACTTTAAGGTAAAATTGGATAAAATTCCTTATCCTTTCAATTAGAAGGCTTTCCTTTTTTTCAGACTATGGTCAGAATAGGTTAACCAGATAATACTCTGGTTGGCCCTGACCTGGGGCTGTGGGGGGGATTTAAAGATATATAGGGAGGTGTCAGCATACCTAATTCTGCTCAATATTAAGTGATACAATTAATATTAATAAATTAATATTGAGTAGAATTAATTTCAAACTATTGGTTCGACCCTCCACAACAGTCATGGTCTCTCATGTGGCCCCTCGGGAAAATTAATTGCCCACTCCTGCTCTACAATATAGAGGGTTGATCCATTGTTAAGTTAGGATCCGTCACTTCCCCCCTAACTTTGGACCCGTAGAAGCACACGCAGTGCAAAACAGCTATAGTTTAATCCTCACCTCCACCTCTTATCCCTGCCACTATGTTTCCTCTGTTAGCATAAAAATATCCAAAATACATATAAACAGAGTTATACCATAGGGCTTTTCCCATCATATAAAGATCAATAGCCGGTGGGTTCTACTAGCATATACAACCAAAGTCAGGGTACAGAGTACCCAGAAAAACACCACTCAAAAAAGTATAAAATATAAAAAACAAATTATTAAGGATTAAATGTAAAAAAGACATGAACCAGAGAGTAAATGGGACATGTAAGAGGATTCAAAAGGGGATAAAATCACGTAGATAAAGGTGGGAGGAGGTTTTTACAAAAAGTAAAGGCTAGCAAGGTAGTCTATATCAGACAAAGCAGAGAATATTCATGAACTTCCATGATTCACATAAGAATTTGCATGTAAGGCATGATACCATAAATCATAGTACAGACTATTGAGACAGTATAGTGACAAAAATAATCAGTCTATCTAAATGTATATCATGCAGTATAATATTGGAAGACAAGAAAAAAAAGGCTTAATCAGTATCTAATATGAAGATAGACTAGAGCTTACCCATATTGAAGTGAAGGGACCCCTCATACAGCCACCAGTGCCCTGACGTGCGTTTTGCTGTTACGGTTTCTCAAGGAGAGTGTCGGGGCACTGGTGGCTGTTTGTATGTTCCCTTCACCTCAATATGGGTAAACTCTATACTATATTTATATTAGATACTAATTAAGCCTTTTTTTTCTTGTTAATGTCCCATTTACTCTCTGGTTCATGTCTCTTGAACATTTAAACCTAAATTAAAAAAACATATATTTTATACTCTTCTGAGTGGTGTTTTTCTGGATAATTTGTACCCTAACTTTATGTTTCATCTATTGATGTGAATAAAGGAATGTGCTAGGGACAGTGAGTGCTGCCACTTTTCTCTTCTTATTTTAGACAATATTTATGAAATAAATATGTATTTACTCTATGGATTCTTGCATTCACTTCTCTTGTCCTAAGATTAACCTTTTTCCAAGCAGTGGTTGTAAATTTCTATATATATAAGTGTGTGTACAGTGTGCTTAATGAGTTGCTGAGGGCAACAATATTCTGTTCTTGCAATAATATATGAGAAAAGAATCCACAATAACTCTTCTATTGTGCCGGTCTTTTTTTTCCAACATTTTTTTTTCTTTATTCAAGTTTTAAAAGCTTCAAGCCAAACATTTTACTGATAATGCCAAAAGCAAATGAATTATTTTAACAGTATTTAAAGGAACTGTAAAAAATATCTTGAATAATGCAGATTGTGTTAATGTACTAAATTTGAAGCCTTAATGCCTTGCGAGAATCTGTCTGAGAACATCAGTAAATAAGTAGTTATGATATAATATAAACACTGCTCGAATATGGGAAGCTGCAACAAAGCCTTTACCCAACCAATAATGAAGCTGTCACATCATCATTAGTTACAACTGCTAGTAACCATATATTTTTTTATAGAGGCGTTCTAGGTAAATACCTACCCATAATGTTTTCTGCAGAAAAAAAGAAGCAAACAATGGTGTCTGTTTAGTCTAAAATGATCAGTGGTTAACATCGTTGCTTTTTAGTGCTGATGTCAAAGGTCCAGTTTTGACCAAGGACAATATCCGTAGAGTTTGTTCTCTCCATCAAATACATTTTTTGAAGATGAAGGAAGATTTTGTCTTTTATCCATTGCTGGATTACTCTTTTAAATCCCAGCAAGGACATGACTGAACCACGGCAGCACTGCTGCCCATGAAACATGGACAAAGGAAACGATGAACTGGGGATTTCTATAGTTTTCGGCATGCGTAGATGACCGTTTTCTCTCCATCCAAGAAAATTGGTCTGACTATGCTAATCAGACTCTGATCAGAGTTTGATAGGAGTTCGATCTGACTTTTTCAGAGGTGGAGATAAGAAAAAATGTATCTCCACCTTCTCCATTATGTCAATTTGTGAACATCAGCTAGTGCCATCAGATTCTAGGAAGCAAATTGTGCATGCTGTGATTTTTTTTTTATCTGACCAATTGGTCCAAGGAAATAATTGGACATGTGCACAGCCCCGTAGAGTAAAGGCCCCGTCACACACAGCGAGATCGCTAGCGAGTTCGCTGATTTTGTGAAGCATCAGCGATCTCTTCAGCGATCTCGCTGTGTGTGACATGCATCAGCGACCGGCCCCCCCCGCCGGGTATCGCTGATCGTGCAGGATCGTCCTGGGCCATTTTTTGATCGTTGGTCTTCCGCTGGCCAGCACGCATCGCTGCGTGTGGCAGCGGGAGAGCATCGATCAGCCAGCTCCCAGCGCTGTAAGCAGACGATGGGAGCTGGTATCCAGGGTAAATATCGGGTAACTAAGCGCGCGCGTCGCTTAGTTACCTGTTGTGTACCTTGGATACCAGTTCCCAGTGCCAGCACACTGGTATCCAAGGTACACGGCGGGTAACTAAGTGACGCACGGGCTTGTTACCTGCATTGTCGCTGGTCCTGATCGCTGGTGAGATCTGCCTGTTTGACAGCTCACCAGCGATCATGTAGCGACACACCAGCGATCCTGACCAGGTCATATTGTTGTCGAGATCGCTGGTGTGTCGCTATGTGTGACGGGAGCTTAACATGGGTACGAGCGCTATCAGTAAAAACCACAAATAACGCTCGTACAATTAAAACGGTCGGCAGTGATGAATTACAATTCTGCATTGGCTAAGGAGATGATGCCGTAACTTTTGTCTGAAGCTGTTCTAATTAGACATATAGATATCTTTCTGAAGAAAACAATGACATTACCCTATTTATTTATGATATGTAGTAGTATGTCAGGGAAACAACTGGGAGATAGTAATCATTACCTTAACAGTGAAAAAAATTTATACATAGACAGTTTTGACACTTTTCTCCCTTACTTCAAAGGCAAGTGAGCTTCATTGGTGACAGTGAGTGATGAAATAGAAAGAAATTTGAGTTAAGCAACAAGATTTGGCAGATCCCGGTCCAGTGACCACGTCAGAAATTTGTGATCACCGGAGTAGAACCCTCCAAACTTCTATCATCCCTGGTGCTTCTTCAAATTAATATGCTCATTGTGACAGTGTTGTGGTATGACATACCCATGATGTTGCAGTGGGCATATTAGGCAATAATATCACTGTGGATGCCGGCAGGTCCATGTAAGTTCAAAGAGCTCTGATACGGTAAATGGGGATCTTAACCAAAATTTAATCTTTGTAAACATGATATGCATCTCTTTGATGTAATATTTCACACCCTCATGTTTTGGACTGACTACAACCCATTTACATGAAATCACAATATAATTTATTTTTAATAATTACCATATTTTTTGGATAATAAGACGCATCCCAAATTTTGAGAAAAATATCAAAAAATTTTTTTTTTAATAAAATGGTGGTACTTCTTATAATCCATGTGTCTTATTGCTTACCGGGGGTGGTGTCTATGGTGAAGCGGGGTCCCAGGTTCGCTGCTGGTAGAGGCAGGAGTGGGGTCATGCTGCAGGCCTCAGGCTGGAATGAGTTGGTGTTCCGATGTGCAGCACATCGCTGTGGGTGTCCAGTGCTGCGGGGGAGTCTGGCGGTGCTGCGGAAACTCTGCCGACATTTTGTGAAAAGCCAGAGCACCCGCAGTTTCATGGTTTCGTATGCGGTGGACTCTGGGAAAATGGCTGCCGGGGAGGCGCATGGGCAGATGGAGATCTTGGTACAAGATCACGGGAGATCTCCGGAGCGTCTTATAATCCGCAAAATACAGTATGTATGTGCTATACTTTTTGATGACTAATTTTACACCTATATAACAATGATCTCCAGTAACTGTGAATATTGATAAAACTTATAGGCTGAGAGTTCAGGAGGTCTGGAGCAGAGATATCTTGTTCTCACCAATAATGACATATACTCTGCAGGGCTAAATCAATAGCAATGAAAAAAGGAAGACTTGTATCTAATGACAGTGTAACAGTTACAGGTGGTACTGAAGCTCTATTATCAATGTCAGTCTATGATTAAATATAGGACAGTCATTCTAGAAATGGCTGAGTACTTCATGGAAATCACTGGATATCCAACCACTTGGCATGTATTACTGCAATCAATGTTTAACTATTGAAGATTCAAGCAAAGCAGACATTTTACTTTGGAGACAATTATCTCTAGTATATAATTGAAATATGACAAGCAATATCATGACATACTCTTGAAATGAAGCAGATCGCCAGCTTGGCTGCTGTATTAACACAGTAAATTAAACTAGACGGTTCTGTTTGAATCTCTACCGCTACCTCCATTGAGAAATATCTATACTAGTAGAATAAAGTTGGTGACAAAAATTAGTAACAAAACAGACAAAGTTTTGCCCTACTGCCCTTCTTTCGGCAGATTTCTATCAAGATGAGGTTAAGTCTATAAGAACCAGACAAAGTGCATATCGTCGGCTCGTTTTTGGAATTCGTGCTTTCAGAAAGCAGAGTCATCGTGTACCTGTGTCAGTTTTACAAACATTGCAGTTTGCATATAGGTGAGTGCCTGAGCATGAAAAAAAAAGGAAAATTGTAATTATTTGTTTCTTTTTTTGTTTTCATCCCTGGCAGCCCATGCTGACTACAGCGTCGAGCAATATGAAGCCGTCATGTGGATTTTTAAATGGAAAAGTTAAGATGGATTTTTAATGTGAATGTTTTTATGATCATCATTTTACTTTCCCAGAGAAAAGCTTTTGATGCAAAATATGTGAATGATTGATCAGGAAAGCCACAGATGATGCTGGCTTAGAAAAGCCGAGGTCAGGAATTTTACAGCCAAATGCAGTGATAGATTCAGTACCTTATTGTTAATGCATATTGTGAATATAAGTCTAACAAAATCTTAGACGCTCAGAGGTGACTTCCTATTGGGTGTCTGAATTCTGGTCTGATTCATTTTAGGTATGAGATCTCAAAGTGGCTTCCAGCTGGCACGTGCAATAATTTCCATTCCAACAAATTTTGAATGAGGTGATCAATTTAGGCTTTATTCTGCTATATAAATTGATTTCGAAATACCTTTGTTATGTAATAAAATATGCATCCGTTGTACATTTTCCATGCACAATTGCGCTCCAGAACATTGTAATTTTGTGAGATGCACTTGTAGTTTGAGTAAATATATCATAGTCAATATATTAACACTGGAAGGTATTTTACCCACACACAAAAGGAGGCGGCTCGGGTGGTCACCAGAAAACAAATAACAATAGCATACGGTATTCGAAACGCGTCCTTTGTTTCATCTCCTTGCATGTTCCAAACCTCCAACTATGCCTATCTGACATTGTTTTAAATGTACTTACAATAAAGTCTACAATTTTTACTAGAGCTAGATCCTCACCTCTATTTATTTATATTTTTTATTTTATTTATTTTACTCACTTATATAGCGCCATTAATTCCACAGCGCTTTACAGACATTATTGGCACTGTCCCCGATGGGGCTCACAATCTAAGTTCCCTATCAGTATGTCTTTGGAATTCTGTGACACACCTGTGGTGTCAATATAATCACTACAACTATAGATGAATTCATTGGCAGCTGTACTTTATAAAATGGGGTCACTTATGGGGGTTTCTTCTATTCTGGCACTTCAGGGGCTCTTCCATTGTGACATGGCACCCTTAAATCAGTCCAGCAAAATCTGAATTCCAACATGGTGCTTCTTCCCTTCTGAGCTTTGCGCTGTGCCTCAAAAATAGTTTGTGGCCACATACGAGGTATTGGTGTACTCATGAGAAATTGCACAACAAATTTTCAGGTCCATTTTCCCCTGATAACTTTGTGAAAATAAAAAACTGGGGACTAAATCATTTGTGTGGGAAAAAATGTGTTTCTTATATTTTTCAAAAAAACGAAAAGAATGGTTTGGTACCGTGTTAGCCAGTAGAAAAAAATATATATAAAGTGCTCTCAGTGAGAGAAACAAAATAGGAATTTTGTGGGTATGATACCTTTTAATGGCTAACAAATAATAGTAAATGATGTTACAAAGCAAGCTTTCGGGACTGCTTTGTTATATCAGCCTGATGAAGGGACGTAAGCAGTCCCGAAAGCTTGCTTTGTAACATCATTTACTATTATTTGTTAGCCATTAAAAGGTATCATACCAACAAGATTCCTATTTTGTTTCTCTCACTGAGAGCACTTTATATATATTTTTATTTTTCATGGCTCAACATTATTAACTTCTGTGAAGCACCTGGGGATTCAAGTTGCACACCACACATCTAGACAAGTTCCCTTAGCGGTCTAGGTTCTAAATTGGGGTCACTTTGGGGGGTTTGCTCCTTTAGGCACATCAATGTCTCTCCTCCGACATGGCATTTGCTAATTGTTCCAGCAAATTTTACATTCAAAAAGTCAAATGGCACTCCTTCCATTCTGAGCCCTACAGTGCGCCAAAACAGTAGTATGGAGTATAGGCATACTCAGGAGAAATTCCTCCGACATGGCATTTGCTAATTGTTCCAGCAAATTTTACATTCAAAAAGTCAAATGGCACTCCTTCCATTCTGAGCCCTACAGTGTGCCAAAACAGTAGTATGGAGTATAGGCATACTCAGGAGAAATTGTACAACAAACTGTTTGGTTTAATTTCACCTTTTAAACAAAATGTGATGCCGCGCTATAATAACAGCCAGAGACAATGGCTGCCCCTTATCCCTGGCACATAAATAGCATGTGTGAAAAGCCACAAGTTAGCTGGACTAAAAATGAGCACAAAAGAAATGCTGAATGTGCCAGAAATGAACAGTAATCCAGTCAAAGAGTAGGTGCAAAGATCCTAGTGATCATTAACTCGTCCTCTATAGAGGTGTTAGCAGCTGATAGTACAATGCAGTGAGCTCCCTGACGTGACCAGCTGCTGCCTACCTGTGAAGCTGATAGTACCAGGGTTGTGTGCTGCTGTAATGGCCCACTTCGTGTCAGGGGGGAAGCTGCTATCACGGGGTGCAGGAGAGCAGCAGTCCCGCTGCTTAGATGAAGCGCAAGGCAGAGCCAGGGGAGCCCCAGCCGGTGGCATCCTTGGTTGCCACGAGAGGAATGAAAAAACAAGATGGCCGATAAGCTCCGCCCACTGGTGACGTCACCAGGTACAGAATGAGGAGCTCAGAAAGATGCAGAGGGGGGCCAAACCAACGCGTTTCAAAGAGCCACGCTCTTCTTCCTCCCTGAGGAGCGGGACTGCTGCTCTCCACCTCTCCTGCACCCCGTGATAGCGGCTTCCCCCCTGACACGGAGGCCATCTTCTATTGACCTTTCATTTTTGGCAAATCTGGGCAGTCCCAGTATTCTTTTGAACCTCCCTCCAGACATCCCCAAGTCTCTGCATGGCGACCTCCACCCCAGGTCATTCAGAACTAATCCTAGAAAATTCACCAAACTGGGGATGAAAGCCATACTTACAGAAGAATGGTGAGGTTTAGGTAGATTGATTCTATTAAAGAATGTTTCCTCATACATATGACAAAGCTAAGAGGTTTAAATACACCATCTCCAATCTGTTAGCCACGGAAATGCTGCCTTTCCGCCTGGTAGATACAGACGGTTTCCAAAAGCTGATGGCCGTCACAGTCCCCCAAAATCAGTTGCCCAGACACCATTACTTTTCTAAGAAAGCTGTGCCTGCGCTACACCAGTGTGTCGCAGACAACATCACCCGTTCCTTGACTAAATCTATATCTGCAAGGGTGCATTTCACCAGACACTTGGACGCATAAGCATGGCCAAGAGCATTACATCTCGCTGATGTCATAAAGCCCGGACCAAAGCAGTACGGATGTTGCACATATCACGTTTACGGAGTGGGCACAGATTAAGGACTTTTACTCTCTTCTGCACAGTTTTGAAATGGCTTCTAAGATGGTTAGCGCTGACGATGCCGTCATCAGCATCAGTATTTCGGTCATCTATATGCTGGAATATTAATACACCAATGAGTCCTTAATAGTAACAAATATGTTTGTCTATTCCAACAGCTTAATTTATACTAACACAGTTCCTTCAAAATATATATCTCTTTGAAGGAAAAAAGGAGTAAGACTTTTTTTCAAATCAATAAAATATACAATTTTATTAATCCATAAATTATACACACATTAAAATTAAGAAAGGTACAAAAACAAGAAAAAGGGACATTGGGTCTCAAAAATTATATTAGTATGCTGCCTGGTAAGTAAACATGATCATAGAAAGGTTACAATGACCCAAAATTTATAAAGAAGAGCAGAAAGAGATAAAAATTTGAAATTATATAAAGTTTTTTGGTCTATACTGGACCATTAAATTAACTGGACTTCACATTTCTGTAAAACATCACAAAAGCACAATTACCTGCTCATATTATACCATCAGAACCTAACATGTGCTATATGGATATCATGTGCTAGGGTCCATATGCTACCAAAATTGTTTCAGCCATGCTCAAAATCATTATATGTCACTGTATGAAGTGAACCGTGCAAATGCTTGTTAGGTAAAAACTGATCATGGAGACATTCCCTGGATCCTGGCAGCTAAGACACAATGATAAAAGAGCCCTGATCTATCAATAAAAGAAAGGATTAACCTGATCCCTAAATGGCATAGCAAAAAAAAAGTAAAAACCCCCGAATTACATTTTTTTGGTCGCCGACACATTGCATGAAAATGCAATAACGGGCGATCAAAAGATCTTATCGGCACCAAAATAGTATCATTAAAAACATCAACTAGGCAAGCAAAAAAGCCTTCACCCACCCGAGATCAAAAAAAATGTAGACGCTACGGGTATCCGAAAATGGCTTTTTTTTTATTTTTTTAACAATGTTTGGAATTATTTTTCACCACTTAGATTAAAAAGAACCTTGACATTTTTGGTTTCAATGAACTCGTAATGACCTGGAGAACCATAATGGCAGGTCAGTTTTAGCATTTAGTAAACCAAGTAAAAAAAGCCAAACAAAAAAGTGTGAGATTGCACTTTTTTTCAATTTCACCGCACTTGGAATTTTTTCCTGTTTTATAGTACATGACATGGGAAAATAAATGATGTCATTCAAAAGTACAACTCGCCCTGTGAAAAACAAGCCCTCGCATGGCAATATTGATGGAAAAATTAAAAGGTTATGGCTCTGGGAAGAAAGGGAGCGAAAAAAGAAAACGCAAAAATGAAAATACCTCCAGGGGTTAAGGGATTAAGAGAAGTTTTCCCCAAGACAGCAATGAAGCACACAGTACACATCAAAGCTCTAGACTTTCAATGTCTGGCACGTCAAATCGTCAATGCCAAAGCATTAGCGGCAGCAGCAGCAGTGGTGGAAGAGGGAGAAGCAATTTCAGTGAGTCCTGTGACAGTTTTTTTTTCTCGTGCACCAGCACAACAGTGTCTTACACGTGGTGAAAGTGAAAGTGCAGGAACGTGCAGGAGTATCTAGAACTGAATATTGATACCAACAGGGAGGGTTTGAACCTTTTCACATTTTGGTCATCCAAAAAGGATGAGTGGCCTGAGCTTGCCTCACATGCCTTGGAGGTTTTATCATGCCCAGCAGCCAGTGTTCGCTCAGAATGTGTCATCAGCGCTGCTGGTGGTCTCCTGATGGAAAAACGCAGCCAGCTATCCCCTGAAAGTGTAGACCACCTAACTTTCATCAAAATGAATGTCATGGATCTCAAAGGACTTTTGCATCCCAATCGCAGTCTGTACAGACTAGGAGATGTTGCATTTTTTAGTATGCTGTATTAATCTTGCGTAACTGCATTCTGTGATATCTTTAGTGTGGCTGCTGTTGCTGCTGCAGAAGTTAACACAAATTTGTGGAAATGTGAACAGTCATGGTTGGTCTACACCTGATGGGTTGACTGTAGTGGAAGACATGTCAGTCCCTATTACACTATTTCTACTCTCGTGAAATTTATGCCGGTGGTTTCAGTCCCTCATTTTTTTAAATTTGAAAATTCCTTGTTGGGTGTCCTTCTGCTGGGATGGGTGTAGTGGAAGACCTGTCAGTCCCTATTATACTATTTATATTGTGGTGAAATTGATGCGACTTTGCTGGTGCCTGCCACTAATTTTTGTAAATGTGTAGTCTCCTGGTTGGGTCTCCTTCATGTGTGTTGCCTGTAGCAGTAGGCCTCTGAGACAGTCAGGCCTCCACTTCATTGGAGTCAACTACCCATGTTACTACTATCCTTAGAATTTTCTGATAATGGTGGTCTATGAAACTGATATTTGTGCCACGTGAGTGTGGCTCAGCATGACAGCAGGATGAGCTGTTGTATGTGTTATCAGAGCTCCCAGCACAGCAGACCTACACCGATCTCTCACCCACCTCATCTTACTGTGACGCTCAGATGAAAGCTGTAAATGCTGTCCCAGACCCCGGTACCTCATGCCTGTCTGATTGCTGCAGTGCCATGCTACAATTTGTACTGTGGGTGAATTTAGGCCACTTTCCTGATGTCTGTCCCTGATTTGATATGTTTTGGCAGCTTTTGTGGCCATTAGAAGGTGTTGTGCATGCATTTGATTTTGCCTCCCATTGACTTGAATGGCGTTCGGCTATGTTCATCAAATATTGCAAATTCGGCGATTGTAATCCGAACCAAACATTGAAATATTCGCTCATCTCTAATCTCTAGTTTTTCTTATAGTGATATGACAATAGTGGAGTAACTTGACTAGTACTGTGCTAGGAGGGTTTCTTAAGGAAAGAGGTTTGGTCGGCACAGGGCGAACCCATTCGACTGGCATGAAGTGAGTTTTCCAAACACCTTTGGTAACCAGGTTTCAAAAAAGGCTGTAGCATTAAGTCCTTTCATTTCTTTCAGGATTCCCCACCATCCAAAAGTTATTTCTACAGAGATGGTTTTTCCAAGCCATTTCTTTTAAGGCAGAATGTTTCTAAAATTGTGGTGTGTTGTACATCTCATCTGGTGGGTAGTAAAATGTCCCATCTCACTAATACTTCTCTCTGAAATGTTAAGGAGATCATATCTGATTACAGATATGTCATCTTTAATTTGTCCCACCTGCAATGCGTGCGATGATGAGGACTTGCTGCAGATTCCTATAGCATGCATAATGGCTTTAAGAGTGGGTTAAATAGCAACTTGCCTATTTTCAGAGGTTACAGTGTCTGTCCCCAAAATTAGCATAGTCTCTTCATTTGACTCAGTTTCTAGCTGGGCAGTAGGAATTAAGGATTTTGCTCCCCTTTTATACGCCAAACCACATCTTGTCAACCCCGTTGACACTGCACATGGCACATCTTTCCAGTGTAGCCGCGCCTTTGTTTTGGCGCTCTCCTGCCCAGCTTGTTCGAATAGCTGTGCTCATTTCAGTGCCATCTTGAAGCTCATGCTCCATTCTTCTGCTTGCCTTTTCCCTCATCATAGTAATACCTGAAAGGCTCCAGGACCAATTGGAGGATTACAGAGGCATTTAGGTGAGTATAGTGAGCTTTACTTCCCATTTGGTACAGATAAAGAGGGTGTAAGAAGAAAAAAATTAAAGATATCTTATCGGTGGAGACTGTTGGAAGAGCGTCTTCTCACATTGCTCGCTGGCCAAGCCCCTAAACATTAAATCTTAATCATATATACTAACAGCGCATATGCAATATGGGATCAGAATATTTGTACTTTTGAGAAAAAAAAATTAAAGTACTGCTTTCAGAGGAGCTGCATTAAATTAATCAGACACTTTGTCGACCTCGTCATTGGAATTTCACCTGCTTGCATCTGCTCGGTAATTCATATGCAAATCCATCTCCGAACTGCTCATAATAACCATTACAATTTCATACACCGAAAGTAATAAAAACCAGACAATACGATATTCCTTTCAGCTCTCTGAAGAGAAAATTTTACAAAAATCCACACAATGAAACAAAATTAACTGTTTGTCGAGTCACTACTGTATAACAACATGCTATGAGAAATGGCTCAACACAAAGCATATATATTTAACATTCTGAACCCTGTTCTGTTCATAATAAATAAATACAAGATGTAATATTGCTGCCAGCAATGTGCACTCCGTGACCACAGATCTAAATGTAGGCCTGCAACATTTCAACAGCAGTTTTAATAAAAGAACATTCATCTAAATCCAACAGGATGTATTAATGTATTGTGTAGACTACTTTTAGACAGTACCCTTCATACATACTATCCACAGATTTACATACAGTCCCTCACATTGTGTTATGGCCCCAGAACACTCACACTCAGTATAATGCCCATACAAGCCCCTCATTAAGTGTCATGGCCCCCAAAATTACTGACACTGAGTACTGAAACTTCAGCACAACAGGCATGATGTAATGACTCAAAGTTTCAGACTTACCGGGACCAGCTGAATAGTGAATTATGAAGCTTTCAGGTCCCTGATCCACCATTCTATTCATACAATCAAAGAATGGTAGAGTTGGAAGGGACCTCCTGGGTCATCTGGTCCAACCCCCTGCTCAATGCAGGATTCACAAAGTCATCCCAGTCAGATGTCTGTCCAGCCTCTGTTTGAAAACTTCTATTGAAGGAGAACTCACCACCTCTTGTGGCAGACTTTTACACTCAATGATCACCCTCACTGTCAAAAAGGTTTTTCTAATATCTAATCTGTGTCTCCTCCCATTCAGTTTCATCCCATTGCTTCTAGTCTTTCCTTGTGCAAATGAGAATAAAGATGATCCTTCTACAATGTGACAGCCCTTCAGATATTTGTAGACAGCTATTAAGTCTCCTCTCAGTCTTCATTTTTGCAAGCTAAACATTCCCAAATCTTGTAATCGTTCCTCATAGGACATGATTTGCAGACCGGTCATCATACTAGTCGCCCTTCTCTGAACTTGCTCCAGTTTGTTGATGTCTTTTTTAAAATGTGGCGCCCAAAACTGGTCATAGTATTCTTGATGAGGTCTGACCAAAGAGGAGTATAGAGCAATAATGACTTCATGTAATCTGGACTGTATACTTCTGTTAATACATCCCAGAATTGTATTTGCCTTTTTTGCTGCTGCATCACACTGTTGACTCATGTTCAGGTTATGATTGATTAGTATATCCAAGTCTTTTTCACATGTGCTGTTGCTTAGTCCTATTCCTCCCATTCTGTGTATGCTTTTTTTCATTTTTATTGCCCAGATGTAGTACTTTGCATTTTTCCCTATTAAAAATCATTCTGTTAGTTGCTGTCCACTGCTCCAGTTTATTTATATCTTTTTGAATCCTCTCTCTCTCTTCTCTAGTATTAGCTATCCCTCCTAACTTTGTGATTTTCAGTGATATCCATGTCGTGAGGATGTGAATATACAGCTGAGGGAGGGGGCCAAATGTGGCAGTGTAGGCTGTCGCTATTGAAGGTATGCCCCTGAGAAAATTATACTTTGCTGGAATCAGGGTCTCTGTCTCTACATATGCTGTTCTCAGATTACAAAATCCTGGTGAAAGACTACTCTGAAGAATGAGCATAAAGTGAAAGCCAGTGAAAAATTGAAGACATGAATATTCTGTGGAGTAATATTCATACATGAAAGTAAATCTATTCAAGAGTGTAGAGATAAAGGAAACGTGTGAAAACATATCCTGATTTAGCAAATACACAGCTTTAAAATGAGTTTTTGTTGCTGGTACATGGGGCGAAATAATACGAAGAGCAGTGAACTAAGTGCAATCACAGACCTGAAGATTTATTGACAGACAGACAAGCCAAGGGGAGAGTGGGAAGAAGGGAGATATCATTTGTTGGAGCAGTTTCAACTTGGATTCACTTTATGGAGGCATTGAGAATTAAAGAAATGCAAAGGCATGTGATTTTCACATCTACAAAGGAGCAAATGAAAGTCTCACTTATTTATAGGCTTCATGAATATAGGCATAATGTGCATAAACGTAGACGTTTCTAACAAGATACCAAATGGCAGAATGCATAGCTGCATAATAAGTAAGACAATCCTTACATTTACCCAGCTTATGCACAGCCCTCAGCAAGTCTTTGAGTGAGTTCTCCTGAGAATTACCACTCCTTCATTGCTGACCAGACTGTCTAGAATTCCATAGCATTCGATAAATTAATGTTTTTTTCCAGGTCAGACCATGCATTTAGGAACAATCCAAAAAGTCTTCTTAAAATGATTCATAATGTCTCAGGCTCCCTGGATACCCTCAGACAAAGAAATCCCCGGGAAAGGTCACGACAGCACCAAGGAGTATAATAGACAGCGCCCCAGAAGAGTTGCTGAGTTAACTTGCCAGTACATCCACACACAGCTTTAATGGATGGGCATTTGTATAAGAGCTGCAAAGATGTTTCTTGAGAAAATGGACACCTCGGAAAGGAGTCTGTGTTGCAGACTTCGTGAAGGTTTTCAAGAGCGAGCCCTCCAGGATGGTTGTCCATGCCAGGTCTTTGTGCCTACAGTTGGATCTCACTAGTTTGGCTGGATAGCTACTTATAAGTGGCACTAGAAAAAAGTTATCTTGTTTTTGGAGAAAAGCTAAGATGCATATGTTAATAAGAATGTGTCGTATGGATTTATGTCTTTTTACATCAATTAAGGAATTTGCTCCTCAAACCTTGTGGGGGCATCACAACACAGAACCAGACCCCAATCACAGGATAATAAAGCTTTCATACTCCATATCTATGAACTGTTCCAATATTTATGACCATAACTGTCCATCACTCTCAAATAAAGAGAGTTCTGCTTCACGTCACTTGTCTTATCTTTTGCATTTCGTATTTCTGTGCTGTGCATAAATATGTGATTCTTCAGATTTTGTATTAGTCAATGCCTGATGATGAGACCTGAGTAGTCTTGAAAGCTTGCAATTTGTTACCATCTTTTCAGTTAGCCATTAAAAAGACTCTCAATTATGAATATTTTTCTATGTTAATAAGCAAAAACTATAAGTATGAAGTGTTAGTGTTGATATCTTCTCTATTCCTCTCCATGGATTAAGTAATCCACAGATTAATCCAGTTTTATTCAGAACATCTGTTATTTTCATGAAACAGTTGCGCAGTTTTAAGTGAAAATTTCATTTGCCAACATATTACCATATCAATTTTGCACAATATGCTGCAGAACTTTGTTGCTTCTATGGCTAGCTTTGAGTTTATGAAAAAGATTAATTGTCAACTGTTTTCTACATACATTCCCAAAAATAAAAGTCTGATAATACTTTGAAGAAAACAGATAAAACAGTTTATCAGTTAGATATATAATACTTAACCCCTATCTGCCATCTGACGTACTATACCGTCCATGTGACCTAGGTCTGTCTGACCATGGATGGTATACTATGTCATCACGATCGGCCGCGCACACGAGGGTGCGCGGTCGATCGCCGCCGGGTGTCAGCTGATTCTCACAGCACTTTAAGCCCCAAAATACTGTGATCTAAGGCTGTGTTCACACGTCGTGTTTTTTTTGCGTTTTCGCGGCAGTTTTAAACGCGCTATTTTGCGAAAAATAAGCATCCCATGCAATCCTATGGGATTCCGCAATGCTGTGCTAACGCTGCGTTTTTTTCTGCAGTGGAATCGCTTCGTGGTAAAAAACGCAGCATGCTCATTAATTTAGCGGAATCGCAGCGATTCCGCCCACATAGGAATGCATTGTTCTGTTTACTTTCCGCATGTGGCTGTGCCCACCATGCGAAAAGTAAGCAGAACATTTGCGGATGGTACCCACGGTCCGGAGGAGAGGAAACTGTCCTCCAGGCTCTGGGTACCATATCCCTGTAAAAAATAGAATTAAAATAAAAAATATTGTTATTTTCACCTTCCAGTGTCCCGCGCAGCCTTCCCGTCTCTCTCCACGCTCCCGGCATCTTCCAGTCCCAGTAATCCTTTGCGAGAATGACCACGAAAACATTGTGGTCTCGCGGGAGTGCAACTTCTCGCGGTCATTCGTGATGACGTTGCAGGAGCGCGACTTCTCGTGGTAATTCGTGCAAAGGATTACTGGGACCGGAAGATGCCGGGAGCGTGGAGAGAGGCGGGAAGGCTGCGCGGGACGCCAGAAAGTAAGAATAAGAATATTTTTTATTTTTATATTATTTTTTACATCCTATCTTTTACTATTGATGCTGCATAGTCAGCATCAGTAGTAAAAAGTTAGTCACAATTGTCAAATACTGTGTTTGAGGAGTGTGACCAACCTGTCAATCAGTTCTCCAAGCGATGCTCCAGATCACTTGGAAAACGCTAGCATTCTGCAAGTTAATTATGCTTGCAAATCTCTAGTTTTTCCACGGGAAAATCGCGGGAATTTAAAATGCGATTTTCCCACGGAATGAAATTCCGGAATTCTCGCGGTAACTTCCGCGAGAGTTTTGCTATGTGTGAAGGTAGCCTAACAAGATCGCAGCATTCGGGAGCTGGCACAGGGGCTGACAGCCCCCCTCTGCCTTTGTATCGGAGACCCCATGGTGTGACGTGGGGTGCTGATGTTGCCATGGTGAGTCGGATGTCATCATGACTACATCCGAGTCACCAGAGCTAAGTAAACTTGCTGACCATGTGCAGTGCATGATCAGCAAGTCTCTCTCTGTCAGTGCAGCGCTGACAGTTTCAATGGCATGCAGATGCTGCTTCATCTGCATGCCATAGAAGTGGTCAGTCTGCAAAATATGATTGTTCCATAGTGGGACTAAGTATAAAAGTTAGGGAAAAGTAACAAAAATGTTTAAGTAATTGTAAAAATATTAAATAATAAAAATCAATAGATATTCTATCTCTAAATAAATATTTGAATGAAAAAAAAAAAACAAAACAATAAAAGTACACATATTTGGTATCGCCGCGTCTGCAACGACCTATTAAACTGTCCCATTAGTTAACACCTTTAGTGAACACCATAAAAAAGGGCAGAAAACAATGCTTTACCATCATACCGCCGAACAAAAAGTGGTATAACACTCGATCAAAAAGACGGATATAAATAAAAGTGGTACCACTGAAAATGTCATCTTGTCCCTCAAAAAACAAGCCACCATACAGCTCCATCAGCGGAAAAATAAAAAAAAGTTATAGCTCTCAGAATAAAGTGATGCAAAAGCAATTATTTTTTCTATAATATAGTTTCTATTGTATAAAAGCGCCAAAGCATAAAAAAATGCAAAAAAAACCCTGTTTGGAAGAGAACAGACAAATCGTGGCGCCCTAAGTGCGTAAACACAATATTATAGTCTTTAACCCCTTTACCCCCAAGGGTGGTTTTCACGTTCATGACCGGGCCAATTTTTACAATTCTGACCACTGTCCCTTTATGAGGTAATAACTCTGTAACGCTTCCATGGATCCGGTGATTCTGACATTGTTTTCTTGTGACATATTGTAATTCATGTTAGTGATAAAATTTCATTGATATAACTTGCGTTTATTTGTGAAAAAACGGAAATTTGGCGAAAATTGTGAAAATTTCGCAATTTTCCAACTTTGCATTTTTATGCCCTTAAATCACACTGATATGGCGCACAATAAACTTAATAAATAACATTTCACATATGTTTACTTTACATCAGCACAATTTTGGAGCTCAAAATTTTTTCATTATCAAGTTATAAGGGTTAAAATTTGACCAGCGATTTCTCATTTTTGCAACACCATTTTATTTTTACGGACCACATCACATTTGAAGTCACTTTGAGGAGTCTATATGATAGAAAATACCCAAAAGTGACACCATTCTAAAAACTGCACCCCTCAAGGTGCTCAAAACCACATTCAAGAAGTTTATTAACCCTTCAGGTGCATCACAGGAATTTTTTGAATGTTTAAAAAAAAAAAATGAACATTTAACTTTTTTTCACAAAAAATTTACTTCAGGTCTAATTTTTTTTATTTTACCAAGGGTAAAAGGAGAAATTGGACTGCAAAAGTTATTGTGCAATTTGTCCTGAGTACGCTGATACCTGATATGTGGGGGGGAACCACTGTTTTGGTGCATGGCAGGGCTCAGTAGGGAAGAAGCGCCATTTGACTTTTTCAATGCAAAATTGGCTGGAATTCAGATCGAACGCCATGTCACGTTCGGAGAGCCCCTGATGTGCCTAAACAGCGGAAACCCCCCATGTGTGACCCCATTTTGGAAATGAGACCACCCAAGGAACTTATCTAGATATGTGATGAGAACATTGAACCCACAAGAGCTTCACAGAAGTTTATAACGTACAGCCGTACAATTAAAAAATCATATTTTTTTCCACAAAAATGATCTTTTCACCCCCATTTTTTATTTTCCCAAGGGTAACAGGACCCTAAAAGTTATTGTGCAATTTGTCCTGAGTATGCTGATACCCCATATGTGGGGGTAAACCACTATTTGAGCTCATGGCAGAGCTCGGAAGGGAAGCAGCGCCATTTGACTTTTATGGCTGGAATTGTGATCGGACGCCATGTCGCGTTTGGAAAGCCCTTGATGTGCCAAAACAGTAGAAACCCCCCACAAATGACACCATTTTGGAAACTAGACCCCCCAAGGAACTTATCTGGATGTGTGGTGAGAACTTTGAACCTCCCAGGGCTTCACAGAAGTTTATAACGTACAGTCATAAAATTAAAAAATCACATTTTTTCCACAAAAATGATCTTTTCACCCCCAATTTTTATTTTCCCAAGGGTAACAGGACCCCAAAAGTTATTGTGCAATTTTACCTCAGTACGCTGATACCCCACATGTGGGGGTATACCACTATTTGGGCACATGGCAGAGCTCGGAAGGGAAGCAGTGCCATTTGACTTCTTTGGCTGGAATTGAGATCGGACGCCATGTTGCGTTTGGAGAGCACCTGATGTGCCCAAACAGTGGAAACCCCAATTCTAACTCCAACGCTAGCCCCAGCACACCCCTAACCCTAATCTCAGCGCTAACCCTAGCTCTAACCCTAACCGGAAAATGGAAATAAATACATTTTTTTTATTTTATTATTTTTCCCTAACTAAGAGGGTGATAAAGGGGGGTTTCATTTACTATTTATGGCAGGTTTTTATGTTTGGCAGCTGTCATATGCTAAAAGATGCTTTTTATTGTAAAAATAATTTTTGCATCACCACATTTTGAGAGCTATAATTTTTCCATATGTTGCTCATTCTGTCTCCCAAAAATCGCAATAGAAAGTGATCAAAAAATATCATGTGCCCAAAAATGGTACCAATAAAAGCGTCAACTTGTCCCACAAAAAATAAGACCTCACATGACTCTGTGGACCAAAATCTGGAAAAATTATAGCTCTGAAATTGTAGAGATGCAAAAACTATATTACCTATGTGTGGGCTTACTAATTCTCCTACTGAGAATCCTGTTTACATGGACCTAGGGATATAGGCATCATTCTCGGTGAGGCTGATAGTTGGTAGCAGGTGGGTTGCTCTATTATGAGCATTGTATTATTTGCGTATGTGTCACATTTGTGACCATTTTTAATGTTTTTAATAATTTTTCTGTTTGCTGTGTTTAATAAAATTTGTATTACATATACTATGTCCTATTCAGGGTGATCCCCTGCTCATGGCCTATTTCTTTCTCTCCTTTTTGTCAAAAAACTATTTTTTGCAATAAAAAACGTCTTTTAGCATGTTGACAGCTGCCAAACATAAAAACATTAGTTTTCAACCTGGATGGTGCCAAGATACAACTGTCCATGCTAAGAACCACTGGTGAATGAGCTGATGGGAATGCAGAGTCAGTAACTGGGCGTGACGTCATAGAGGTTACCTCCGGTCACTGGGCTCCGTTCACAGCCGGTCTGAGCTACGGTGAGATCCCCGCTAGCACTGTGAGTGCTCACAGCTCACGGTGCTAGCGGGGATCTCACTTAAGTCACGGCAGTTACATTCGATCACTGGGCTCTGTTCCCAGCCAGACTGAGTTGCGGTGAGATCCTGGGTCACTTATAATATTCACATACCAGGAAACAGTTGATTAGTTCCAAAAAGGGGGCACTTGTTGGGCATTGCCACTGTTATAGCACCACTAGATAAGTTCCTTAGGGGGGTCCAATTTCCAAAATGGGGTCACTTGTGGGGGGTTTTCATTGTTTAGGCACATCAGGGGCTCTCCAAATGTGACATGATGCCCGCAGACCATTCCATCAAAGTCTACATTCCAAAATGTCACTACTTCCCTTCAAAGCTCTGCCTTGCAACCAAACAGTAGTATTCTCCCACATATCATGCATCAGTGTACTCAGGACAAATTGGACAATATCTTTTGGGGCCAATTTCTCTTGTTGCCCTTGTAAAAAATAAAAAAAATTGAGGGCCAAAAAATAATTTTTGTGGAAAAAAAATGTTTTTCTTCACGGTTGGGCATTATAAACTTTAGTGAAACACTTAGGGGTTCAAAGTTCTCATCTCACATCTAGATAAGTTCCTTAGGCAGTCTAGTTTCCCAAATGGGGTCACTTGTAGGGGTTTTCACTGTTTAGGTACATCAGGGGCTCTCCAAACGCGACTTGGCATCTGATCTCAATTCCAGCCAATTTTGCATTGAAAAGTCAAACGGCGCTCCTTCCCTTCCGAGCTCTGCCATGCACCCAAACAGTGGTTCTCTCCCACATATGGGGTATCGGCATACTCAGGACAAATTGCACAATAACTTTTGGGGTCCAGTTTCTCCTGTTACTCTTGGGAAAATAAAAAAAAATTTGGATCTGAAGTAAATTTTTTGTGAAAAAAAAATTCCTGTGAAGCACCAGAAGGGTTAATACATTTCTTGAATGTGGTGTTGAGCACCTTGAGGGGTGCAGTTTTAGAATGGTGTCACTTTTGGGTATTTTCGATCATATAGATTCCTGAAAGTGACTTCAAATGTGATGTGGTCCCTAAAAAAAAGGTGTTGTAAAAATGAGTAATCGCTGTTTAAATTTTAACCCTTATAAATTCCTAACAAAAAAATTTGGACTCTGAAATTGTGTTGCTGTAAAGTACACATGTGGGAAATGTTACTTATTAAGTATTTTGTGTGAAATATCTGTGTGATTTAAAAGCATGAAATTTCAAAGTTGGAAAATTACAAAATTTGGAAAATTTTCACCAAATTTCCGTTCCTTTTTACAAATAAATACAAATCATATCAAAGAAATTTTAACACTATCATGAAGTACAATATGTCACGAGAAAACAATGTCAGAATCACCGAGATCCATGGAAGCGTTCCAGAGTTATTACTTCATAAAGGGACAGTGGTGAGAATTGCAAAAATTGGCCTGGTCATTAATATTCAAACTACCCTTGGGGGTAAAGGGGTTAAAGGGAATCTGTCACCTGAATAAAATGTATTAACCTGCAGATATGGGGTTAATCTGCTGGTTAATAGAGTTGTGAACCTGCCTGGCGCTGGCACTTAGACCCACGTGGTCCCGTCTTGGCAACATTCCTGTTTCAGTCATGCTGACAGTGCAGGCGCGGGTTTAGTCACCGCTCTGTGTATAGAAAGCAGCGGCTGTAACCATGCTCCTAGCACTGTCTGACAGCCGGCCCTAATGCTGAGTGGTGACTAAGACTGTGCCAACGCTGCCTCGTGACTGAAACCAGAACGCTGCTGGGGGCAATAAAGTTAATTTCCTGCCTGCAGCATTGATCTGAGTGCTGGTATGCTGCACAATCCAATTCACCTGCAGATTAACCCCATATCTACAGGTTAATAACATTTTTTTCAAGTGACACATTCTCTTTAAAAACATTTATAAATTTACATTTGCAAACAGTGATTCTAAACTCATAAATCACATATTCCTTCACAAGGTCAATCCACCCGATATTAAACTGCTGCCAACAGCGATCACTACTGCTAAATGTATAGTAACAAAAAAAACATAATTAGCTCTGTAAATTTGTTACAGTAAAATAGAGAGCGAGATTAAAGATATGCAACATTAAATCCTGCATACAGTAAATGAGCTGGTAGGTCCACCTACAGTGTCTGCCACCTACATTGTTATATATTTATATACAGTGGGGAAAATAAGTATTTGATACACTGCTGATTTTGAAAGTTTTCCCACCTACAAAGAATGGAGAGGTCTGTAATTTTTATTGCAGGTACACTTCACCTGTGAGAGACAGAATCTAAAAATAAAAAAAGAAAATCACATTGTATGGTTTTTAAATAATTAAATTGCATTTTAATGCATGTAATAAGTAATTGATCACCAACCAACCAGCAAGAATTCTGGCTCTCACAAACCTGTTAGTTTCCTTTAAGAAGCCCCTCTACTCTGCGCTCATTACCTGTATTAATTGCACCTGTTTGAACTCGTTACCTGTATAAAAGACACCTGCCCATACACTCAATCAATCACACTCCAACTTCTCCACTATGGCCAAGATCAAAGAGCTGTCTATGGACACCAGGGACAAAATTGTAGACCTGCACAAGGCTGAGATGGGCTACAGGACAATAGGCAAGCAGCTTGGTGAGAAGGCAACAACTCTTGGCATTTTTAGAAAATGGAAAAAACACAAGATAACTGTCAGTCTTCCTCTGTCTGGGGCTCCATGCAAGATTTGGCCTCGTGAGGTAAGGTTGATTCTGAAAAAGGTCAGGAATCAGTCCATAAGTACATGGAAGGACCTGGTCAATGACCTTTAGAGAGCTGGGATCACAGTCTCAAGCATTACCTTTAGTAACACACTACGCCGTAATTAATTGAAAACCTGCAGGGCACGCAAGGTTCCCCTGCTCATGCTAGCACATGTCCAGGCCCATTTGAAGTTCGCTGTGACCATCTGGATGATCCACAAGAGGCACGGGAGAAGGTCATATGGGCAGATTAGATTAAAAAAGAACTTTTTGGTATCAACTCCACTCGCCGTATTTGGAGGAAAAAGAAGGATTAGTACAACCCCAAGAACAGCCTTCTGAACCATGAAACATGGTGGGGGAAACGTCATACTTTGGGGGTGCTTTTCTGCAAAGGGGACAGGACGACACCACTGTATTAAAGGGAGGATGGATGGGGTCATGTATTGTGAAACCTTCCCTTAGTAAGAGCATTGAAGATAGATCATGGCTGGGTCTTCCAGCATGACAATGACCCAAAACACACAGCCAGGGCAACTAAGGAGTGGCTCCGTACGACACATTTCAAAGTTCTGGAGTGGCCAAGCAAGTCTCCAGACCTGCACCCAATAGAAAATCTTTGGAGGGAGCTGAAACTCAATGTTGCCCAGTGACAGCCTTGAAACCTGGAAGATCTGGAGAAAATCTGTATGGAGAAGTGGGCCAAAATCCCTGCTGCAGTGTGTGCAAACTTGGTCAAGAACTACAGGAAATGTCTGACCTCTGTAATTGCAAGCAAAGGTTTCTGTACCAAATATTAAGTTCTGTTTTTCTGTTGTATCAAATACTTATTTGATGCAATAAAATGCAAATTAATTATGTAAAAATTATACCATGTGATTTTCTGGATTTTTTTAGATTCTGTCTCACACAGTTGAAGTGTACTGTATCTACGATATAAATTACAGACCTCTCCATTTTTTTGTAGGTGGGAAAACTTGCAAAATCGGCAGTGAGCAAATACTTACTTTTCTCATTGTGTGTGTGTGTGTGTGTGTGTATATATATATATGTACTGTATATATTGTAATGCAGCAGTGACCACGCTGTGCAGTGATGAGGCAGTGACCCAAGCAAGTTCAAAACAAAACGTGTTTAATGTCCAAAAACTCACAGTGCACAGCACGCTGTATCCTCCGGATCGCAGCTGGGAAAACAAATGACAGTCCAGAACCGGTTGCCCTGAGCGACCACATTTCTGTGTACGCAGGTGGTGCCAGACCTTTTGGCTCCATTTCGCCCTGTGTTGCCTCACACAGAAAGTGCTCTGCAGATGAACTGCTCTGTCTCCTTGCAAGACCAAAATTGACACACCCAAACCCTTCCTGCAGGGTTTTTTTTCCTTCACTACACTCTGTGGCCATGGGCCACTTATAAGATCTGGGCTGGAGGAAACGGACCGGACCCCACTACCTTCCTGCGGTCCATTTAAAAAACGAAAGCCCATATCAGGTTTTCCTGAACAAGCTCCTTGGTCAAAAATAACCTGACCAGGTTCAAACTTACTTTTATTCTGCCTTGTGACTCACAGGCACACTGCTGTGACCACAAGGCACACCAGCTTCTAAGCGCATCCCGGGGGACACAAAGCGACCCTCACATATGACTCCAGACACTGCCTCACAATAAACACTGCTCAAAAAAATAAAGGGAACACTCAAATAACACACCCTAGATCTCTCTGTCACGTCTGTCATATGTGCTCAGGGTGAACCTGCTTTCATCTGTGAAGAGGACAGGGTGCCAGTGGTGAATTTGCCAACCCTGGTGTTCTGTGGCAAATGCCAAGCGTCCTGCACGGTGTTGGGCTTTGAGCACAATCCCCCCATCTGTGGACGTCGAGCCCTCAGACCATCCTCATGGAGTCGGTTTCTTACTGTTTGTGCAGACATGCACATTTGTGGCCTGTTGGAGGTCATTTTGCAGGGCTCTGGCAGTGTTCCTCCTTGCACAAAGGCAGAGGTAGCAGTCCTGCTGCTGGGTTGTTGCCCTCCTACAGCCCCCGCCACGTCTCCTGGTATACTGGACTTTCTCCTGGTAGCACCTCCAGCCTCTTGACACTACACTGACAGGCACAGCAAACCTTCTTGCCACAGCTCGCATTTATGTGCCATCCTGGATGAGCTGCACTACCTGAGCCACTTGTGTGGGTTGTAGAGTCCGTCTCAAGCTACCACGAGTGTGAAAGCACAACCAACATTCAAAAGTGACCAAAACATCAGTCAGAAAGCATTGGTACAGAGATGTGGTCTGTGGTCCCCACCTGCAGCGCCATTCCTTTATTGAGGGTGTCTTGATAATTGCAAATAATTTCCATCTGTTGTCTATTCCATTTGCACAACAGCATGTGAAATTGTTTGTCAATCAGTGTTGCTTCCTAAGCGGACAGTTTGATTTCACAAAGTTTGATTTACTTGGAGTTATATTCTGTTGTTTAAGTGTTCCCTTTATTTTTTTGAGCAGTATATATATACACATACATATGTACTTGTGTATTCAGCACAGCAAACATCTTAATTTCTTCCTTTTCTGGGTGGGGTGAAACTAGTAATAGAGCAAGACAGCCATAGCCTCAATTCGAGCTTTAACAAGAACATTATGAGAGTTTCATTGGGTGCGTTTTGTTCCTGTTCATTACTTTGGTTTCAGTGTCTGAATATAATCTGTTTTCATCTAGTAATAAAAAGACGAGCATACAATTATATAGACCACACATTCCCTACACGACACACATTATTACATAACAATTCCACTTTTTTTTTCCGGCCAGTGGACTATGGATCGTAATATAGAACAATTTTCCATATTTTTTTTTTTTACGAGAACCCCATTTTAGCTGCCAGTTTGTTTCATTGCTCCTTAGTCAAATATTCACAGTCTAGTTCTAGATATAATGACATTCTTTCAGATCTCTCAGTTAAAACCCTGTAACAGTAATAGCCCTTTGTGAATAGTCATGATGTACTACTAATGTAAGACCATTCAGTCAGGCCTTCTATCTTCAGTCTATTCACACCGACTGATTTATGAGCGGATGCTATGTGATCATATTTTAATACTTTCTCTTCCAAATAATATGACCCCTGGAGTTCTTCTTTGAAATATCTAGAAGTGTTTCAAATGCACTCATAAAGCAATGCATTCCAGCAGGATTAAAGAGAAAAAACTGAACATGTTAACAGCGAGGAAATCATTGATAGAAAAAGTACTGAATACCATCCCGACTGCCGAGATGCAAGGATGGAGATAATGGCATGTAAAGCAAAGCACATTCTGTTGAATGCGGGCGGTTTTGTTTGCAGATTTGAGATGTAATATTTGGAGATGTGTGTCATCTGCCAGCATGAAAACCAATTGTGTTTGTCACATTGCAAAATGATTAAATGCCAGTCTGGGAAGATAATGCTGTGCTTTTGATTTACTAGAAGCTCTATTTGCTTATGTTTTTCACGCTACCCTAAGCACGAACAGAATCATTTAAGCAGCTCTGTTTTCCATGTTCTTTTTTTCTTCCAAAACTGCTTTTCACCAATGCAAAATGCCATGGGTACAAGTATTTGCATATATATTGCTATGTATATCTGAATACACAGCAATCTAATAGGAAAAGCGAATGCATCAAAATCTTATTTTTTTTAGTAAAGACTATTGTTTGCATCCAAACAAATATAAAGTCCTTTAGCTTTTAATTCTTTATTCTTTTGTTCATATTAAATGAGGTTTTCCTCCTAATCAAGACACTTTCCCAATTATGATAACAAATAATGCATTAACGATAACTTAATTAGCATTTGGAAATGCGTCATTCGTTAGTATCTCTATCACATCATCATTCTACATATTCATAGAGGTAAAAATAGACGATCAAAACTCAGATTCTGTAAATGAGAAATTTACATAAATCTATCTCTCACTTTATATAGGGAAATGAGAAAAGTGCAGCAGCATATAGTGTGGGCCAAGATAAAGAATATGCAAACAGTGAAGATATTGAATATAAACTGCATCACATCCATAAGGAATATACTAATAAAATTGGGATACTTCGAGAATAAAATGGCCAATTTGCGTATGCCGATCAGCGTGACAGAGCAACTTTTCTCTGATTGGAACATTAACCATTTCTATCAGATATACAACAAGCCTACAAAATTGAGATCTGTTTTTTTATTTATTTTACTCACTTTTATAGCGCCATTAATTCCGCAACACTTTACATTATCGGTACATTCCTCATTAGGTCTTCCCCAACAGTGTGTCTTTGGAGAGTGGGAAACCGGAAAACTCAGATGAAGCCCATGCAAACATGGGGAGAACATAAAAATTCCTTGCAAATGTTGTTCTTGGTGCGATTTAAACCCAGGACCCCAGTGCTACAAGGCTGCTGTGCTAACCACTGAGCCACCATGCTGCTTAACTAACAAGCAAAATAAAAACCGTAGTAAATGATCCTGCATTAATCAGTGAATAACGGCGATCACAACACTGGGGACAGTAAAAACCGACCAGAATAATTTTCTCCGGAGTCTCAGCTACCCCTGGTAGCCGAGACCCCGGAGATATTTGACGCTGAAGGCGCTATAACCTTATTTCTCAGCGCCGTTAATAAGCAGCACTGAGGAATAAATAACCTCAACTAAAAGGTGTATCAGTGGTCATTACGGGGTTAAAATAAATCCAGTATGTGGGGTGATATTCAGATCTTCAATGTAGTCTTGGGCAAACATGTGGATATTTGGGTTTGGCCAAACATCTAAAAAAAGTTTTGTTTCGGTACCAGAAATTGGTAACCAAACCTGTAACCCAAACCCTATTCAGATGAATGGGGAGCCCGAACATTCATTGTTCATCACTCTGTCAAGCTCTGACAACGCTGCAAACACAGGCTCTGATTGGAGGTAAGATTATTAATGGTCAGAGAGCTGTGGTTTCTACACTGTCAGATGACATCATGAGCCAGCAGCTGTGACCAGCGTTAAAAAGATCACGTGTTCGGGGTCTGTGCTTGAACACTAGGTGTTTGGTACGAACCCCGAACTTTACTGTTTGGGTTCACCCATCTCTTCTTATATGTAATCAGTAAATCCTTCACGTTGGTTGAAAAACTAGTATAAGAAACTAGTATTGTTGGGAGCATTCTGGCTGGCATAATCTCTCTGAAGTCCATGTTGAAGAGGACAATGTTGTTTGGTGATGTCACCTGAAGCTACGGAAGTCAGAATGGTTCAAAGCTCAACTGAGCAAATTTGAAGTTTGCTCTCAACAATACTAGCTTCTTATACTAGTTTTCCACCCAGCCTGGAGGATGTATCAGTGGAATCATCTATTATTTTTACAGCCAGGGCTGGGAGGAGTGGGAAACAACCAGCTAGGACCCTACCTTTTGACTTACTGACGGGGCGTACTTTGAAAGCAATTGCTGAATGCCTGCGGCCGCCCGACACCTTTCTCCGCCCGCAGGCGTTGAATACACTGACAGCTAAGGTGCAGACTCACTCACTGCACCCTGGCTGGCAATAACTTCCCGCAATCAATTGTATTAACATCTGTTTATGGCCCCGTGGGGGACACTATACTGTGGTGACCATATTTAATAGGGGGCTGTGGTTGATGTCTTACTGTTTGTGGTGCTCGTGGACATTATACTGTATATAGAGTTGTTCAGGCCATTATAATGTATTGGGAACTGGCAGGCCATTATTGTGTATAAAGGCCATCATACTAAACGTGGGGGGGTTGTGGTGGACATCATACTATATATGGAGGTCTGTGGTGCTGACAACACTGTTACCAAGGTTTTGTCCCTCGGACAATTTTGAGTGCTCCTGAAATATTTTTTCACGCTGATTTCAGAAATGACTTCAGATTTTTTCCTATCACGATAGGTTTTTGAGAAATGATACGAAACATTATAATATTCTGTTATAATTCTAAAAACTCATATGAACTTTTTCTGAAACAGTACATTCTGAATTTTCCACTGAAATAGCATAAAATCGCTGATCTACACATTTGCAAGCACTTATTATGTGAATTCTGTGCAGTGATTCATTCGGCTGACCGTGTACGGAGCATACCACATCTCCTGGGCAGGGGAGGAATCAAAAGACAATACTGACATACTTAGAGCATGGCTGAATGGATCACAGCCTTCAATGCCGTTCGCTGTCGCAATGATATGGAGAGAGCAGAGAAATCATGTAACAGATTGCTACTTCTGTAACAGGACATTCAGCAAAGAACAAGAAATCAATAGAATATCCTAATCTTCCTTCAGCCATAACACCAGTGCCACTTGATGAAAGTCTTCATGTTCCAAAGCCGCCCAAAGTATGGACAATGGAGGACGACAAAGATGAACTAACAATGTCAGTGGAAAATGGAACTGCTGCAGACCCAGACTTTGAGCCTTCTACATCTAATCCACATGTGTTCAGTCAAACAGATCTGAGTGACTTGGTCAGAGATTTGAAATTGTCAAAGAGGCAGGCAGAATTATTGGGATCAAGGCTACAAGAACGGAATCACTTGTTACAAGGAACAAGAGTTTCTGTTTTTCGCAGTCGTCAAGAAGACCTTAATCAATTTTTCAACCATGTCGACAGTTTAACCTTTTGCAATGACGTCTTGGGGTTGTTTGGTGCTCTTGGATGCGAACATGACCTGACTCGTCAGCTTTAAGTCTGAAGGCTGTTTTACTACACAACGGAAATATTTATCCTTCTATACCTATTGGACATGCTATACACATGAAAAAAAGTATGAGAATATGGAGTTACTGTTTACCCACATTAATAGAAACTATAACTGGAACATATGAGGTGATCTAAAAGTTGCACTTCTTCTTGGACTGCAGCTTGGATACATCAAATATTGTTGCTTTATTTGTGAGTGGGACAGTCATGCACCAGAAATGCACAATTTCAGAAAGGACTGGCCACTCCGCGAAAACCTGGTTGCTGGACAGAAGAATGTTAAACATTCCTCTTGTTGATCCAGCAAAGATATTTCTCCCTGATTTGCATTTTAAACTTGGGCTTATGAAGAATTTTGTCAAAGCAATGAAAAAAGAATCGGAAGCTTTTTCTTACTTGGGACAGAAATTTCCAAGAATAAGTGATGCAAAGATTAAAGGCGGCATTTTTATTGGCCCACAGATCAGAGATATAATGAATGACAGTAGCTTTGATGGTCTTTTGCAAGGTGCTGAACAAGTGGCATGGAGAGCCTTTAAAGATGTGCCATTCAACTTCCTTGGCTACAGCAGGGCACCGAACTTTGAACAAGTCATGGACAACATGCTCACAGCATATCATTTGATGAAATCAAATATGTCACTAAAAATGCATTTTCTACATTCTCACATGGACTTTTTTCCAGTCATTCTTGGTGCTGTTAGTGATGAACACGGTGAAAGATTTCCCCAAGACATTGCTCTGATGGAGAAAAGGTACCATGGAAAGTGGAGTACGTCAATGCTAGCCGACTATTGCTGGAATCTTATTTGAGAAGCATCTGACACGGATTATAAACGAAAGTCATCTGCAAAACACTTTTGAACAATTGCTTTTGCTACTGACATGTATGTAGCGTCTCGGGTGTCATAATGTAGACTATAAACTGTTCTTTCGTAAAAACCTTATGTGATACAGACTTTTGGTAAGTATGCAAATTGTCTCTTTAGAGAGGAAGAGGACTAGAACTCTAGAGCCACCTATTGGAAGTAGCAATCCTAGAAGTCAATGTTGACTCTTTAACGAGCCTTGTTACATGACTTAGGATAAAAGCTAAGCCAGAATTTCAATTCGCAGACACTGTGTTTCGGGGTACTGCCCCTCGTCAGTGCAAAGTGTGAGATCTGGTTGGCTGTGTGAGAGGCATATCAAAATCTATAAGATACAATAAAATTTTCTCAGGGGACAAGAACTTTCCTGAAATATGCTGCACAATGTAATACTGTATATTAGGATGTTGTGGATATCATACTGTATGGATGGCTGTGGTGAGGAGGGTGTACATTTTGGAGAGGGCAGTGTGGTGGGCAGTATGAGGGAATAGTGTAAAGAGGGTACACAATGAATATGGAGAGTAGGTATCATGAAATGGGGGCACCCTATGGAGTGGAGATGTTGAGAATGTAAGGGAAAACTAGGGAGGGAACAGCCATTGTTTAGGCCATAGTTCATAAGGGCAGACACTGTGGTGGTTATAGCACATTAAGGCGGACAGTGAGGAGGCCGTATACCATAGGTGCATTGATAGATATCTTTAAGCAGATAGCATTTTAATGACATTTTTATTTTTAAGGGCATTATGCTGTAATGGGTTGTAGATATGAAAGTCATCTGGCATCTAGACAAGAGACAAGATGGAGACCAAAACAGAGACGAATCCTATCAAAGATCTCATCACCTATAAGGTACCTGGATGTAATGTTTATTTGTGATACTGACCATGTCTCATCACTATCGTGGTTCCTGTATGGTCTGCAATCTGATGATGGCTGGTAACAACAGCTCTCAGCATCTCCTTACCATCCCAAGGACATACTGAGAGTTATAGGTAGTGCGATCCAATTGTATATGGGGCTGACTTGACATTAGAATTGATCACTGTACTAAGCTTGGGTTTTGTATTGAAGTACTTATGGTGGTTCTGGTGAAGTATTCATGTGTTTATGGTGGTTCTGGTGATGCATTCATGTACTGATCGTGGTTCTGGTGATGCATTCATGTAATGATTTTTTTTAATGTATTCATGTAATGATGATGCTTCTGGTGATACATTCATGTAACTAATGTTGGTTCTTGTGATGTATTCAAGTATTATTGATGTTCTATTTATTTACTGACAATAATTTTGGTTTCGTATTCACGTACTGATAATGGTTCCAGTGATAAATGTATCACCAGAATATATAGCCAAAACCATCAGAAGTTCATGAATACAGCACCAGAACCACCATCAGTACATGAATACGGCACCAGAACCACCATCGTTTTTGTGTAAGCTTTATTTTTTGCATGACAGACTCGAAAACCATCAAACATATCTCTTTTTCTATAGTGGGGTCTATTTAGTTTAAATTAGGGTATCTGCCAAATGGTGGACATCTTAATTAAAACCAAATGACTCCCATTATAGTTAAACAGTATTAGGTTCAATAACTATCCTTGGGTGTGACATTTAAAACATAGGACTATAGAAATGTATATTGCTATTTGTCCCTCATATTGTGTAATTGGTCCACAAACAATGAATGGTTCTATATCTAACTTTGAAATTGTACTCTCTATTAAGCCACACCCCAAAAATGCACCACTTTATTACTTTTGCTGATATTTTTTGGTGAAAAGGGTAACAATTTTAGTGGAAGTGGTCATTTTATCTTGTGACCAGACCCATCAGAGGGTGTGTGTGTTAGGGTACCTGTTACCTTAGTCTCTGACCCATTCTTTGCTTTGAGGAGGGGGTGCCATTGGCTTCATCTGTCTATAGTGCCAAAATACCTTTCCTGGCCCTGTTTACAACTAATACCCAGGTCAGTGTTTGTAGTTATTCTTTGTACAGTGGGGAAAAAACGTATATATTCAGCCACAAATTATGCAAGTTCTCCCACTAAAAAAGATGAGAGAGGCCTGCAACTGACATCATAGGTAGACCACAACTATGAGTCAAAATTAGAAAACAAATCCACAAAATCACCTTGTCTGATTTGGCAAGATTTATTTTTCTCTCACCTTTTTAATTGGAAGAACTTGCACAATTATTGGCTGACTACATACTTTTTTCCCCCACTTTACATTGCAGTCAGCAACGTATCTAATTATATTCCACATACAGTATGTTATGTGCTGTTGTGGATTAATATACAATTGCACAGGAGTATTTACTGGTGTTTTTACTGTGTTTGCTTTTAATTAGGGTGTATGCAAACACAGGGATGCCATGATTAAGGATGCTTGCTTGCATCTGAAACAAGTTGCATTTTTTTACTTTTTTTCACTTGGATTATAAAGTTTCAATTCTATCAATACTAGGTATTTATTTTAACCCTTTGGAGCTGGAACAATCTTTACAGATTAACATTACTAGTTGGATGTCTTAATGAGGAGCAGTCTGTGCACCAATGTTTAGTGCTACTATATGGAGGAGGTGAGCTGATTGCCTTATTTCTTTTTGCTGTATGTAAACAGCCTTTCTCCTCATTCAGTATCGGTATTGCATGTGGAGCGCCCCAAGGCGTGCGCTAGAGCGTGGCGCGGGCAGGGCCGTGGGGTTCTCGATACCAGGCCCATCGACTCCAATGGGGGACAGTGTCACGGCGGCGACCCGGTCCGTGGCCCTGGGGCGTCCATTGAATAAAATAGGGGAAGGGAAAAAAGTTGTTTGATATTGAAGTGTGGTAAAAGTGAAGATAAAGTTTATAGGTGATTAAATACGTGACGCCACCTGTGGTATTCTGGTCAGAGGTGACCAGTGCTGCGGTGCTGTTCCCCTGAGACTGTTGGTGTGTCGCAGCTGAGGTGAAAATGGCTCTCCACAGGTAGAGCAATAGTCCCAGGGCAAAGATGTTTGATTAATAATTAAGATGGATTTGAACGTTGGGGTGCAGAGAAATGAGAGGAGGACACAGAGAGGTGCAGTTTCTTTACCTTTTACTGGCAATTGGTTGCAATCCGGAGTACCACATACAGGTGATGAATGAGTCCGGCTCGCCTGGAGTCATTCAGGGGATCCACCTTGCCAGGTGGGGGCTTAGGACCTTCCTTCTGCACTTTGTGCGTGGGTCTCTGCTGTTTATAACTATGCTGCGACCCTCAATTGCGTGATGATTTCACTAACCTGTACGGCTGTCAGCATGAGCCTATTCCACGGGTACCGTCCTTTTCACCGTCAGCCCCGGGCTCCTTATCTGCTGTCGTGCCCTCAGGTGCTCAATGTTGCACAGGAATTTACAATCCCCTATACTTTCAGATTGGGCGATCAGGACATACAACTCCTGACCACCAAGGACTCTGGCATCCTCTTTCTCTCCCTCTTCACAGATCAGCTCCCTGTCTTCAACTCTTCACAGATCAGCTCCCTCTCTTGAACTGACTGGACCTTCCAGAAAGATCTTTTTACCTCACGTTTCACTGTCTTGTCATTTTCTCTCAGCTCAAAGCTGCTCTCATTTCCATGACAACTCCTCAGCTCACTTCTAGCTGACTCACCAACCCCCTCTGCTGGCCAGAATTTATAAGGCAACTCCCTTTTCTGACCTGCAGCAGGAATTGTGATTTAATCTATGTTACCTGGCATGGGGGTCCGCTTTCTGCCTCCAAGCATGACTTCACCTCTTAGAGGGAGGCAATGTCACTGTGACAACCGGACTCTGGGGTGTCACATCCCCCCCAGTTAAGTTCAGTACTCCCGGACTGAGGAAACATAACAAGAATTGTTAATAACAACAGTTAATGATAATCTACAAAGTCGTAAAAATGATCAAAAACCAGACAATAAAAAGTAACAATAGCACAGTTACTGCAGCGACCAGTCCTTACGCTGCTATCCAGGAATTGTCTTTGTCCTTGTACCTGGAGTTTGGTTGGTGGGAACCGCCTTAGCCCACTTTGTGTGTCATCCTTGGGCGTGGCTACAGGGCACTCTGTAGATGGGCCTGTTTTTCGGCCACGCCAGCGGCTTATTTTCAAGGCCAAGTTGGAGTAACTATTTACAAATAAAAGTTCTGACCACACAGTCCTGTGGCCCAATTGTCCTTTAACTGGTTATTACGAATACTTAAAAAGGTTCATACAGTAAGTCTCTGTAGGCTCTCATGCTTAACGGTTACAACTATACATTCTTATTACTTTATTTACATTATGTAATCTCTGTAACAGGCAGGGATCTCATCTCTAGTACTACGAGTGGATCTACGCAGTATAGGTATTTCTGATGACCTGACCTGTTCTCTGATGTCTACCGTTGGTGCACTAGTCACTATGTTATAAGTAGACTTGTGTAAGATTGGTATTCTAGACTGCCTTCTCGCTGCTCCTAGACTCACCATGAGATTGTCAGATTCGCTGTTAGCAAGGGACAGATTTCCGCATTCCTCTGCAGATGTGGTATCTGTTACTGGTACCATTTCATTATGAGTCTCTACTTCATCTGGTGCAGTAGGCTGATGAAAGGTTAGAACTGGTACTACTATTGCTTGATTTCCTTGTGTCCACGTCAGAGGAAATTCTCCAAGTATAGTTTGAATCATTTCTTCCACCTCTACTATGGGCTGTGGAGTGTCTAAGACTTCTTTCTTGTCCTTCAATTGATCAGGGCACACCTTTAGATGATCTCTTGAGACTGCTTCTAAGGTTTCTCCTCCATCTCTACTGATGATACATACTTTGGTGTTATTAAAGTCTGAAGGTATTACGGTGTATGGCTCTGCCTCCCACTGATCATCTAGTTTGTGAACACATCTCTTCCTTTTGAGGACTTGTTCTCCTGGTGTCAAGGGAACTGCAGGGGCATGTTGGTTGTAATTCCTTTCCTGCCTCTGTCTTGCTTGGGACAAACTTTTCTCCACACATTCTTGCACTTTGTGGCATTGTTGCTGCCGCTCTGTATCCCAGTCTGCATCTGGTGATGTTGTCTCAGGTGTTAAGACTCCCATGTCTAAATCAATGGGTAACTTGCCTGGTCTTGCTCTCATCAAGTAGGCCGGAGTGCAATTTGTAGAGTTTACCGGTATATGATTATATAGATCTACCAGATCTGGCAACTTCTCTGGCCACTGGTTTCGTTCTTCCAGAGGTAAGGTCTTCAATAAGTCAACGACCACCTGGTTCATCTTCTCACACATGCCATTTGTCTATGGATGGTATGGTGTCATCCTGATTTTCTTGCAACCGTACATGTTACAGAACTCCTGGAACACTTCTGCCTCAAAGGCTGGACCTTGATCGGTGAGCATTTGTTCAGGGTATCCGTGCGGTCGACAAAAGTGCTGCTGAAATGCCTTGGCTGCTGTCTTTGCTGTTTGGTCTTTAACAGGCACAACTACCAAGAACCTTGAGTAATGGTCCACGATGGTCAATGCATAAGTGTAGCCATTCCTACTCGGAGTTAACTTCACATAATCCAATGCTACCAGTTCAAGCGGCTGTTTTGTAATGATCGGCTGTAATGGGGCTCGCTGGCTGTTTTGGTCTTTTCTGCGCAGGTTGCATGGGCCACATTCTCGCCACCACTTCTCAATAGAACTCCTCATGCCAACCCAGTAGAACCTTTCACGAAGTAGGACCTCCAACTTCTTCCAACCGAAGTGTCCTGCTCCATTGTGGTACGCCTCTAAGACCATTGGCGCATCCCTCTTTGGGACTACCACCTGCCAGACCAATTCGTGTGCGCGCGAGTTGATGTTCTTCTGACACAGTTTACCCTCGTAGATGAACAGCTTGCTTCTCTCCTTCCATAACTGCTGTGCTTCCTGTGGGTCATCTGGACCAGGGTGTGCATCAGCTTGTGCCAGCCACTCCTTTACTAAGCGAACAGCTGGGTCACTATCTTGTGTCTCTGCCCACTCATGATGGGGTAATGGGTTCAACGTTACCTCTCGTACGATAAAGAGCTTATTCCTCACTCCTTGGGAGCACTGGGCTGCAATTGGACGGTGGAAGGCTGGTAACTCGATTTCTTCGAGTTCTTTTGGATCTTCTCCCCTGTCTGGTGAATCAGGCATCCTAGACAATGCATCCGCATTAGCGTTCTTATGTCCTGCTCTGTACTTGATGGTGAACTCGTAGTTGGACAGCCGGGCCATCCATCGCTGCTCAAGGGCCCAGAGCTTTGCCGTTTCAAGGTGGGTTAGCAGATTATTGTCCGTGTAGATGGTGAACTTTGCTGAAGCCAAGTAGTGTTTAAAGCGCTCTGTTACCGCCCAGACTATGGCGAGGAACTCCAGCTTAAAGGAACTGTAGTTGTCGGGGTTCCTCTCAGTGGGCCGAAGCTTCCTGCTGGCGTATGCAATCACTCTCTCTCTGCCTTTCTACACTTGTGACAGCACTGCTCCCAATCCCACTTTGCTGGCATCAGTGTAAAGTACAAATGGTTGGTCATAGTCAGGGTAGGCCAGGACCTCATCTCCCGTGAGGGCCAGTTTCAACTTGGTGAAGGACTCTTCTATCCTTTTGTTCCACTCGAACGGAAGACTCTTGTTCTTGGCCTTCTTGGATTGGCCCACTAGAAGATCTTGCAGCGGTGCTGCTATCTTGGTGAAGTCCTTGATAAATCTTCGGTAGTAGCCTACTAACCCAAGAAGTTGCCTCACTTCATGAATAGTGCTGGGTCTTTGCCAGTCCCGGATAACGGTGACTTTGTCAGGATCGGGTGCCACACCTTCCGCACTCACCATATGGCCGAGGTATTGCACCTTGGGTTTCAAAAGGTGACATTTGGACGGCTTTACTTTCAAGCCAAAGTTTGACAGGGCTTCAAATGGTCTTCGTAGGTTTTGGAGAAGACTATGATGTCATCCAAGTACAGGAGAATGATTTCAAAGTTTTTATGTCCAAGGCAGTATTCCATTAACCGCTGAAATGTTCCTGGCACATTGCTGAGCCCGAATGGCATGTAGTTAAATTCGCAGAGGCCCATTGGTGTTGTAAACGCTGTCTTCTCTTTGTCTGCCTCTGCCACAGGAACCTGCCAATACCCACTAAAGAGATCTAAGGTAGAGAAATAGTTAGCAGTTCTCAGTGCAGCTAGTGATTCCTCAATTCTAGGCAATGGGTAAGCGTCTTTATGTGTAATACTGTTAATCCGCCTGTAATCTACACACATTCTCATAGTACCATCTTTCTTCTTAACGAACACTAATGGAGCTGCCCAGGGGCTACAAATATCTCTGATCACCCCAGCCTCCTTCATCTCCCGTAACATACTCTTGGCACATTGATAGTGTGCTGGGGGTACAGGACGGTGCCTCTCTTTAATGGGTGGATGATCTCTGGTGGGGATATGATGTTGGACCCCTTTTACCTGCCCAAAGTCTAGAGGATGCTTGCTGAACACCCCTTCAAATTCTCAAGCCACCCGATAAGCCCCATGCTTTTGGTGCGAAGGGGTGGAGTCAGTGCCTACATGTAGCTGCTGACACCAATCCTCCTGTTGCCCTTCAAAGCCATTCTCTTCCACCTTGTCAGACGGAAGCAAGGGTTCTAGTGTCTCTATTGCATTGTTACTGACAGAGAACAATTTAGCAAGGGTGACATACCGGGGTAACTGGACCTCTCTCTCCCCACAATTTAAGATGCGTATTGGTACTCTCCCCTTGCGGACATCAACTACCCCTCTGGCTGTCAGGATAGTGGTCCTACTATCAGAGTACATGGGTTCTACCAGGGCTTGGTAACCTTGACCCCTGAGGCCTATTGCTGCCTGACACCAAATTAACATTTCACTTCTGGGGGGTACTGCAATGGGGAAAGGATCACTTACTTTGACACTGCCGACTTCTCCACCAGACAGCTCTACCTGTTGTCTCTGCATCAGGGCTCTGATCTCCTTTTGCAGAACCCATTGCTGACTGGAGCTATCGGTCTCGGCTACCTGTTGTAACAAAACAATAATTTCTCCAAGACAATTTTCAATTACATTAGTGCCTAAAGTGATCATAGGATGGCATACTCGTTTGTCAATATCAACTATTATCAAACCTTGCGATTGCAATTCTACTCGACCAATCTTGATGGTCACCTCTTTATATCCCATCTGAGGCAAGGGCTGACCATTACTGGCAAGAATGGCAAGGTCTTTATCTGGGCTATGAGTAATGTCTGAATCAGCCCAGCACAGCTTAAAAAGAACATATGGTATCGTTGTCACCTGGGAGCCGGTGTCTAGTAAAGCGTTCATCGGAAAACCGTCAATCACGACAGGCAAGACTGGTCGTCCTCCTATGTACTTGTCTCGCCAATTTGGTGAGCCTGGTCATCTTACTCCTGAGGGTTGGCCCTTTGCCCCAGGGGTTGCTTGTTTAAATGACAGGATCTTGCTAGGTGTCCCGCCTTGTTGAAGCGGCGACAGAAGGGTTGTCCGTCCTCGTCGTAACAATCACTGTCTCTCCCTCTAGTCGGTGGGATCCTCTTCTGCTGTCGCCATGGGACGTCATCTGGACTGGGGGCCAGCTGAATCTTTTTCTTTGGAGTCACTTGCAGGGACTGCTCAGTTTTTGTGAGTACAGTCACACTTTTGGTTAGTTCCTTGACTTGGAGACGTAAGTTTGCAGCAGAATCATCATCTTGGGACGGCTTGTCAGTCTCAATAGGGGTCTTTGGAAAGGATGCTGTCTCCTGCTGGTATGTAATTGCAGGATGCTTAGAGGGCTCTGTGCTGCTAGGATTCGGTTCACGTAGCACTCGGATGGCTCTATCCTTAAAGTGTGCAAAGTCCAATTCAGGATTTTGTAGGGACATTATGCGCAGCTGTGTCCTTTGGTTGTTAGACTGGAGTCACTCTATGAACTACTCTGTTAGTAATCTATCTTCATCTTGCATGCTCTCAGGGTCAACCTGCTTTACAGCCCGTAGTGCCTCCTGAAGATTAAGGGCATAGTCCTGTATACTGTCCTGCACTCTGTTTGCACCCAAAGAATCTCATTTTTATCTCTGTTGCAGTGCGGGTATCAAAAGTGTCTTTCAATCTGGCTAAGATTTGTTGGACAGTTCCCTTATCAGTGTCCGGCCAGGACTTTACTTCCCTCTGGGCCGCACCAGTTAACTGGCCAGTGAGGATACTGACTTTTTGGTTTTCTGACAGGGGGTACACTTTGAACAAACTACTTAGTCTTTCTTTAAAATCGCTCAGGGTGCGCAACTCCCCTGAGTACTGTGGTTACCAGGCTGCTCCTGGTATATATGGCATTGATAGTGGCATTATGGAGGCTGCGGCTGCCGCTGAATCTTCACCCGCGTTGGGCATTTTCTTCCTGTTTTTCACTTGCTCACAATAGAGCACAGCTCCAGCTTCACTGGCACGCCCATCTCTGATCGCACGCACTGTGTGACGCAGTTATGGCGGTTATTTGAAATCTCAGTCAAATCTTTAGCACTTAATTTAATAAAGTCTATGACACACAGTACCCAGCTTGGCCAGGCTCCTTTACCCAGCTTTGCTAGGCTCGCTAAATCCTGTTAGTGACGGCAGTTGGAGCGCCCCGTGGCGTGCGTGAGAGCGCGGCGCGGGCAGGGCTGTGGGGTACTGGGTACCGGGCCCGTCAACTTCAATGGGGGACGGTGTCACGGCGGCGACCCGGTCCGTGGCCCTGGGGCGTCCATTAAATAAAATAAAATAGGGGAAGGAAAAAAGTTGTTTGATGTTGAAGTGTGGTAAAAGTGAAGATAAAGTTTATAGGTGATTAATTACGTGACGCCACCTGTGGTATTCTGGTCAGAGGTGACCAGCGCTGTGGTGTTGTTCCCCTGAGACTGTTGGTGTGTCGCAGCTGAGGTGAAAATGGCTCTCCACAGGCAGAGCAATAGTCCCAGGGCAAAGATGTTTGATTAATAATTAAGATGGCTGTGAACTTTGGGGTACAGAGAAATGAGAGGACACAGAGAGGTACAGTTTCTTTACCTTTTACTGGCAATTGGTTGCCATCTGGAGTACCACATACAGATGATGGGATGAGTCCGGCTCGCCTGGAGGCATTCAGGGGATCCACCTTGCCAGGTGGGGGCTTAGGACCTTCCTTCTGCTCTTTGTGTATGGGTCTCCGCTGTTTATAACTATGCTGCGACCCTCAATTGCGTGATTTCACTAACCTGTACGGCTGTCAGAATGAGCCTATTCCACGGGTACCGTCCTTTTCACCGTCAGCCACGGGCTCCTTATTTGCTGCCGTGCCCTAAGGTGCTCAATGTTGCACAGGAATTTACAATCCCCTGAACTTTCAGATTCGGCGATCAGGACATACAACTCCTGACCACCAAGGACTCTGGCGTCCTCTTTCTCTCTATTTGCGCTTCGCTCTGGGGGCGGCTATACGCAGTTTTTAGCTTCCCCAGAGCCTCTCTGTCTCTGCTCGTGTCTTTCCCTCTTCACAGATCAGTTCCCTGTCTTCAACTCTTCACAGATCAGCTCCCTCTCTTGAACTGACTGGACCTTCCAGAAAGATCTTTTTACCTCATGTTTCACTGTCTTGTCATTTTCTCTCAGCTCACAGCTTCTCTCGTTTCCATGACAACTCCTCAGCTCACTTCTAGCTGACTCACCAACCCTCTCTACTTGCCAGAATTTATAAGGCAACTCCCTTTTCTGACCTGCAGCAGGAATTGTGATTTAATCTATGTTACCTGGCATGGGGGTCCACTTTCTGCCTCCAAGCATGACTTCACATCTTAGAGGGAGGCAATGTCACTGTGACAACCGGACTCTGGGGTGTCACATATGCACATGTTGTATCTGATTTTTTTTCACAGATAGAATATATACCCATCTTATCTAAGATGCACATCACATGGCTGTCTTTTTTCATGGACTATGTGTCTATGCAAAACTCATGGAGACATGTCCATTATTTCCGGTATAATAGGTGAAAAGGGCCAATACTGTGGTTCTGTGAAAAATACGTACAGAACACAGAAGACATCAGTGTGCTGTGGATATTTCACATTGCAAAGGATAGGAGAAGCTTTGTACTTTCTTTCTTTATCCGTCCGTGAAAAACAATGACACATTGATGGTAAAAACAGACACGCGGAGTACACACTGTTCTAAAACACTGATTACACGGCTTCATTCATGTACGAGTTTAAACACGGACATGTGAATGAGGCTTAAGGGTATGTGCTCAGAGGGTTTTTTGAGGAGTAATTGGAGTGGAAACTGAGCAGGAGCTCTCCAAATCCTCCTAAAAAATTCAAAACTTCTCAAAGCTTGGTGTTTTATCCCAGTTTCTACGCTAAAAACACTACAAATAACACTCTGTGTCTAAAGCGCCTCAGAGTATATGAACACAGCATCTTTTTGAGTCAGATTACTGAAAAGGTGCTGAGAAAAAGCTCAAAAGAATGAACATACCTATTTCTATATAAAAACAACTTTCTGTACATAAAAGTGCTTCTCACTAAATTAGAATATCATCAAAAAGTTACTAGCTATAATGTCTTCTTTCGACCGGCGTGGCCAGAAAGCCTAGAAGAATGACCCCAGCGTAGGACTCGCTTCTTGTCTCTTTCAGTTACAAGGGTCTTACCGGGAGGAAGCTGAGACAGCCTGACTGGAGTCACCGCGATCATGTTAGATGGTTCAATGATATGCTGAGGCTTCTCTTCAAGGTCGTCTGTCAGAAAGGACCTGGAAAGCACATCAGCTTTGATATTCTTCTCTGCAGGATGAAAATGGAGAAATTGAACCGAGCAAAGAATTATGACCAATGAGCCTGGCAAGGGTTGAGTCTTTGAGCAGACTGAAGATAGGATAGATTCTTATTATCAGTGTAAATGATGACTGTATGAACTGCGCCTTCAAGCAGATATTGCTATTTTTCTAAGGCTAGCTTAATTGCCAGTAACTCTCTATACCCAATTGGGTAGTTACATTCACAGAGTATGAATGCCTTGGAGAAGAAACTACAGGTCATCTTACTAGTAGACAGTTTTTGTGTGAGGACTACACCGGCTCCGGATGACGAAGCGTCCACTTCAAGGAAACACTGCTTAGAATCATAGAATCGTAGAGTTGGAAGGGACCTCCTGGGCCATCTGGTCCAACCCCCTGCTCAAAGCAGGATTCGCTAAATCATCCCAGTCAGATGTCTGTCCAGCCTCTGTTTGAAGACTTCCATTGAAGGAGAACTCACCACTTCTCGTGGCAGCCTGTTCCACTCATTGATCACTCTGTCAAAAAGTTTTTTCTAATATCTAATCTGTGTCTCCTCCCATTCAGTTTCATCCCATTGCTTCTAGTCTTTCCTTGTGCAAATGAGAATAAAGTTGATCCTTCTACAATGTGACAGCCCTTTAGATATTTGTAGACAGCTATTAAGTCTCCTCTCAGTCTTCTCTTTTGCAAACTAAACATTCCCAAATCCTGCAACCTTTCCTCATAAGACAGGGTTTGTAGACCGGTCACCATTCTGGTCGCTCTTTTCTGAATTTGCTCCAGTTTGTTGATGTCATTTTTAAAATGTGGTGCCCAAAACTGGACACAATATTCCAGATGAGGTCTGACCAAAGAGGAGTAGAGGGAAATAATGACTTCACGTGATCTAGACTGTATGCTTCTGTTAATACATCCTAGAATTGCATTTGCCTTTTTTGCTGCTGCATCACACTGTTGACTCATATTCAGTCTGTGATCTATTAGTATACCCAAGTCTTTTTTCACATGTGCTGTCACTTAGCCCTATTCCTCCCATTCTATATATGCTTTTTTCATTTTTATTGCCCAGATGTAGTACTTTGCATTTATCCCTGTTAAAAACCATTCTGTTAGTTGCTGCCCACTTCTCCAGTTTCTTTAAATCTTTTTGAATCCTCTCTCTCTCTTCTCTAGTATTAGCTATCCCTCCTAGCTTTGTGTCATCAGCAAATTTAATCAGTTTACCCTCAATTCCTTCATCTAAATCGTTGATAAAGATGTTGAACAATACAGGGCCCAGGACAGAGCCCTGTGGTACCCCACTTGAGACATTCTTCCAACTGGATGTGCAGCCATTTACGACCACTCTTTGGGTCCGATCACTAAGCCAGTTATGAATCCACCTAACAGTTGCCTTGTCCATTCCATACTTAATCATTTTTTCAATAAGGATTGTTTGAGAGACTTTGTCAAATGCTTTGCTGAAGTCAAGATATACTATATCTACAGCATTTCCTTGATCCACCCAATCAGTGATACCGTCATAGAAGGAAATTAAGTTAGTCTGACATGACTTATTAGTTACAAACCCATGCTGACTCTGTTTAATCACTTCATTCTTATCCAGGTATTGACATACATGTTGTTTAATAATATGTTCAAAGATCTTTCCTGGTATAGAAGTCAGACTCACCGGCCTATAGTTGCCTGGGTCCACCTTCTTCCCCTTTTTGAAGATAGGAATAACATTTGCTCTTCTCCAGTCTTCTGGCACTTCTCCTGTTCTCCAAGAATTTTCAAAGATTATGGAGAGGGGTTCAAAAATTTCTTCTGCTATCTCCTTCAGTACTCTGGGGTGTAATTCATCTGGACCTGGAGACTTGAATTCATTTAGGTTAGCTAAGTGTTTCCTCACTATCTTTCTGTTTATAGATATCCTGGATTCTTCTATTCCCTTAATAGGACAGTGAATAACAGTTGATGTTACATTTCCTTTCTGAGAGAAAACAGATGCAAAATAGGAATTTAAAAGTTCAGCCTTCTCAACATCCTGTCTTACCATTTCATCATTTTCATCCTGTAAAAATCCTATAGCATCTTTGACTTTTCTTTTACTTTTGACATATCCCCAAAATCCTTTATTATTGCTTTTGACATCTCTTGCAAGCCTCAATTCATTTTCAGCTTTAGATAATCTGATTTGTGCCCTGCAGGTTCTGCAGACAGCATTATATTCTTCTTTAGATATGCCTCCCTCTTTCCATTTTATAAACATTTTTTTCTTCCTTTTTAGCATGTGCTTAAGTTCTGTGTTCATCCATCCTGGTTTCCTTAAATGCTTCCTATTCTTCCCTCTTTTCGGAATTGTTAACAACTGTGCTTTGAGAATTTCATTTTTCAAGATTTCCCATCCCTCCTGGACATTTTTGTCTTTTAGGATATCCAGCCATTGGATCCCTCCAATTCTCTTTCTGAATCCCTTAAAATCTGCCTTTCTGAAATCTAACCTTGACGTCTGAGTCTTCACAGGTCTTCCGCCTCTAGTTATCCAAAATTCTAAAATAGCATGGTCGCTACCTCCTAGGGTCCCAGCCACTTTTACCTCCTCAACCATTTCCTCCCTGTTTATAAGGATTAGATCCAAGGTAGCAGTTCCCCTTGTTTTCTCCCCTACCTTTTGGAAGATAAAGTTGTCAGCAAGATAGGATAAGAATTTCCTTGACCTGTTAGTTTTGCCTGAGAGAGATTCCCAACAAATGTCTGGATAGTTGAAATCTCCCATGACAACTATGTCATATTTTTTGGAGAACTTGGCCATTTGATGCATAAAGAGTTCATCCATATCTTCAGCTTGCACAGGCGGCCTGTAGTAAATGCCTACAATGGTGTCCTTTCCATTGTTCTGTCCTTGTATTCTTACCCAAACAGTTTCCACAGAATTCCCAGTCTCTGAAGCTTCAATCTCTGTGCAGATATACATGTTTCTAACATACAATGTGACACCCCCTCCTCGTTTATCAAGTCTGTTTCTTGCAAATAAGTTGTATCCTTCTAGTCTTGTATTCCAATCATGTGTATTGTCCCACCAAGTTTCAGTGATTCCAATTACATCATATTTCTTTTCCTGTGTTAGTAGTTCCAATTCTCCTTGTTTGTTGCCCATGCTTTGTGCATTAGTATAGAAGCATTTTAGTTTGTGATTGGTTTCTCTTTCTCCGATATTTTTATTAATTAGATTCTTTCGTCTTTGTTCTTCCTTTCCACTTCTAATAGCTGAGTTCTCAATAGCATTTGTCAGGTGTATGGCTTTTTCTGGTCTTTTGCTTCCCTTCCCATGTTGTTCTAGTTTAAAGCTCTCCTTACAAGTGTAGCAAGGCGACTTCCAAATACATGCTTTCCAGTCTTCGTAAGGTGCACCCCATCTCTAGCAAGTAGTCCATCGTATAAGTAGTTCACTCCGTGATCCAGAAATCCAAATCGTTGCTGACGGCACCATCGACGTAGCCAGTTGTTCACCTGCAGAATCTTATTCCACCTCCTTGTTCCATGGCCATCCACTGGGAGGATGGAAGAGAAGACCACCTGTTGATCACTGGTCTGTAAAGAGTTGGGGCTCTTGAGAATGCTTGTTTGAGGGAGGCGAAAGCTGACTTGGCCTCAGGAGTCCAATCCTTTGGTTTAGAACCTTTACAAGTAAGGGTGGTGAGTGATCTTACCAGATAGGAGAAATGGGGAATGAATTGCTGATAGTAGTTGGCGAATCCCAGGAACCGCTAAATGGCCTTGATTTCCTCTGGTCGGGGCCACTTAAGCACGGCAGAGACCTTCTCTGGATTCATCTTGAGACCTGTATCAGAAATGATATAGCCAAGAAAGGGTAAGGACATTTTTCAAACTTTGCATAGAGACGATTCTCCCTCAATCTTTAAAGAATGAGACAAACATTCCTCCTGTGAATTGGTAAGTCAGGAGAAAACACCAGGAGGTTGTCCAGATATACCACCACACAGACAGAGCAGGTCACGGAATACGCCATTGACAAACTCCTGGAAGACAGCAAATGCATTACTTACCCAATATTCGTAGTGAGCATCTAGTGTGTTGAAGGAGGTTTTCCACTCATCCCCAGATTGTATCCTTACGAGGTTCTAAGTCCCACGGAGATCCAACTTGGTGAAAATCCTGGAACCTCGAAGACGATGAAAGAGCCCTGGAATTAAGGGACAAGGGTATTTGTTCTTTACCATTATTAGGTTGAGACCACAGTAGTCGATGTATGGGCGAAGAGACCCATCTTTCTTCTTGACAAAGAAGAACCCAGCTCCAGCCAGGGAGGGCTTCTGGATAAATCCTCGAGCCAAATTCTCCTTGATGTAATCGGACATGGCTTGTGTCTCAATGAGAGAAAGAGGGTAGATCCTACCTTGAAGTGGAGTAGATCCAGGGATCAGATCGATGGGACTATCATAAGGCCTGTGAGGAGGAAGTGTCTCGGCTTCCTTTTTGTCGAATACATCCACAAAGGATGAGTAGGCAGAATGTAACCCGGGTAAAACTGCAGGAGGCTGCAGAGTAGAACCAGGCCGTACTGGTTTGAGGCAGTGGTCATGACAGGACTGACCTAATCGAAGGACATCTCCAGACAGCCAATCCAGGACAAGTTCTTGGAGGTGCAGCCACAGAAGACCTAGTAGAAACGGTGGAGAAAGGTTCGGTATCGCATAAAACGTAATTTTCTCCCTGGGGAATGCTCCGATTTGAAGCTCCACCTCTTCGGTGATACCAAGAATGGGATCTTTCAGGGGTCTTTGGTCTACGAAGACAATGCACCAGGTCCGCTGCAGGGGAACGATTGGGATCCCGAACCACCTGGCCACAGCTTGCTGGATGAAATTTCAACCAAACTCAGAGTCCAGATAGGCCATCTCGGAGAACCGCAACTTTCCGAAGATCACCTGTATGGAAATATTTAGTGGGAGAGAGGAGTCATTCTCACCTAGGAAGCCTCCCTTACCTGTCCTAGGCGTAAGAGTTCTTCCAGCCTCTCAGTACCACGGCGTTGGCTGGAGGCAGAGAGTCCACAATAACGATGCAGATTCCTAGCGAGCTTCTCCTCCTGTTGATGCCTCCTCACCTTTACGTGGTCAAGCTCCATGGGTTCATCCTCAGAGACCGGAGTGGGAGAAGGCGGAAACCGAGATTTCGGTGAAGAAGATGCTGGATGAGAAAACCGCTTCTCGAGAATCCTCTCTCTGGAGTGCTCCTGAGAAGCAGGTCAATCTGAATGGTGAGGGATATGAGATCATCCAGGGTAGATCACTGACTGCCAATTCTTCCTTGATTCTTCCGGATAATCCTCGCCGGAAGGCTCCGGCCAAAGGCTCATTGGTCCACTGGAGCTCTGAAGAAAGGAGGGAGAAACAGATGGCATACTGACCGACAGTGAGAGAGCCCTGGTGTAAATTAAATAGTGACTCCATGGCTGATGTGGCAAGACCAGACTCATCAAAAATCTTGCAAAAAGTGTACATGAATTCCTGCAGATCAGAAACAACAGGATCATTCCGCTCCAATAGAGGGTTGAACCAGACTAAAGCCTCTCCCTTCAGTTGAGAGGTAAGGAAAGCCACCTTGGCCATGTCAGTTGGATAGCGCTAAGGCAACAAACAAAAGTGCAGCAAGCATTGGTTGAGAAATCCTCTTCACAACTTGGGGTCTTCATCGTAATAAGGGGGCTAGCAGAGACGAGGACAGGGTCCCGTAGTGGACACAACCGACGGATGCTGTAAAAGAGGCTGAAGGACTGGAGAGGCAGAAACCAGCGGTACCTTAGTTAACTGGTCAACCACAGAGGTCATGTAGTCCAACAGGTAGGTCTGCATCTCACGTTGGCGATTGAGGGCCTGATGAATCTCTGCTAGCTGAGTCGCGATAATGGACTTGGCAGCCTGTAGAGTAGATAGACGGTTATCCAAGGCTTGCATGAAGGTCACTAGCTGATTCTGGCCCTGACGAAGTGCAGCCAGCTCTCTTTGGGCTGAGAATCTGGTATCAGCGGAGTCCATGGCCTGGGCAAACTGTTATGCCCACAGGGCATGATGAAGTATAGTGGACTCACTAGACCACTGATGGTGCAGTGGCAGCTGTATACCCGATACTTAAGAATCAGGAGAATGAGCTTTGTAAACCAAGGATGTTTAATAAAGAAGATTTGACAACAGCGAAAAGGTGCTAGAGAGGAGGACCCTCTGGATCACGACACTGTACCGCGTAATGGAGCTCTGGGTAAGATGTACCCCTATAAAGGGATTACCACGTCACAACACCAAGAGACCTAAATGCTGTGAATTCCGGATCAAAGGGATGACCTGTACAGACAGGATAGAAGAGACTTGAGGGATGCTGGCTCTGTCGATGGAGAGAATCCCGGAAGCTCTGTATAATCCTGGAAAGGCTGATCCAGTCGATAGTGGTATATGGATGGTTCTGAGGGATCCAGGATAGCGAACAGCCAGCAGAGGATTCTATGGAGACAGAGATATCAGTATAAAGCAAAACAACGGACTTCTGATTGCAGAGCACTGAAGAACACAGCAGAGTGCGGCCTGCGTAAACGGCAACGATCCTATAGAGTGAACACGTTGCCCAGGCACCTCCCTTAAGGGAAGGATGCCTTTTATGCACAGAGCATCACATCACAGACAGCCCTAAGAGAGAACAGGTGCCCTGCTGCTTTAAGTATGTGCAGGAAGCAGGGTGCGCCTCCTAAGAGCATTTCCAGGAGACCTGCCAAGAGGATGCCGATTCCTAGCAGAGAAAGTAGCTGCTGATTATCTGGAGCCACAGACAGAGTGAACAGTACCAGTGGAGCTGCGAGATAGGTGCTGGTTTCCCTGCGCAGTGGAGACCGGACCCGAGGTTGTGGGCATGATAGAAGAGTGGCAGAGGATCCCCAAATCCAGGTGTAAATACTTGTTGCATCATTCCCATGAAGTCTCATGGCTGTACTAGCTTAAAAGGGTGCTTTTACTCAATACTGAGAAAATGGTCTGAATACTTATAACCATGTGATATTACAGTTTTTCTTTTTTAATTAATTTGCAATAACTTCTACATTTCTGTCTTTTTTTTTTATAGACAAGATGGGGTGCAGAGTGTACATTAATGAGAAAAAAAAATGAACTCTTTGGAATTTACCAAATGGCTGCAATGAAATAAAGATTGAAAAATTTAAAGGGGTCTGAATACGTTCCATACCCACTGTATTTGGCTGTACAGTACTGCTTAGCCACACAGTGAGAAATGGGAGAGACGGAGTACTGTTTGCCTCCTGGAGTTCAGATTTTCCTAGAATAGTTTGCGAGCCCCTAAGTGCTAGAAAAGCAGAAAACCCCCTCAAATGACACCATTTTGTAAATTATACCCCTTTGGAAATTTATCTATAGGTGTAGTGGAAATTTTGACTCCATTGGTGATTTCCCGAAACACGTAGTGGATGTTGCTGAGTAAAAATCGCAAACTGCCATTGAAGTAACTAGTTTGTTGAAGTGACCAGTATGTTGTAGTGCCCAGAACCGTATGCCCAGCTCATGCTTCTGGAGACACGCACCTGTAAATTAGGCGCAGAGAACAATAAATAATTGCAGCGGATTATTCCTACTTGGCAATTAAAATCCATTTTATTGTTCCATATTTAAAATATTCCATTTGGCAGAAATCCTTATTATGCACAGTATTATAATGTGAATAATAAGGATTTCTGCCAAATGGAATATTTTAAAGATGGAACATTAAAATGGATTTTAATTGCCAAGTAGGAAGAATCCGCGGGAATAATATGTTGTTCTCTGTGGATATTGCATCATGGGTGTGCCTCTCCCATTTCAACTCCGAGCGTCTTCCTGGCAGTGAGCAGATCTCCTAAAGATGACAGACTGGGTGAGCTGGCTATAAACTTTACTTATTTGGATATGTAAATTAGGTGGGCTTTCATCACTATAGAAATGCCAAACACGTGGGTGATAAATGTGGCTTAGGCACACTGTGGGACTGAGAAGGGAGGGGGCATTTTGTTTATCCAGAGCCTTTGTGCTACTAATAACATGGAAGCCCTCTATATTTTCGTTAACAGATAATGGACCTGAGTGGGGACATGCTTTTTTGTGGATTGAGTTGAAGCTTTTGTTAGGAACATTTTACATAACATTTACGATCATATTTATCCAGCCCTATACGGTGAGCACTTACTTTGGGGTTTCCTTCTAAATCTCCAAGTGACGTGATTCAGATGAAACCTCTGAGGGATCCATTCACTATAATGAGGCAGAAGAGTTACTCTGGACTCCGTCTCGTCTCTGTTCATCATTGTTCTTCTTTTCAGAAGTGCACAAAACTGTGGTCGATCGTGCTTTTATACTCACCTAAAAAGATGGACACAGCCAAATCACAGGTCCTATTGTGTCCACAGTGCCTCCATTTGCCTCATTATAGGGAACCTTCTGCTGGGGGTTCCATCTGAATAACGTATTTCAAAGATTTACACAAAAATGCCGATGTAAACGATCAGCGTAGAGTGCAAGATAACTGTGCTGTGTGCCAAGTCCTACTGTGATCTTTTTAAAGGGAATCTGTCACCCCTTTTTTGAGATATCATATAATGATATCATTCAATTGTGTGTCACATAAGGATTCACATAGTACTTTTGCTTCCCCCTGACAATGCACCTTTCATGCATAAATACCTTGTTTATATCGGTTCAGATGTATGTAAACTGCCGCTGTCCGGTCCGCTGGGCGGGGCTTATTCACCCGCTTGTGGTAAAATTGATAAGGCAGATTTAGGCTAAGTGCACACGTTGCGGAACTCCCGCAGAAGTTACCGCGGGAATTCCGGAATTCCATTCCACTGGAAAACCGCATTTTAAATTCCCGCATCAGTAGTAAAAAGATCTAATGTTAAAAATATTAAAAAAAAAAAAAAAAAAAAAAAATCGTGTTTTTCTCACCTTTTGACGTCCCACGCAGCGTTCCCGATCCTCGCGATGCTCCCGTTCCCAGTAATGCCTTGCGAGACCTTTGATGACGTCGCGGTCTCGCGATACTGTAGCAGTCTCGCGAGACCGCTATGTCATCACAGGTCCTTGCCGCAAGGCATTACTGGGAACGGGAATTGACGGGAGCATTGGTAAGGCTACGCCGGAAGGTGAATATAACCCGATTTTTTATTTTAATTCTATTTTTTACAGGGATATGGTACCCACAATCTGGAGGAGAATCACGTGTCTTCAAGCCCGTGGGTACGATCTGCAAATGTCCTGCTAACTTTTCGCAAGGTGGGCACAGCCACATGCGGAAAGTAAGCAGAACAATGCATTCCTATGTGGGCGGAATCAACGCAATTCCACAAAATAATGAGCATGCTGCGTATTTTTCTGCGATGTGATTCCACCGCAGGAAAATAAGCAGCATTAGCACAGTATTGCAGAATCCCATAGGATTGCATGGGATGCTGTTTTTTTGCATTTTCGCTGCAAAATCATGCGTTAAAAACCGTCGCGAAAATGCGAAAAAACCGTAACGTGTGAACGCAGCCATATTCTTCGGGTCAGTACAATGACAGAGAGTAGCCAAAAATAATTAGGCTATCATACACAATAAAAGATATAAAGTATTAAGTTACGTACCGGTAACTGTATTTTTCGGAAGCCCATGACAGCACCACGAGAGAGGGGATCCGCCCTTCAGGAACAGGAAACCTACAGATACAAAAGGGCAGCACCTCTCCCACGCATCAGTTGGATTAAAGAGCTTGAGAGGCTACCATGGTTAGTACACAGCATATACACAATATATACAACCTATCTATCCTATTCACCATTTTTTATACCCTCTCCCACATAAGGTAAATTTGTGAAACAATCTTCTAAAGAAGTGCACCCCTATACGTGAACAAGGGAGGGAACTAAGGGTGCTGTCATTGGCTTCCGAAAAATACCGTTACCGGTACGTAACGTAATACTTTATTCGGACTCCCATGACAGCACCACGAGAGAATTACAGAGATGTAAACTAACTTAGGGAGGGACTACGGCCTGCAGCACCCTTAGCCTGAAGGTGAGATCTGAGGAGGCACCCATATCTAACCGATAGTGGTTAAAAAAGGTGGAAGGAGATGACCAGGTGGCCGCCTTACATATCTGGTCAATTGACACTCCAGATCTTTCTGCCCAAGATGACGCCATGGCACGAGTGGAATGCGCCCTCAAATTCTGTGGAGCTGGACCGCCACCTGCTGTGTAGGCAAGAGAGATAGCCTCCCTAATCCACCTTGCTAACGTACGTTTTGACACTCTACATCCTTTCATAGGACCTTGGAAGGATAGAAAACGCATTCTCCTTCTTTCAAGGATCCGTGGCTGATAAATATTTAAGTAGGCATCTCTTAACGTCTAACGCCTGAAGTTTTTGTTCCTTAGGATTGGTCGGATTAGGGAGGAAAGAAGGCAGAACTATCTCTTGTGTCCTGTGAAAGTGTGATGCTACTTTGGGAAGGTATGCCGGTCCGGCCTTAGGATTACTCTATACTGTAAGAACTCTGTATAAGGGGGCAATCTGGAAAGTGCCTGTATGTCGCTTATTCTATGTGCGGATGTTATCGCTACCAGAAAAGCTGCCTTAAGTGATATAACTTTTAGTGAGGCCGAATCTAGAGGTTCAAATGGTCTTTCTGTCATGGCTGTAAGGACTAATTTTTAGTCCCAAGGTACACATCTGTCCTTGTGTATGGGTGTCGATCTAGCAGCTGCTTTGATGAACCTAGTCACCCAATAGTTGCTGGCAATATCACATGCAAATAGGGCCCCTTAGGCTGAAACCTGTACTTTTAATGTACTTGTGGAGAGACCCAATTTGAGACCCCTCTGGAGGAATTCCAGAATCTGCTTTGTGGGAATTCCGTTCCTGACATCAAACTGAAAGGTGGACAGGAATTGCCTCCAGGTTCTAGCATAGATATTTGTGGTAGTTTGTTTTCTGCTTTTCAGGAGGGTATCAATTAAATTTTTGGAGAACCCTCTATCCTTTAATAGTGTCCTCTCAAACACCACGCCGTCAAATGAAGCCCCGCTACCTGTGGGTGGCTGCCTGGCCCCTGGTAGAGGAGATCCGGACGGTTCGGCAGTACCCAGGGATCGCATACAGACATGGTCCTTAACCATGCGAACCAGGTCCTTCTGGGCCAAAAGGGGGCAATTAATATGACCCATGCCCGATCCTCCCTGATCTTCCTTACTACCAGAGGTAGGAGGTTTAATGGCGGAAAGGCATATGCCAGAGAGAAGTCCCATCTTATCAGGAGGGTGTCCACTGCCAGTGGATCTTCCCTGGGATTCAGAGAGCAGAATGTTTTTTCCTTTCTGTTTTCTTTGGTGGCAAAGAGGTCTACCTCCGGCTGACCCCACTTGCGGACAATGTGGTTGTAAATGTCCGTGTTTAAAGTCAATTCTCCTTGCCTAAGGGCCCTGCAGCATAGAAAGTCTGCCTTCATGTTGTCTTTTCCCCTGATGTGGAGCACAGTTAAAGATCGAAAATTTTTCTCGGCTATCTGAAGACGTTCCGTTATCCGCATCAGAGCCTTGGAGCGAGTTCCACCTTGGTGGTTGACATAGGCTACTGCTACCTGGTTGTCCGAGAGTATCCTCACATGATGACCCTGTAGGTACATAATGAGTTCTTTAACTGCCAACTCAATCGCCAACAGCTCCCTCTGGTTAGATGAGGTCTCAGCATCGGAGTCTCAATGTCCCTGTACCACTATGTCCCCCATATGGGCCCCCCAACCCAAAGGGCTAGCGTCTGTGGTTAATATGCGGGTTATCTGCGTCACCCAGGGCACCCCTGAGGATAAGTTTCTGTCATCGAGCCACCACCTAAGAGATGTAAGAGTTAAAGGGCTTAGCGATACTTGACCCTGTAGGGAGCCCCAAAGGCCCTGCTATTAACTAGGACGTCATTCTGAAGGGCTCTAGTGTGGAATTGTGTCCACCTGACTGCTGGGATACATGAGGTTAGAGAGCCTAACAGAGACATGGCCTGCCTGAGGGTCATGGAGGGCTTATTAATTGCCTGAAGAACCTGCTGCTGTATATATTGTAATGTATCTAATGGTAACAGACACTGCTGAGTTTCTGAACTTAACAGTAAGCCTAGAAACTTTTGGACCCTTAAGGGCTGAAATTGGGATTTCTCGTAATTTATTATCCATCCGAGGCTCTCTAATCTGGACTTAGCCTTCTCTATCTGGAATAGACAATGGTCCACCGAATTACCCACAATCAAAAAATCGTCTAAGTATGGGACAATTAAGATATCAACCTCCCGCAAATTAGCCATAACTTCGGCCACTATCTTCATAAAAACCCGGGGCGCTGCTGAGAGACCAAAGGGAAGGGCTCTATACTGATAATGACGGATTATACCGTCTATTGAAACCGCCACTCTCAGGAACTGCTGGGAATCTGCGTGGATAGGAACATGATAGTACGCATCTTTCAAGTCCACGACTGCCATAAACACCCTTCAAACAACATTTTTATTGTTGAATTGATGGATTCCATTTTGAAGGTGCGATTAACCAAAAACTCATTAAGGAAACGTAAATTCATAATCATTCTAAATGTTTTATCCGGTTTTTGGATTAGGAATAAGGGAGAGTAGAAACCTCTACCCCTCTCAGATTCCGGAACCTCTACCAGGACGTCTTTCAGGCACAGGCTCAAGACCTCCGCTTCCAGAGCAGCTTGTTCGAGGGGTGAAGAGCTTAAGGGAGTTGGTTTAAAGGTATCCCGTGGAACATAACTGAATTCCAACATGAGCCCGGTGGATATTACATTCTGCACCCAGTCACTATTGGTGATCTGTAACCATGCTGGGAGGAAGGATGACAGTCTACCCCCCACGGGAATTGCTAGTCATTGGTTCAGTTTCTTTCGTTCTCTCGACGAGCGCCTAAACATGAAGCCTGTACCTCTTCTCCTTCTATCTTCCCATCTGGGCCAGTCTCTATTAGGTAAAGGATTGCGCCTTCTCCTTTGACCGAATCTCCTATTAAATGGACGTCGGTAGGATGCGGGCCAAAGATTTGGGAACTTTTTCTTATCGTCCCCGGCTTTCTCAAGCAGTTCATCCAGGACTGCTCCGAACAAATATTCCCCCTCACACGGCATAGTACAGCGTTTCGCTCTGGATTGAATGTCTCCCTGCCAACACTTCAGCCACAGGGCTCTACGAGCCACATTAGAGAGTCCTGCTGCCCTAGCGGCCATTCCTACTGCATCAGCAGAGGCATCCGCTAGGAAGGCTGCGGCCTCCTGGATTATTGGTAGGGCCAAAAGAATTGTCTGTCTAGACATTAGCTGTTTTAACTGCGACTCTAACTGGTCCAACCAGACTATCATAGACCTGGCCGTGCATGCTGATGCTACTGCTGGCCTTAAAGAACCGGCTGCCATTTCCTTTTAAGGAAGGTATCTGCCTTCCTATCTAAAGGATCTTTAAGGGAACCCATGTCCTCGAAGAGTAGTGAGGATCTTTTTGACACCTTCGCGATTGCCGCATCTAATTTTGGGGCCTTGTCCCAAGTGTTCACAGTCGGATCATCGAAGGGGTATCTACGCTTGAGGGCTGGTGGTAGCGACCCTTTATCTGGTTTCTTCCACTCTCTGCGGATCAGATCTTGAATTTTTTTGTTCAGTGGGAAGACTCTTCGCTTCCTCTGCTCCAGCCCCCCCGAACATGACATCCTGCATGGATAACTGAGGTTTAGGCTCCTCCACTTCCATTGTCCCTCTGACTGCTTTTACCAGCTTGTCTACTCGGTCAAGCGGCAGACAAAACCGACCCGAGTCCTCTTCTTCTGAGGAGGACGAGGGAGATGAAACATGGGAGCCCTTACTTCTCCTCCATTCTCCCGAGGAATCAGACTCCACAGGGTCCCCACCCCTTAAGCTTTCTGGTTGGGACAGGGATCTCAGGGTTTCTTTCATCTCTGCCCTGACTATGTCCCTTAAGCTTGCAGCTACCATGGGCGACTCTTCCGCCACTCTCTGCTGGATGCAGGGGGGACACAACCTTTTGGGGCATGAGTCTGGTAACGGGCATGCACAAAGTGCGCATTTTCTATGTTTGGTTTTACTCGTAGCTTTCTTTCCCGGATAATGAGGGGGATCTTTCTCAGTCGATGCTCCTGTCCGCCTAGAGGAGCTTTTATGACTGGATTGGTCACTTCGTCCTGCACTCTCCTTACTGTCACGGGACTCTTTCTTCTTTTGTTTGACCTGCCGAAGGTCATCCAGTGGTGGCAGTGATGATTGTCGCTGCTGCTGCTGCTGCTCCTGATCGCTCTCCATTACTGTGTGCAATGTGGTCAAGGCATGGCACCCATCTAGGGTCCCGCCTCTGTACCCCACCTCCGGACAGCAGAATTTCCTCCTGCCGTGCCCTCCCCCCAATAGAGCCCCCCTCCCCAGCTGGTGCCGCCCTGGCAGGTGAACCGGCACTTACCGGCGCCTGTCTGATGGGCACCGCCATCTTGGGTCCTTGCACCTGCGCAGTGGCGCCGCCAACCCAGAAGCGCCCCCAGGCTCCACCCCCTGACGCCACCGTGACTCCGATGTGACCGGAAGTCACACGGGACGCCTGGGCGTTCCAATATGCAGCGCTCCCCGGCCTCAGCACCCTGCAGCCGTGCCGGCCCCCCTGACCACCGCGACTGCGCCGCCGGAGCCGGGAGCCCCCGGGGTGCATACTTACCGGCGGCGGCTGATCCTCTTTTATGGAGACTGAAATCCTCCGGACGCCGCTCCCTGCTGCACACGCCACCGCCGTGCCACCCATCCCGGGCCACCGTGGCATCCTCCAGGAGCTCCGCACCAGGCCGAGGTAGAAGATCCCCCTCGCTACCTTTACCGGCCGGCCTGGGATCTGTCTGTAGGATCCCGTCCCCTCAGGAACAGGAAACCAACTGATGTGTGGGAGAAGTGCCGCTCTTTTGTATCTGTAGGTTTCCTGTTCCTGAAGGGCGGATCCCCTCTCTCGTGGTGATGTCATGGGAGTCCGAATAAAAACTGTTTTTCATACCTAGCCAGTTATGAGTGATCTGCAGTCACTTAATAGAAAATTAATCTGGACTTAGGTCCGCAAAACCACAAATCTATGACTGCTCAAGTCAGTTAGGATGAAGCCATAGGAAGGTTAAGAAAGAAATTGTTATAAAAACTATACTAAAACAGGATTTTGAGATACTGACCCTTTAAAAATAGATGAAATACTGATAATGGCAGTTGTGAAGATCTAGAGTTGTGGGTGTTAGTAATCACCTAGGCAGGTTAACGATGCAACAAGTTTTATTTGTATCCATACAAGCATTTCAGTAAGTCCAGGAAGATGACCCCAATGTAATGTCTCCAGTCCACGGGATCAGCAACAAGTCAGTAAAAATAGTCCATGGGATAATTCCTAGGGGAATATAGATCTCACGACCGAAGCTCGAGAACTTAGTTCCAAGTTCGATAGTCCATTCATGGGTTCCAGGAGCGGCCTTAACTATGCTCCCCAGACACAAATGCACTCCCCATCAAGTCTCTCAACTCTACGCCCAACCCCTTTCACCAATGTACATTTAATTCACACCCAGTGAAGTCTCCGGCCAGTCTGGAGTGGTATGAACCCAAGTGGCCCCCCTGCTGAGAGAAAGAAAGGCACATATTCCCACACCAGATAAGGTCATGGCATGTAAATACAACATAAATTGAGGTAACTAGTCATCTGTGCTGGGAAAGTATTTTCAGTTCCTCACATTCCTCCCCCACTTTTCCAGCACAGCAAGTATTGGGCTCTAATTCATGAAATTGACTATCCTTCTTCTGACGACAATTACCAGAGTTCGTGGCTTCCTCAGTCTGTCTCGATAGTCCAGCATTCCCATGGTCTTCTGATGCTGCGGGAATGAGTCTTTGGCTTCGGGTTGCGACACTGGTCCAGTGGCACACCAACCCTGCTCCTAAGTTGTTGCCCAGCAACACATCCACAGGTAGGTGTCGCACTACCCCCACATCCACCATTCCCTTGCTGTGTCCCCAGTCTAAATGTAGTCGGGCTATCCAAATGTTCAGAGATTCTCCTCCAGCTACGTGGACTCAAATGTGCCCGGCATTCCCTGGCGAAGTGTCCCCTGCGTCCGCAGTTATGGCAGCTTAATCCACCTCGCCCTGATGTGGGCCATACTTGGGGTTTTGGGGGACCTCCCCCTCTTTTCTCGCCCCCAGCATTCCAGCCCCATTGCAGTACACTGTTCACAGGTTGGAAATGCGGATGACGTGGACCCGAATGGGCCCGGCATTCCCTTGTGAAGTGTCCTATGCATCCACAGCTATGGCAGCTTAATCCCCCTCGCCCTGATGCTGGCCGTACTTGGGGTTTTTGGAGACCTCCCCCTCTTTGTAGAGTACGAAATCCTCGCAGTTCCTCCTCTCGCTGGACCATTGGTCTCACTGGCCTCTCGGGAAGCCCCTGTTCCCGACTTGCCGGAGCTGTTCTCCCACACCACCCTGGACGATTGGCAGACCAATCATCAGCCAATCTTGCAGCCTCCTCCAGACTCCGTGGTTTTCTATCCGCCACCCATTCCTTTATGTCACGTGGGAGCTTGGACATAAATTGCTCCCGCATGAATATATCCAAGACATGTTCAGTTTCCCGAGCTCCCAGTCCTTCGATCCACCGAGCACATGCTGTACATAATGTGTTGGCAAACTCCCGGTGTGTATGTGCATTGGGCTTTTCAGTCTCCCGAAACTTCCTCCGGTAGGTTTCAGGTGTGACGGCATACCTCTCCAGTAATGCGCTGCGAATGGTAGCGTAACACCTCTGATCCCCAGAAGACAAGTTATTAAAAGCTTCTCTGGCTTTCCCGGTCAGTCCAACACTCAAAAATCTCGGCCAGTACTCAATGGACACCTCATGAAGCAGGCAGAGGTTCTCAAATAATCGAACATGGTCATCAATACCCGTGGTGTCTTCATTAAACTGTGGTATGTCCCGGTACCTCAAAGATGCGGGTCCCTCTCTCCTGTTATCCACTGTCATCTGCGCAGAGGGTGGTGGGGTTACGGCTACATGGACACCCAGATATTTGCTTATCACAGCCGCCCGTTCTCTTTCTGTGGCCCGCTCTCCTAGCGCAGCCAGCACCCGCCCCAACTCGGTCAATCGATCCTCTGCCATCGGAATGATTGCCCGCGGCTGTTGTCCCTCCACTGGGCTGTCCTCTTCTACATCTGGACTGATCTCCTCCTGTGGGTGTTCTCGATCCCACTCATCCAAGCGTTGAATTAGGGCCATCCGGTTGTCCGCCATCGACCACTCCAGCTCTCTCCCAGAGCACAGGGCTCTCGGCTGCTCCTACTTGAGTCTCTTGTACATGGAGTCTGCCATCTCTTCTGCCAAGTCACCATCAGTAACTTTCTCTGTTACGCTGTTCAGAGATAGGTGATCCCACTTCTGCCACCACTTGTGAAGATCTAGAGTTGTGGGTGTTAGTAATCACCTAGGCAGGTTAACGATGCAACAAGTTTTATTTGTATCCATACAAGCATTTCAGTAAGTCCAGGTAGATGACCCCAATGTAATGTCTCCAGTCCACGGGATCAGCAACAAGTCAGTAAAAATAGTCCATGGGATAATTCCTAGGGGAATATAGATCTCACGACCGAAGCTCGAGAACTTAGTTCCAAGTTCGATAGTCCATTCATGGGTTCCAGGAGCGGCCTTAACTCTGCTCCTTTCGCTTCAGATCCCCAGACACAACTGCACTCCCCATCAAGTCTCTCAACTCTACGCCCAACCCCTTTCACCAATGTACATTTAATTCACACCCAGTGAAGTCTCCGGCCAGTCTGGAGTGGTATGAACCCAAGTGGCCCCCCTGCTGAGAGAAAGAAAGGCACATATTCCCCCACCAGATAAGGTCATGGCATGTAAATACAACATAAATTGAGGTAACTAGTCATCTGTGCTGGGAAAGTATTTTCAGTTCCTCACAGCAGTAGTGATGTAGCTGGCCCCAGGCTTCTATGTCTAATCACAAACTACTAGTGAATAAAATAGACATGAAGTCAGGACATAAATTAGTATATAAGCGTCTAGACAGTAAAAGTAGTTAAATACCATGAATAACCCATCAAATGCGTTCCAAGCCACTTATCACTTGTTTCACCCTGGCTTCCTCTGGGAGCATGTGACAGCACATAATCTGTTCTTTTTAAAGGGTCATTAACACTTGCTGAATCCTGTTTAGTATAGATTTGTTATAAAAGTATATTTTAATAAATGTTAAGTTTTATTTAGCTCTATGGCTCCAAGTTCTGTTGGGTTTAATGCCTCTATAATGGAGTGATCCTTACTGTACTGCCTTGTGATAGAGGTCTAATTGAGTTAATTTTTAGGATGTACATATTGTATGAAAGTAATCCACTTGAAAAAAATCAAAAGGGAACCCTTTATCAGATTCTCTCAGAATTACAGCATAGAGCTTCTAATTTCAAATGACAAATCATGAGTCATGATAGAATATTATTAATAAGTTAAATTGCACTAAAGGTTAACTTACTAGTTTTCCTTCTAGCAGATCTTCTTTACCTACAAGACATAGATGTCACTGAGAAACTTCTGCCTCATTTAATATGTTCATTGCATAATACAGCAGTTTAATAAAGATTTCATTTATGGTAAGAGATCAGAAAAAGAAGGTTCTATTTTTATAGTTGAAACTAACTGAAGAGCCTGGCGCTGCCCGGGCATAGTAACTAACTGTGGTTAGTTATAACAAATTATAATTATCCTCCATCCCATAGTCCCGTGCCCCTATACCCATCACACATCCTCCATCCCATACGCCCATGCCCATATACCCATCATACATATCCTCCATCCCATAGTCGAGTGCCCATATACCCATCACACATCCTCCATCCCATAGACCCATGCCCATATACCCATCACACATCCTCCATCCCATAGTCCCATGCCAATGTAGCCATCATACATATTCGCCATCCCATAGTCGAGTGCCCATATACCCATCATGCATATCCGCCATCCCATAGTCCCGTGCCCATATACCCATCACACATCCTCCATCCCATAATCCCATGCCCATATACCTGTCATACATATCGTCCATCCAATAGTCCCATGCCCATATACCCATCATACATATTCTTCATCCCATAGTCCCATGCCCATATACCCATCATACATATTCGCCATCCCATAGTGGAGTGCCCATATACCCCTCACACATTCTTCATCTCATAGTCCCATGCCCATATACCCATCATACATATCCTCCACCCCATAGTCCCGTGCCCATATACCCATCATACATATCCGCCATCCCATAGTCCCGTGCCCATATACCCATCATATATATCCTCCATCTCATAGACCAGTGCCCATATACCCATAACACATCCTCCATCCCATAGTCCCGTGCCCATATACATATCCGCCATCCCATAGTCCCGTGCCCATATACCCATCATACATATGCTCCATCCCATAGTCCAGTGCCCATATACCCATCACACATCCTCCATCCCATAGTCGAGTGCCCATATACCCATCACACATCCTCCATCCCATAGTCCCATGCCCATATACCCATCATACATATTCGCCATCCCATAGTCCCATGCCCATATACCCATCATACATATTCACCATCCCATAGTCGAGTGCCCATATACCATCACACATCCTTCATCTCATAGTCCCATGCCCATATACCCATCATACATATCCTCCATCCCATAGTCCCGTGCCAATATACCCACCATTCACATCCGCCATCCCATAGTCCCGTGCCCATATACCCATCATACATATCCTCCATCCCATAGTCCAGTGCCCATATACCCATCACACATCCTCCATCCCATAGTCCCGTGCCCATATACCCATTATACATATCCACCATCCCATAGTCCAGTGCCCATATACCCATCACACATCCTCCATCCCATAGTCCCGTGCCCATATACCCATTATACATATCCACCATCCCATAGGCCAGTGCCCATATACCCATCATACATATTCTTCATCCCATAGTCACATGCCCATATACCCATCATACATCCTCCATCCCATAGTCAACCATTATGACATCATAATGAGCGGCGGGGCTTGCAACCTATGATGAGATCAGCGTCGCCATGGCAACCATTGTGACATCATAATGAGGGGCGGGGCTTGATACGCACACACTTTTTCCCCAGTATGCAAATAGGGCATTATGACATCATAATGAGGGGCGGGGCTTGACGTGCACACACTTTTTCCCCAGTATGTAGACAGGGGCAAAATTGTTTGGTGAATTGGAACGTGCGGGGTTAAATTTTTGCCTCACAACATAGCTTAGGATGCTCTCGGGGTCCAGACGTGTGACTGTGCCAAATTTTGTGGCTGTAGCTGCGACGGTGCGGATGCCTATCCCGGACATACACACATACATACACACACACACACACACTTTGAGCTTTATATATTAGATAGCGCTATCACACTACTACTAGGGCTCATTCAACACTTTGATGGTGGGTACAAAATGCTCAAGGAGATAAAGGATATTAATGAGTACTTTTTTTTACTAAAATTAGACATGAGAATATATGAGGAAGCCTAGAAGAACAACTTTAGCGACCCTTAGGAAGTGAGCACATACTTTGAAAATGATTTTTTCGAGTATGTGAACAAAGAATACAAAGCTTTAATTACCGCTGAATCTATCAGCCATGCTAGAATGAGTTTTTACATCTGAACCATACACTATAAATTTATGAACACTAATTTTTACATCTGAACTGTTCACTATAAATGTATGAACACGGTAAGTGTGACTGTCACATCTCTTCACAACACATTTGGAAAGCATACCCTTGTCATTTCTCTGATGTGCTAGCAAAGACAGGCAACTCCTTGGGGAAGATGAGAGAGAGAGATGCAAATTAGAGTCACACCTTCTTATCTGATTTGTTATCACTTCGAGCATTGATAAACAACACTTTCGGAAATTGTGTTTTTTTCTTCTTTTGCCAAAAATAAGTAATCCATGGCTAAAACACAACTGCCTCAATCAATCGCTAAAGTAGTGCATATCATGCATGATAAAACTGACACAATTTGTGAGACTTGTTTTCAAAATATTTCTACTCCTTTCATTGAACATTTACATAAGTTAAAAGTCATCCAATCCCGATAACTTCGCAGCAAGAAAAATGTATTTCCGCCCACAGCTTATTCTAGGTTTCAGTAATTAGACAACACCTTTACATTTTTGGCTCTTCTCTCACTTCTGTCAATCAGTAAAAAATATGACAAATCTCTGTTCATTCCATTTGACTTACTATTATATTCATTAAAACAATCAAACACTTTTAAAGCAGAAATATGATGAAAGTTTTTATTGAGTTTAGTTGTTTGCATGCCTTTTAGCTGCTTTATGTTGCTATAAAACCCTATGTGGTTAACCCCTTTCCCACCTTGGACTTATCCATACGTCCAGTGACCTCGGCCTTATTTGACCTGCGACGGATGGATACGTCCAGGTGACTGTGCGCATGCAATAGCTGTGCGCGCATGATCATCACTGATTCTGACAGCGGACACTCGGCACTCCATGCCAGAAGTGGTCCCGCACAGCTTCTGTCACTTTAACCCCCTAAATGCGGTGATCGAATGCGATCTCAGCATCCCAGGTGCAGGAAGAGGAAAGACAGCCTTTCTGCCCTTGGATCAGAGACCCTGCGACGTTGGGTGGATGGTGGATTCTTTCACTCGGCAACATTCAATGTTGCTTGTTTCTGGAAAAAAAACATGGAGTCAAAATTGTCACTACTACTCCTGTAGATAAATTCCTAAAGGGGGATAATTTCCAAAATGGGATCACTTGAGGGTGAATTCTGCTCTTCTAGCAATTAGGGGTCCACAAACAGTTCTAGGAAAATCTGCGCTCCAGGAGGCAAATATCGCTCCGTTGGCTAAGTAGTACTGTACATCCACATATGTGGTATTATCAAATTCAGTAGAAACTGTGGGACAAGTTATGGTGCCATATTTACCCACTTCTTGTGTGAAAATGTAAAATCTGGGGCTAAAACAAAATTTTGGTGGTAAAAATCTAGTTATTTTTTCTTCACTGTCCAATCGCATAAAATTCTGTGACACACACATGGTGTCAATATGATCATTGCACCCCTAGATGAATTTGATGAGAGGTGTAGATTGTAAAATGGGGTCACTTATGGGGAGTTCTTCCAGTGGGTCATGGCACCTACAAACCATATCAGTAAAATATGCACTACGGTATGGTGCTTCTTCCCTTCTGAGCTTGCACTGTGCTTGAAAAATATTTTGCGGATTACATGTAGGGTATTGGCGCACTCAGGAAAAAATGGACTTCAGTTTGTTGTAAAAAAAAAAATTCCAATTAGCACTTACAAAAATTAAAAACTAGGGGCTAATACAACATTTTAGTGGTAAAAATTTAATTTATTCCTTCTTCACTAGTCAATGGTAAATAATTATGTGAGGCACAAGTGGCGTCAATATGATCACTGCACCCCCTACATGAATTGGGGAGTGTAGTTTGTGAAATGAGTTCACATATGGGAGGTGTTCTGCTACCTCAGGGGCTCTGCCAAAGTGACATGGTGCCCTCAAACCATTTCAGCAAAATCTGACCTCCAATATGGCATCTCATCCCTTCTGAGCTTTGTACTGTGCCTCAAAAATAGTATTCTCCCTCATATTGGGTACTAGCTTACTCAGGAGAAATTGTGCAACAAACTGTATGGTGTAATTTCTCCTGCTATCCTTATGAAAATGCAAAATTTGGGGCTAAAATAACATGTTTGTGGGGAAAATGTGATTGTTTTTATTTTCAAGGCTCAAGTTTATAAAAACTTCTGTAAAGTACCTGGGGGGGTTCAAGGTGCTCACCAGACATCTAAATATATTCCCATTTTAACCCTCAATCTTGTCTGGCTGCTGGAAGAAAAAAATATTTTCTCCCCCCCCTTACCGGCCTCCTCCAATTCTCGCCCAATCTCCAGCCGCCATGTCCTCCACTTCTCGCCCGATCTCCGGCCGAGCATCACGCGATCTCCTACAATTCTCGCGCGATCTCCTCCACTTCACGATCGCTACTCGCCCACTTCACGTGATGATCACTCACCACATCTTCCCGATACCACTACATCCAGGTAATAATTTTTTTTTTTCCCCCAGGCACGGTTCGTTTAAATTTTTACCATTGGCGGATCCGTACATCCGCCGATCCGCTGACCCGTTTCTGTCAGTCCGCCTGCGGATCCGTTTTCCGCTATTTTGGCGGATTTTGACAGAAAAAACTGAAGTGTGAAACAGGCCTAAGCGGTTAATAGTAGGATAAAAGCGGCACAGCCGTGCAGGTGCTCAAGAAGGGTCCCAAGCCAGAAAGCATAGTATAAACAAAAATTTGGCACCCAACTTTTGTATCCTGATGAAAAAGTTTTATTTGAATCCAGAAGTAGTACAGAGTAGTACTACATCTGGATTCAATTAAACCTTTTTCATGAGGATTCTAAAGTTGAGTGCCAAGTTTTTGTTTATACTTAAGCGGTTAATGACATGCTTTGTCTAAGGCCTTATTAACTCAACAATATTTTGTATTAGAATTTACAAGCCAGAATCAGTAGTGGAAGAGAAAAAACTATAATTGACAGAGTCCTGTTCTTGAAGCCACTCTTTGTTCTGGTTTAAAATTACAGATACGTGAGTTAGGTATAAACCTGCTATTACCATTAATTCATAGCTTTCTGACTACATTGTCAATGGTTGTGTCAGACAAAGCCAAATCTAAGAATATCGATGACTACACATCAGAAAATCTTGACTGAGAGGACTATCAAAGCTGCAATAGCTACTACTGTTTTACTAACTTTACTGGAAGAAGCCCATTATGCAACTCATCAATAGAATCAGGGTTTTGGCCCCTGCTTCATGCTGCTCTCAGGTGATGCAACATAAACCTAGTGAAAGACTCTCTTTAAGGGCTCATACTCACTTGCCAGAGACTCGCATGATTCTCGTGCAAGTCTCTCGCATGAAAACCTGGCACTGCCACTGGCACTCGGACCGGAGCGTGCGGCTACATGTATTTATATGTAGCCGCGCTCTCCGGTCCCAGTGCTGGCCGCTGTGCCATTTTTCATGCGAGAGACTCTCGCAAGTGGGTATGAGCCCTAATAGGTTCTCATATTTCCAATTATTTCCATTTTTCCTTGATTACTTTTTTTCTCTAGTGATACTTACCTTGTTAATCAGTCCTCTTTCCAACACTCATTTATTTATTTGTAACACAATCTTTACCAGTTCTGGCTCAACCAGATTATTTTAGCATCCTTTTCATGTCACAACAATCGTTTTTAACGAATCTGGCTTCAGTAGTTTATTCAGTCTCATAGCCACTTAGTCATAGCTGAAAGTGTTGGCACCCTTGAAATTGTTCCAGAAAATGAAGTCTTTCTCCTCGAAAATTATTGCAAATACACATTTTGTTATACAAATGTGTGAGGCAGTGACCGGTGTCATATGCGAGGGTTGCTATGTGTCCCCCCCAGGATGCACACAGAGTTGTATTGAGGCCGCAGGAGTGTATTGCAATCACAGGCATAGTTGTGATTGCAATGCAAAATAAATGTAAATGTTGGTCTTGGCCAAGCTATTTGTCCAAGGCAGATTTAAGAAAACATGCCATGGACTTTTTTTTTTGAAGCAGACTACAGGATGGTAGTGAGGCAGTCCGTTTCCTTCCCAGCCAAGTTTTCCAGGTGAGCTACGGCCACAGGTTCCATGTAAAAACCCCTGAAGAGGGTTGGGTGTGTCAGTTTGGTCTTGCAGAGTAGAATGTAACACAGCCAAGCAGAGCCAAAAGGCCTGGCACCCCTCAGCATGCACAGCGGTGCAGTCGCCCATGGCAACAAGTCTCAGAGGTGGACAGTCTTGTTCACGGTTGCAAACCAGAGGTGGACTGTCTTGTTCCCGGCTGTGATCCGGAGGATCATAATTACTTTCTGTTTTGTGAATACGCTGAACATTAAAGAGACTTTGCTTTGAACTTTGCTGGGTCACTGCCTCATCCCTGCAAAGTGTGGATACTGCTGCACTACAACAATTTTATTTCCTTTGCATGTATTGGAACTGCACAAAAAGAAACAGAAGAAAAGACATTGGACATGATTTCAAACAAAACCACAAAAATGTGCAGGACAAAATTATTGGCACCCTCAACTTAATATTTAGTTGCAATCAAATCGCTTCCTATAACCATCAACAAGTTTCTTACACCTCTCAAATGGAATTTTGGACTACTCTTCTGTTGCAAACTTCTCCAGGATTCTCATATTTGAAGGATGACTTGTCCCAACACCAATTTTAAGATCTCTCCACAGGTGTTCAGTGGGATTTAGATCCGGACTCATTACTGCCCACTTTTGAACTCTCCAGCTCTTTGTTTCCAACCATTTCTGGGTGCTTCTTGAAGCATGTTTGGGGTCATTGTCCTGCTTGAAGACATATGACCTAGGTCAAAAACCATTCTTTCTGACACTGGGCACTACATTGCAACTTAAAATCCTGTGGTAATCTTCAGATTTCATGATGGCTAGTACACAGTCAAATAGAGAAAAAGACCAGCACATCTAAGCTAGTGTGAACAAGTGTGCCAACCAAAGAAAACATAAGTTGAAAAACAATAAGGTTGCACCGTAATTTACCAAGAACGATTGCTCTATAACATTGAAACTGCATTGCTGCCATAGAAAATAGGGAAAAAGGAGAAAAGGCGCTATATGATGTACCGTATATATTCGATTATAAGCTGAGATTTTCAGCCCATTTTTTAAGACTGAAAGTGCCCCTCTCGGCTTATATTCGAATCATTGTCCCAGGGGGCCGGAGGCATTCACATCATACTCACTCCCAACTGGCGCGGTCTCTGCATTTCCCTGCTTCTCAGATGGTCTTTGGCACCGGCAGCTCTTCCTGTGTTCAGCAGTCACATGGTACCGCTCATTAAAGTAATGAATATGCACGTGACTCCACTCTCATAGGCGTGGAGCGCATATTCGTTACTTTAATGAGTGATACCATGTGACCGCTGAGCACTGGAAGGAGCTGCCAGCTCTGGGACGACAAAGCAGGGAAGTGCAGAGACCGTACCAGGAGGGGATAAGTATGATGGGGAGGATGGGGGAGCCATGCAATATTCACCTATCCTCATTCCACCGCCTCACGCTGCTGTGTCTTCCGCATCCTCTGGTTGTGATGTTCAGGTCAGAGGGCGCGATGACATGTTTAGTGCGTGCCCTCTGCCTGAACAGTCACAGCAAGAGGACCCGGAAGACACAGTAGCGTGCGGTGGTGGAATGGGGACAGGTGAATTTTGCAAGTGCCAGGGGCCCCCATAGCGTACCCGTGTCCCCGCCTGCTCAGGACACTGGCACCTGACCCCCAGCGACAAGAGGAGAGTTTGTCATTTTTTTTTTTAATCGCAGCAGCTGCATATGGGGCATATTATTCTATGGAGCATCTTATGGGGCCATCAACTTTTATGGAGCATTATATGGGTCATATTAGTCTATGGAGCATCTTATGGGGACATCAACTTTTATGTAGCATTATATGGGGCAAATTATTCTACGGAACATCTTATGGGGCCATCAACTTTTATGGAGCATTATATGGGGCATATTATTCTATGGAGCATCTTATGGGGCAATCAACCTTTATGGTGTATAATATGGGGCATATTATTCTATGGAGCATCTTATGGGGCCATCATTAACCTTTTATGCAGCATTATATGGGGCATATTTTTGTATCAAGCATCTTATGGGGCCCATCATGAACTTTATGGAGCATTATATGGGGCATATTTTGTATGGAGCATCTTATGGGGCCCATCATGAACTGGAATGGAGCATTATGTGGGGCTTCTAATTCAATATGGATATTCAAAAACATTTAACCTACTGATTTCTCAGTTAATTTTACTTTTATTGGTATCTATTTTTTTTTTAAATTTACCAGTAGCTGCTGCAATTCCCACTCTAGGCTTATACTCAATTCAATAAGTTTTCCCAGTTTTTTGTGGCAAAATTAGGGGCCTCGGCTTATACTCGGGTATATTTTGGAAAGGTGCCAAAAATTTTATCTGTCCAGTTTTGGGATTTTGTGTGACATTATGTCCAATTTGCCTTTATTGCCTCAGTTTTGGTGTTGTTCCAAAACACACAAAGGAAATAAACATGTGTATAACAAAATGTGTAATTGCAATCATTTTATGAGAAAAATACTTCATTTTCTGAAACAATTTCAAAGGAGCCAGTACTTTTGACCATGACTGAATATACACCTGACTGTATACATACAGATGCAAGGAAGAGTTGGCAGCATTCCCAAGAACTGAGTGAACGCTGCTAAATGAAGCCCTGCATACGCACGCAGGAATGCACGTCCACCTGTCAATTTCCAAAACCCGGAATTGAGGGAGAATCATGGACATCACAGGAAGCAAAAGTGTCATGCTGTGATGGTTTTCAGTGAGCAATGCCCTGGAGCAGAGACCCTAACTATCCCTGTTATGGGGGGGTTCTCTTAAAAGTAGAGAGGCCAAGTCTCCAACCTTACTATGCTCCTGTAAAAGCCCTAATTTGTCCCCTTCCCTACCCCATGAGGCATGGGTCTGAAATGAAAGGTAAACCAGACACAAAATAAGCAAGGATAACAGAAAACCTCTATCATACAAAAGCACTAACAATAGGGAGGAGGAGAGAGACAGGGAGAAATGCTAAATGGGAAAAAAGACCAGGAGATAAACACCCACGTACAACAGCAAACTACAAAACACCACAACTCCAACTCCAAACTTTAACTTCTTAGCTTTAGCACACAGCACAGGAAGATGAATCTCTAATAGCAACACAAACTACTATTCAGCACAGTATTTCCTAGGGGCAAGGAAGCAGAGCTTTCACTGGCAGGACAGAGAGGGTCTGGCCAGGTTTTATAGGAAGAGTTAATGACCAGATCAGAAGCAGCTGAAATGGAGCTGCATGTTTCTGACCAGCAAGGTATTAAGTGCTTATCTACAGCAGTTAGTTCACATGAAAGGGGTAAAATAGTGGCAAACCCCTTTAACTATAGGTCTCTTGGCAAAAAAGGACATGTTACTTTATATGAATCAACAAGTGGTATCTCTTCACTGCATTTTATGGTACCCTGATGTCCACAGATCAACGAGGTAAACATTGGATTGGATTATTCAAATCGATTAAAATAGGTGGCGACACTTTACACAATCCAGAATACTACCTCAGCCAGATAAGGCTCATGTGACCTCGGGAGTGGCCGGACAGGTTTTCCCATAATGCTTTGCAGCTATCACTTCACATGGTATAACAGCCAATCAGGAAGGACTATCATGACTTGTATAAAAGCAGATGCAGGTAATGTAGCAGCTGTTTGTTTGTGACTCTGGAGAGTGAGAGACCATCACAGTTTAGCCATAGAAATAGAAAGCAAAAGCCATAAAACATTAAAAAAGTATACAGATAGTGTGAATAATAGCACAAAGGTGAAGATTAATTTGTGAGAAAAAGAGTAGTATAGATTTAATGGTAGGGATAGAGTCACTGTGTTACTGGTTACCATTTGATAACTCATATGTTGAGGTCACAATGACATTATTAATGCTCTGTTTTCTTCAAAGACCTTGAAAGGGGATAGATTCAATCATACGTGCCCTGGAGTAATTTCAGGGCAATTGGAGGCTTTACAGAACTTTTGCTTAGCATCAAACTAAATTTTGAGAAAATAATTATGCTGTGAAGTTTGAATTACAAAAGATTTGCACATCTCAAGAAATGTAGGAGATATGTATTTTCCTTCTTTTGAAAAAAAAAAGTAAACAAAAAGTGAGGAATTGAAATATAATATTAGATAGTTGTAGAGCTCTATTATAAGATTTAAGCTCTACATAATTGGAAAGCGCTAATGTATTAAAATGCATTGCATAAGTGCATTTTTAAGTACATTGCTGTTTAAGATTAAATTAATTTTAAGTGTTTATAAGCAAATATTTTAGAACATAATTAACATTTTTAAATCTATGGTTCATTTTTAAAGGTGTCATGATTTACTGTGGTGTTCAAAAGTCCTGCATATTCTTGGAGAAAAGTGTATCTTTCATACTTCTGCATCTCCACAGTGAAACTAGTGGTACAAGTTTGTTTCTTGTAATTCTACATTGTGTGCCATACTCATTTTTGAATGTACCCAGTCTATAAATTGTATGGTATGTGCATTTTTGATTTTTTTTTTTATCATAACCTTATCTACATCAGTAAAGCGTGTACAATGGTGAATAGGCTTGTAAGTTTATTAATTTCCGGTGCAAGTTCACAGATTGACATTACTTTTTAATATTTATATTTTTTTATTTCATTCAGGGCCTTTTAGATGCATCTTTAACTTTTAGTACTTTATTGGTTAGCCTTCGCTGTTGAGGACCAACTTGCATCTCTGTGGTATTGAGAGAACAAGCTTCTGCAGATGTTCGTGAGATAATGTGGTTCCAGACCTGTATCAGAGCCTCAATCAACTCACGCTTGGTCCTTGGCAGTTTTCTAGATATCGCTAATGATACCTTGTGCCACAAATTTTCAATTGGATTGAGATCCTGGGACTGAGATGGCCAGTCAATAGTAACCTTTTTCATTTTTTCCTACTCGGTTACTGTCTTAGCTCTGTGACAAGGACCATTATCATCCTGGAAGATGTAATCATCTGAAAACAAGTGATGAGCAAAAGGAAGCATGTTCTTATGAAGGATGTCTATTTTTTTGCATTAACCATACCCTCCACAATATGAAGTCTTACAACACCATTGGCTGCCATACTTCTCAAGACCATTAACTTCATCGGATGTTTCACAGAGAAGCTCAAACACTCTGGGTTGTACTCTTAATGTGGAAACGTTCTCACAAAAGACTTGCCATCATTTCCAAAAATGCAAAAGGTGCATTTATCACTAAATAGCACACATTTCTCTATTTTGAATATTTCAATACCCACATTTTGCACCTTTGTCTTTGTTTGGCTGTCATCAATGGCTTCTTTCGGCCTTGCACCCTCTCAAACCTGCTTCCAAACATCTCTTCCTAAAAGTTGATGAAGCTACCTCAACATTGCACTTTTCTTACCATTCTTGCAAAAGCTGAGGAGAGGTGAGCTTTTGATTGGCAAGGGATATTCTTATTAGTTCTCTATCCTCCCTTTTCATTGACTTTTTAAGCAGACAAAATCTAAGCCTGTCCTGAGTTGTTCTAAACTGCTTATGTTTCCGCAAAATTCTTACAACTGTACTCTGGTAAAGCCACCCTACCTTGTGATGTGCAGGCGAGAATAACCTGAAATCCGCTGCCTCGGAGTAACTCTCGACTCTGCCCTGTCCTTCAAACCACACGTCCAAACTCTTGCCATCTCCTGTCGCCTCCAACTCAAAAATATTTCCAGAATCCATCTCTTCTTCAGCCGTCAATCTACTAAAACTCTTGTACATGCCCACATCATCTCCCGCCTTGACTACTGCAACACTCTCCTCTGTGGCCTCCCTGCTAACTCTCTTGCACTACTCCAGTCTGTCCTCAACTCTGCTGCCCTACAAATCCACCTCTCTCCATGCTACTCCCGTCTCTCCCCTCTGCAAATCCCTCCACTGGCTCCCAATTCACCAACGAATCCAGTTCAAACTACTAATACTGACCTACAATGCCATCCACAACCTATCCCCTCCCTATATCTCTGAACTAATCTCCCAATATCTTCCCTCATGTAATCTTCGATCCTCCCACTCTCCACCACACTTATTCGTTCCTCACACAACCGCCTCCAAGATTTCTCCCGAATATTTCCTATCCTCTGGAATTCCATGCCTCAGCACGTCCGATTATCCACCACCCTCGGATCCTTCAAACGGAACCTGAAAACCCATCTTTTCAGGAAAGCTTGCAGCCTGCAATAACCATTCTGCTGCCTCACCACCGCCTCAAAACCACCAGAGCTGCTGCACCCCAGACCTTCTGTCCCTTCCCCACTATCCCATAGAATGTAAGTCCACAAGGACAGGGTCCTCTCCCCTCTGTACCAGTTTGTCATTGTAAATTTGTTTACTGTCAACGATATCTATAACTTTGTATGTAACCCCCCTTCGCATGTACAGCACCATGAAATTAATGGCGCTATATAAATAAATAATAATAACGTTCTTCATACAGTACCATCCTACGCTAACAAAAATCTGAAGGCTCCCATTATAACCAGTTCTCTTCTCTAGATTGACCAACAAATAAAACAAAGGTTAAAGCAGGGGATGTGATGCAATGTGATTGGCTACCACATCCAGCTTATGATTGGTCACACGAGCTTGACTTGTGATTGTCTAATTTTAATTTTGGGTCTGAATTTGTACAATATTTAGTTGTGTTTTAAATTCCCACATTGTTGCAGAAACTGCAGGCAAAATGGATTCAAAAGCTAAAAATATTACAGATATTACAGAGAAAGAATGCAAAATTAAATTCTGAACAAAACCATATACGCTTGTAAAAGTATTCACCCCCCTTGGCTTTTTCCCTATTTTGATACATTACAACCTGTGTTTAAATATTTTTGTAATTCGATTTGTGTGTGATGCATCAGCACTAAATAGCACTAAAAGTTGTTGAAGTGAGAAAAGTATAGGCAAAAATTAAATTTATGGGATCAAATGACTAAAAATTGGCATGTGCATCACCCCTTTTTTGATAAAGCCCCTAAAAATTTCTGGTGTAAGCAATAACCTTCATAAGTCACATGCTTAGGGAAAGGAAGTCCACTTGTGTGCAATCTAAAGGCCCAGTCACACACAGCGATCTCGCTAGCAAGATCGCTGATTTTGTGACGCCACAGCGATCTTGCCAGCAAGATCGCTGTGTGTGACGGGGATCAGCGACCGGCCCCCGCCGGGTATCGCTGATCGTGCTCGATCGACCATTTTTTCATTGCTGGTCTCCCGCTGGCCAGCACGCATCGCTGTGTGTGGCAGCGAGAGACCAGCGATCAGCGATGCTGGTTTCTAATGTAAACATCGGGTATGCAGGAGCCGCGGATCTTGGATACCCGCTGTTTACCTTGGAAACCGGCATACACGCCGGTTTCCAAGGTAAACAGCGGGTATCCAAGAGCCACAGCTCCTGGATACCTGATGTTCACATTAGAAACCAGCTTGCTTGCTGGTCCTGAGCGCTGGAGGGGCTGTCTATGTGACAGCTCACCAGGGATCAGCCTAATGATGTCCCAGCGATCCCATCCATGTCGGATCGCTGGTGGGATCATTGGGACATCGTTATGTGTAACGGGGCCTTAAGTGTCACATGGTCTGTCAGTACATTCACACCTTTTCTGAAAGGCCAGAGGCTGCAACACGCTTAAGCAAGAGGTAACAAGAACAAAACAACACCATGAAGACCAAGAAGATCTCCAAACAAGTCAGGGACAAAGTTGTTGAGATGTACAAGTCCGATTTGAGTATAAAATATAGAATATAATTTTTTTAATAAGTATGAATAGAAGCATTTTTTATAAGTATGAATTGAAACCAATTATTACCGTAAATACTCGCGTATAAGCCGACCCGAGTATAAGCTGACCCCCCTAATTTTGCCACAAAAAACTAGGAAAACTTATTGACTCGTGTATAAGCCGAGGGTGCACAGTGAGTGGCCTCAGTTATCTGCACAGTATGTGGCCCAAGTTATGATGCACAGTGAGTGGCCCCAGTTATGATGCACAGTGAGTGGCCCCAGTTATGATGCACAGTGAGTGGCCCCAGTTATGATGCACAGTGTGTGGCCCCATCATGTTGCTGCTGCCTCTGCCTCTCTTACAAAAAAACCCAAAAACCTGTATACTCACCTCAGTCGCTGCCCCCTGCTCATCAGCGTTGCGGTCTGCAGTGACTGTGCAGGCAGAGAGCGATAGCGCTCTCTGACCTGAATGTCACTGCAGAGGACGCAAGACAGGAGAGTGCAGGGACAGGTGAATATGCCTCCCAACCCTCCTTCATACTCACCGGGTCCTGGCGCTTGTCTCTGCAGCTCCTCTGCTTGTTCCATGTTGTCGGCGCTGCTCTCTTCCTGGTTCAGCGGTCACGTGGTACCCGCTCATTAAATATGCACATATTTAATGAGCGGGTACCATTTGACAGCTGAAGCAGGAAGAGAGCAGCGCCGACAACATGGAACAAGCAGGGGAGCTGCAGAGAAGGGTGAGTATGATCTGACACCCCCGCTCCCCCTCCCCCTCCGATCCTCCCGGTATATGACTCCTGTATAAGCCGAGAGGGGGACTTTCAGCCCCAAAAAATGGGCTGAAAATCTCGGCTTATACACGAGTATATACGGTATATTATATATTTTATAATTTCTTGAAAAATAAGTCTCGTGAATAATTTTTTTTAATAGAAACATTTTTAAATTCATTTTTATTGACCCAAAAGAAAGAACTTTAAGAGTATATATAGTAATTTTTAACAAATAATATTCTGTAATTTCATCAATGTTAGAGCATATATAATTTTTTTTTATTTTTTATTCAATGATATTATGTCCATATAGATTCCCTAGTGGAACTCTTCTCAGGTGTGGCTTGGTCGTGGCTGCATCACATGATGTTTCTCTTCTGTTGTATTCTTTTTTGGATCATGGGTTCTCATCCCCATTTTTCGTTTTTTTCATTCTTCCTCTTTTTTTATTCTTATTCATCAAATTCTCTTGGAATTATAAAAGTAAGAAAATTATTTTAACACCTTTCCTACTTTAGACAAACTATTCCGTCCATGTGACCTGGGACCTAAGTCCCAAGGATGAAATAGTACGTCATAGCGATCAGAGGCGCCCCCTGTGGGGAGCGCTGCTGATCGCGGCCGGGTGTCAGATTCTTTTCACAGCTGACACTGAGCACTATGTATCAGGGGGTCAAGCATGATCGCAGTGTACAGGGGGTTTAGGGAAGCATTGGCAGGGAGGGGGCTCCCTCCGTGCTTCCCTGCGACCCCCGCAGCAGCGCGATGTGCAGTGCTGCTGCGGGGGCCTCCTTCCCTGCAGGTCCCCGGATCCAATATAGCGACTGGGAGCTTTGGGGGCCTGCAGGGAGCCGGCTTCCTCAGTGCCTGCAGAGCACAGGCATGAGGAAGCCTGTGCAGCGCCTGTGTCAGATCGCTGATATCGCCGCGTCCATAACGACCCACCCTATAAAACTGTCCCATTAGTTAACCCCTTTTTACAATAAAAAGCGTCTTTTAGCGTGCGACAGCTGCCAAACATAAAAACCCACCATAAATAGTAAATCAAACTCTCTTTATCACCCCCTTAGTTAGGGAAAAATGATAAAATAAAAAAAAGTATTTATTTCCATTTTCCCATTAGGGTTAGGGCTAGGGTTTGGGGCTGAGATTAGGGTTAGGGGTGTGTTGGGGTTAGGGCTGGAATTAGAATTGGGGGGTTTCCACTGTTTTGGCACATCAGGGGCTTTCCAAACTCGACATGGCGTCTGATCTCAATTCCAGCCAAAAAAGTCAAATGGCGCTGCTTCCCTTCCGAGCTCTGCCATGCGCCCAATTAGTGGTTTACCCCCACATGTATCAGGGCATCAGCGTACTCAGGACAAATTGCACAACATTTGAGGTCCTGTTACCTTTGGGAAAATAAAAATTGGGGGTGAAAATATCCTTTTTGTGGAAAAAATATGATTTTTTAATTGTACGACTGTATAAACTGTGAAGCCCTTGGGGGTTCAAAGTGCTCACCACATATCTAGATAAGTTCCTTGGGGGTCTAGTTTCCAAAATGGGGTCACTTGTGGGGTGTTTTCACTGTTTAGGCACATCAGGGGCTCTCCAAACGTGACATGGCGTCTGATCTGAATTCCAGCCAATTTTGCAGTGAAAGTCAAACGGCACTCCTTCCTGGCGCCGCTGGAGTGGCAGCCTGTTACAGTAGCTCCTTCTTTGATCTCCTTTTTTCTATTTTTCCTTTCTCTTTTTTTGTTACTCCAAAGGACATTGCACTATGGATAACCATAAGAGGACCTGGACCTTTGATGGACTTTTTACCTTGTTTTTACTTGGATCTATTGTGTTGGGAAATCCAGGAACTGAAAAAGACCCTATTGTCTACTCCAGAGAAGCTATACTGCTGCTTAGGGACACAGCAAGGCAGCATGCTGCTAATAGACCAGAGGACATTCCACCAGAAATAAGGAGGACTAAGAGAAGAGGTTGCAGAGCTGGAGCCCTCAGGAAAGCTAGAAGAAGGCGCTATAGACCTGCTCTTCCCTCCGTCATTATGGGCAATGTGAGGTCACTGGGGAATAAGATGGACGAACTGTCGGCGCTGACCAGACATCATCGGGAATTAAGGGAGAGCAGCATGTTGCTGTTTACAGAGACCTGGCTCACCGAAGGTACTCCGGACACTGTTGTCTCGTTGGATGGGTTTAAACTCATTCGCGCGGACAGGACAAGGGAGAGCGGTAAGAGGAAAGGCGGAGGGCTGGCGATATTTGTGAATGATAGATGGTGTGACTCTAGGCATATCGTGGTCAAGGAGCAAACATGCTGTAAGGACATTGAGCTATTAGCTGTGGGTATGAGACCTTTTTATTTACCGAGGGAACTATCGCATGTAATCATGATAGCTGCATGTGTCCCCCCTTCTGCGAAAGCTGACGCCGCCACTGAGGTCCTACAATCCACAGTGAGCATGATGCAGTCCCTTCACCCCCAAGCACTCCTTCTGATTTCGGGAGACTTCAATCATGTGTCTCCAGCATCAATACTACCCAGTTGCACACAGTATGTTACCTGCCTCACTAGAGACAACAAAACATTGGACTTGTTCTTTGCCAATGTGAGAAGGGGCATATGCCTCGTCAGCCCTACCGCCCCTTGGAAGATCGGATCACAACCTAGTGCACCTCCAACCCATGTACAAGCCACTTGTACAGAGAGAACCTGCTGTCACTCGCACAGTGAGGATATGGACTGAGGAGTGTGATGATGCTCTGAGAGACTGCTTTGAAACAACCACTTGGGAAGTGCTGCAAGATTCCTATGGTGATGACATGGATGGTCTTACACACTGTATAATGGACTACATTAATTTCTGTGTAGACAACACGGTACCCACAAAAGTAGTGAGGTGCTTCTCTAACAACAAACCATGGATCAGCCCCAGAATAAAGGCTCTTCTCAAAGAGAAGTTGGCCTTCAGATCAGGTGACAAGGGCAGGCTGCGAGAGGTGCAGAAAGATCTGAAGAATCTAATCAGGCAGGGAAAGGCTAATTATAAGAGAAAAATTGAACTGAAACGGTCACAGAAAAGGATCCATGAAGTCTGGGAGGGTCTAAAGTCTATATCTGGGCATAGACAGACTGTCTCCAGGATGGTTGTAGATAAAGAGGGGCTTAATGAACTTAATCTATTCTTTAACCGATTTAATCACACACTGGCTGCTCCTGCCCCTGCATACCATTCACACATCTCTGCTACAATAACCTCACCCCATGCTGCAACTTGTCAACTGAGCCAGGGTCTGTTCTTCACAAGTACCCAGGTTGCAAAAGAACTGAATAAGATCAAAGTTTTGAAGGCTGCAGGTCCTGACGGCATCAGTGCAAGACTAATCAAAACCTGCGGGCACCAGCTAAGTGAGATCATTACATATCTGTTCAATATGAGCCTGAGAATAGGTATAGTACCACAACTGTGGTACCGGTTCCGAAGAAACCTTATCCGAAAGACCTTAATGACTATAGACCTGTAGCATTGACATCACACCTGATGAAGGTATTAGAGAGATTAGTTCTCACACATCTCCGTCCTCTAGTGAGCTCGGATATGGACCCTCTCCAGTTTGCCTACAGGCCGGGCATTGGTGTGGATGATGCCATTATCCACCTTCTAGATAGGACTCTCTCTCACCTGGAGAAACCTGGGAACACTGTGAGAATGATGTTCTTCGATTTCTCTAGTGCTTTTAACACCATACAGTCCGGTCTACTGAGACAAGCTGGGCCTTGTTGGTGTGGACCTCCAACTCTCCACCTGGATCCTTAACTACCTCACGAACCGACCTCAGTTTGTAAAGGTTCAGGACAGTGTGTCAGACATGGTGATCTGCAATACAGGGGCACCTCAAGGTACAGTTCTTGCCCCTTTTCTCTTCACACTGTACACTGCGGATTTTAGGTGCAACTCATCTAGCTGCTACTTGCAGAAGTATTCTGATGACTCTGCAATAGTAGACCTCATCACAGGAGGTGATGAAAGAGAGTACAGAGACACTAACCAAGCTTTTGTGGAGTGGTGTCAGAGGAACCACCTTAGGATTAATTCCGGGAAGACCAAGGAATTGGTGGTGGACTTTCGCAAGGGCAAATATCCACCAGTAGTGGTGAACATTCAGGGAAATGACATTGAGATAGTCGACACCTATAAGTACCTTGGTGTGATCCTCAATAATAAGCTTGACTGGGCCCATCACTTGGATACAGTGTACAGGAAGAGCCAAAGCAGGCTTTACCTGCTCAGAAGGCTGAGAGCCTTCGGAGTTAAAGGGGCACTCCTTGCATCCTTCTTCAACTCTGTTGTGGCATCAGTCATCTTCTTTGGTGTGGCGTGCTGGGGTAGTGGCATATCAACCAGGGATAGGAATAGGCTGGACAAACTGATTAGAAGGGCCAGCTCTGTCCTGGGATGCCCCCTTGATCCAGTTCAGGAAGTAGGCGACAGGAGGATACTGGCCAAGGTGATCTACATGGTGCAGAATGATTCCCATCCCATGCATGAGACTGTGACAAAGATGTGCAGTACTGTCAGTGACCGGCTACGTCATCCTAAATGTGAGAGGGAGCGCTATCGAAAGTCCTTTCTTCCTGCTGCAGTTAGGCTGTATAACCAGCACTGTCCAAAACGGAGAACGACCCAAACAGTGAACTGATAGATCCAAAGTTGTGACAGTCCGGTTACATTTTTTTTTTCCCCGTATATGTACCTACCTACTGTCAGTGTAATGCCTTTATGCATCTGTATCTGTACTTGTTCCTGCCTTGCTACTGTAATGCTCTGAATTTCCCCATGGTGGGACGATTAAAGGATTATCTTATCTTCCCTTTCGGGCTCTGCCCTGCGCCCAAACAGTGGTTCCCCCCCACATATCGGGTATCGGCTTACTCAGGACAAATTGCACAATAACTTTTCCAGTCTAATTTCTCCTGTTACCTTTGGTAAAATAAAAAAAATTGAACCTCAAGTAATTTTTTTTGTGAAAAAAAAGGTTAATGTTCATTTTTTTTTAAACATTCAAAAAATTCCTTTGAAGCACCTGAAGGGTTAATAAACTTCTTGAATCTGGTTTTGAGTACATTGCGGGGTGCAGTTTTTAGAATGGTGTCACTTTTGGGTATTTTCTATCATATAGAACCCTCAAAGTGACTTCAAATGTGATGTGGTCCCTAAAAATAAAATGGTGTTGTAAAAATGAGAAATCGCTTGTCAACTTTTAACCCTTAACTTCCTAACAAAAAAAAATTTTGGTTCCCAAATTGTGCTGGTGTAAAGTAAACATGTGGGAAATGTTATTTATTAAGTTTTTTGACTGCCATATCTCTGTGATTTAAGAGCATAAAATTGCAAAGTTGGAAAATTGCGAAATTTTCAAAATTTTCGCTAAATTTCCATTTTTTTCACCAATAAACGCAAGTTATACGAAAGAAATTTTACATTCCATGTAATAACCGTTTTACTAGATTTCTATAATGATGACAAAAGCAGAAGCATTTGCTTAAAAATCTCAGTGAATAATATCTTGAGACAAATAATGGACTTGCTAATTTTCTTTAATACACCAAGGTCAATGCTTTGAAAATGCGCAGCACACATTGATAAGCAGAAGAAATACATTTTGATGTGCAGATAGCAGGTGTTTAAGATTTCTTACAAGTAGACTACCAAGGTGGTCAATAATATCTTCTATCCATATCATTTATACGCTTCCTTTTTTGTGAAATTCTAAGGAAAATGCCCAAGTAGAACAGAAGCCACTTGATGTGCGTGTGTCGAAACACGATCAGCCTTTTCTGATAGCTGCTGGAGCAGTGTCTAACAGCTGTGCCCGTCCTGGTTAATTGCTCCCAGCGTCTGAAGGAATGTACACAATTGCTACAGAAAGAAAATGGTTTGTCAGCTAAATATTAATGAATTTATGAACAGTTGGTTTGCACAAAGAGGTGAAGCAAAATGAAATGGATTTTACAGCATTAAGGGCCTTATGCCACCACTTAGGGCTTTATGGGGCTGTAGCACAAGTCTACTTTAGCTGTTTAATGACAACTGAATGAATACACTAATACAACCTATCTAATTCTGGCTGTTTAACCTATTTAAAGGGTTATTCACACTATGAATCACAGCTCTCTTGCTTAAAATACTAAAACAAAAATGGAGTTGTCAAATGCAATCAATTTCCATAAGTTCTTGCTGCTCCAGATATCACCCCCTGAAAACCACATGGCTTTGGTCTCCCCGGGTGCCTATGGATATAACCGGTCGCTCTTTCACTATAGGTGGCACATGCTCAGTAGATACTTGATATTTTTCTGTAGGTGGGGTCCTCTTTCCTTGCGGTGACACAATATATGTGCGATTGCACAATACTTACTGCATAAATTGGACACGGAAAGAGGAACAGCTACGCTCCTCTCAGACTTGGCGGTTTGATTGTGTGATAGATAAAGCAAAGAAAGCACAGGAGTAGTAGTCACTAAACAACCAATATTTTTTTTTTCTTATTAGAAGAGTGAATATTTCTGTCCACATTTCTTAGAATGGATTCTTTCTACATATAAATACTACTGGCCCTTTATCTACACTGCCAACTGGCTCTGTTGCTCACAGTAACCAATCAGAACATACCTTTAATTTTTTCAAACCGTGATAGTAAAATAAAAGCTGCATTGTGATTGGTTGATACGGGCAACAAAGACAGTTTTTTTTGAACCAGGAAAGGTCACTTAGGAAGAAAGTTTGCAAAATTCACATTTGGTGATAATGTATACTAGGAATTATGCACAGCATCCTGCCTCCTCCTGTCGGCTTTGTCCTGGGGGATTAGGCCGATCACAGAGCAGTTAGAGGAGACTATGGGAAGAGCAGGGAGCCTGGATAATAAGTGTGGCTATTGGAAATGTAGTTTTCAGTGGTCACGTGGGCAGCACTGAAGAATCGCCCATTTCACAGTGAGAAAAGAGATGGTTATGGAGGGTTGGAGCCAGAAGATTATATAAAAAACTAGATTATGGCCCGATGCTATCGCATCAGGAGGATGCGATAGCATCACACCTCTTGCCATGTTAACCCTCAACACACACTCCTCAACACACACTCCTCTCACCTTTCACCATCTCCACTCACTCTTTCACTCCACATTCGACCCCTTCTCTCACTCCGTCTCTCATACTCACGCCGTCATCGCCGCTGCTCCATGATCCCCGACATCTTCTTCCGCCGGCGCCATCCTGAATCCAGATGTTGTCCACGCCGGCGACATGTTCTTGCGGCGACGCCATCTTGAGTATCGTGAAATCCCGCGATAGTCAAGATGGCGTCGCTGGAAGAACATGTCGCCGGCGTGGACGACGTCGGGATCCAAAATGGCGTCGACGAAATCTCGCGAGTTTTCGCCGACGCCATTTTGGATCCCGACGTCGTCCTCGCCGGCGACATGTTCTTGCGGCGACGCCATCTTGACTATCGCGGGATTTAGCCGATCCAAAATGGCGTCGCCGCAAGAACATGTCGCCGGCGTGGAGGACGTCTGGATCCAGGATGGCGCCGGCGGAAGATGTCGGGGATCGTGGATCAGCGGCGATGACGGCGTATGAGAGACGGAGTGAGAGAAAGGGTCGTATGTGGAGTGAAAGAGTGAGTGGATGTGAGTGGAGATGGTGAAAGGTGAGTGGAGTGTGTGTGTTGAGGGTTAACATGGAAAGAGGTGTGCGGTGACATCACCGGTTACAACTGGACGGAAGTTGTTACAACCGGAAGTTGCTTAGGGCATTTATTATTATAGATTAGCCAGTGATTATCTGATGACACGGCTGAGTTCATTTAGAAGGGTTATTCCATACAGGTAGTTTGAAAAAAATAAAAAAAATTCTGAAGTATTCCTTTAATGTCAATGTTGAAAGCAGTGGTGTCATACAGTGGGGCAAAAAAGTATTTAGTCAGTCAGCAATAGTGCAAGTTCCACCACTTAAAAAGATGAGAGGCGTCTGTAATTTACATCATAGGTAGACCTCAACTATGGGAGACAAACTGAGAAAAAAAAAATCCAGAAAATCACATTGTCTTTTTTTTTTCATTTTATTTGCATATTATGGTGGAAAATAAGTATTTGGTCAGAAACAAGCAATCAAGATTTCTGGCTCTCACAGACCTGTAACTTCTTCTTTAAGAGTCTCCTCTTTCCTCCACTCATTACCTGTAGTAATGGCACCTGTTTAAACTTGTTATCAGTATAAAAAGACATCTGTGCACACCCTCAAACAGTCTGACTCCAAACTCCACTATGGTGAAGACCAAAGAGCTGTCAAAGGACACCAGAAACAAAATTGTAGCCCTGCACCAGGCTGGGAAGACTGAATCTGCAATAGCCAACCAGCTTGGAGTGAAGAAATCAACTGTGGGAGCAATAATTAGAAAATGGAAGACATACAAGACCACTGATAATCTCCCTCGATCTGGTGCTCCACGCAAAATCCCACCCCGTGGGGTCAGAATGATCACAAGAACGGTGAGCAAAAATCCCAGAACCACGCGGGGGGACCTAGTGAATGAACTGCAGAGAGCTGGGACCAATGTAACAAGGCCTACCATAAGTAACACACTACGCCACCATGGACTCAGATCCTGCAGTGCCAGACGTGTCCCACTGCTTAAGCCTGTACATGTCCGGGCCTGTCTGAAGTTTGCTAGAGAGCATTTAGATGATCCAGAGGAGTTTTGGGAGAATGTCCTATGGTCTGATGAAACCAAACTGGAACTGTTTGGTAGAAACACAACTTGTCGTGTTTGGAGGAAAAAGAATACTGAGTTGCATCCATCAAACACCATACCTACTGTAAAGCATGGTGGTGGAAACATCATGCTTTGGGGCTGTTTCTCTGCAAAGGGGCCAGGACGACTGATCCGGGTACATGAAAGAATGAATGGGGCCATGTATCGTGAGATTTTGAGTGCAAACCTCCTTCCATCAGCAAGGGCATTGATGATGAAACGTGGCTGGGTCTTTCAACATGACAATGATCCAAAGCACACCGCCAGGGCAACGAAGGAGTGGCTTCGTAAGAAGCATTTCAAGGTCCTGGAGTGGCCTAGCCAGTCTCCAGATCTCAACCCTATAGAAAACCTTTGGAGGGAGTTGAAAGTCCGTGTTGCCAAGCGAAAAGCCAAAAACAACACTGCTCTAGAGGAGATCTGCATGGAGGAATGGGCCAACATACCAACAACAGTGTGTGGCAACCTTGTGAAGACTTACAGAAAACGTTTGTCCTCTGTCATTGCCAACAAAGGATATATCACAAAGTATTGAGATGAAATTTTGTTTCTGACCAAATACTTATTTTCCACCATAATATGCAAATAAAATGAAAAAAAAAAACAGACAATGTGATTTTCTGGATTTTTTTTTCTCAGTTTGTCTCCCATAGTTGAGGTCTACCTATGATGTAAATTACAGACGCCTCTCATCTTTTTAAGTGGTGGAACTTGCACTATTGCTGACTGACTAAATACTTTTTTGCCCCACTGTAGGTGGTTTACAAAGACAGAAGAGCGCACCAACAAAATGTAAGGTGCCAATGAGTTGCCTGGTATGCAATGGACATGAAATTATTAGCATTGACGTGTCAGTGTAACACTGATGAGCATAATTACTCTTCAGCTTCTGCATTACAGTGTTAGTTCCATAATGTGACAATAGGAGACAATATACTGCAATATAAAAAGTCGAATGGCTACAAAACTAAAAAAAATCATTCCAATAGTAAAAAAACGAAAAGATGTAAGCAGATTTGGTATCACCATATTTGTAAAAACATGACAATTTGTAACCCATATTGGATACACTGTAAAAAAACAAAAAAACAAAAAAAAACAAAACATCCAAATGCCCGAACTGCCTCAACCCGAAAAAAGCCATCAAAAAGTGATTTTGACTTATATGATGCAAATAAAATTTCAGCTGCCAGGCAAAAAGAATCTCTCATTTTAACTCCATAGATATGAAAATAGTAGCAATGGAAAATGGTGACAATAGGGCTTTTTGTTAAAAAAAAAACAAAAAAAAAAGTTCAGTTTTTTTTCAAGCAGTAAATTAACAAGAAAAAAAATAAAGAAACTTATCATTGTAATGGGACTGCCCTGGGGAATCAAGATACCAGGCCTCTTTTGCTGTACAGAAAACACTGTAAAATACAAGACTTGAAAAACAAAGTTGGAATTTTTTTTTTCCAGGTTTTTCAGTACATTAGGTAAAGTGAATGGTGTCATTTAAAACAGCTTAAGCTGCAAAAACAAGCCCTCATATCAATCGTAAAAAATCAGGATGGAGAAAGAGTGCAGTAGGGTTTTATCCAATGGTATGCATGAAAAGGATAGAGAAACCTTTCTCGCCTGGAGAGGATGTGATCACGCAACTCTTTTCTGAGCAAATTGAACCATCTGCTGCAAGCCTCGGGCTGAAAACCAGGATAATATTCAGTTAGAATGCATAGGTGGTTTTCTGCGCTGCTGGTGAAGATCCACGGATGAACCAGGAAACAGAGGATGAAGGAATATGCTGTGTTTATTATCTATGCGTTTCAAAGTCATCCAACTTATTCCTCAGGATAGGCTACAACCACAGTAAAAAGATCCACAAACAATCCGTCTTATATGGTCCACTAGTTTTTGAAAAAAAGAGTCCAAAAAATGAGCCAACACATATCAAATATAAGACCATACGAAAGTATCAAATATTGTGGAAGTTGTTAATAAATAATTTTCTTTAAAAATATGAAATAAAATATATGCATATACAAACTTATGGGATTCAAACTAGTACTGACTTGGACAGATTTCACATCATTCTGATTTTGAGGTGGATGCGCCACACGAGTCAACGAGTGAGTGTGAATAAGAGATCATGTGTATAAAAGGACCTATTGAAGCAAAAGGAATATTAGTGACAGCATAAAAATCCTGGAGTTAACTGATGTCCATTTAGCTGTTGATGTTAAAGTTCGATTATAAAAATATTGATCATATTAAAAATAATATACTGCATATGATATAAATAACGTGATGGGATCCTCTGTTAGATATTGGCATCACAACCGGTGAACGCAGTATTCTTGCTTCTAGGATTCACCCAATATTTGGCAATGATTAAATAGTAATAATCCATATAAAATTATAGGCCATGAATAGAATGGATGAAACAGATGACTAAATATGCAGTATGGTGCTGTGATAAAAAATATAATTGTTGTACTGGTGACTAGTAATTATAGCAGTTTTTACATTTTTCTATTATATTTGATTTTCTTTGTTACTATATAGTGAGATGAAGAAACTCACATGAAAAAACTGGCATAAGAGCAGTTACGTGAGCTTAGAACTAGAAGAGAAAGATGCGATGAATAGCTAGACTAGTATACAGCAGTGACATAGGGGTGGGAATTAGGTCAATGGTCTGGAGACGTTTGTTGCAGTTCATTCAGAAGAAACTAGCGAGTGGGTGTGAAAGTAGGTCAGCAATGATGCGGCCAAGTGTGGGAACTGGGTCAAAGAGGTCCAAAATGCAAAAGCCAGGAAGCTATATGAAATCTGTTCATTTCTGAACTGGAAAGGAGGAATAAGGTAACATAGTCCCAATTTTCAATTATGGATGATGTTAAACCCTGTTTGTTATTGTTCACTTATTAAATGCTCATGCGGATTCACATATAGATACAGGAAAGATATATATCTTTGTACCGTGTTAGCCAGTAGATGGAAACATATTTGGTACTGAGAGTCCTTAATGGTTGATACTTTAATGGCTAACTGAAAAGATGGTAACAAATTGCAAGCTTTCGAGACTATTCAGGTCTCATCAGGCATATAGACTAATACAAAATCTGAAGAATCACATATTTATACATAACAGCACAGAACTGTCATTATGGGAGAGTGATAAACAGTTGTGTCCATAAATATTGGAACAGTTTGTAGATGAGTGAAAGTTTTATGGTCCTCTGATTGGGGTCTGGTTCTTTGTTGTGATGCCCCCACAAGGTCTGAAGAGCAAATTACTTAATTGATGTAAAAATCATAAATCCATGCAACATTCATTCCTGCATTAAATGTGTCAAAGGTTGTCATAAGTTAATACTCCCAGACTCTTCTGAGATTTGAAGTTACCTTTCAATACAAGCTGTGTGGAAAAGCTTGTTCTAAGCTTTTGCCCTGTCACCCCTACATACAGACCCCCAGTTGGAAATTTAGTACAAATAATTAAGTACACCACATTAGATGTGATGCAGCTGAAAGTAACTCGGATTTTGTAGTACTGATGTGAATTGGGGATCTTTATCATGTCCTTGGTCATTATAAATGGACAGGTTTTACATTTTTTTCTGGTTGCAAGGAAAGGTTCCTGCAGCTGATGGAGAGGACAGGGAGCTTCTGACAAAGCAGCTTAGATTTGGGGGCTGCTTAAAACACAGTAGTGGGGGGTCTGGGAAATATGGATTGTAATCAGGCATCTTTTTGTAGTAAAGGTTGTAATTTCTGTTCAGCTCGCCTTAACACCTCCAGATTTGGATTGTAGGTGACTACTAGAGGTACCCGGTTATTTTCTTCTTTAGCTTTGTAATGTAGAAAGTGATTCCTTGACATTCTGGTGGCTCTTGTAATCTGGTTTTCAATTGTTCTTGGAGGGTAGCCCTGATTTAAAAAGGTCTTTCCAAGGCGACCAAGGTGTGCGATTGTATCTGATGGCTTGGCTTGTGTGTTTTGGATGCAAACTGTCCCATTTAAGGTATGTTGGACGGTCGATTGGCTTCTGATACAGGGATGTCTCTATTTCATTGTTCTGTAGCTTAATGATGGTGTCCAAAAAGTTAATTTCAGTGCAGGAGTAGTTGAGTATTAGGATGATGATGGGATGAAATTGATTAAACTGTTCATGGAACATCTTTAGCTGTGGCTCAGACTCCTTCCAGATGATTAAAATATCATCTGTGTAGCGGTAGTAGGCCAGAGGCCTGATGGGACATGAGGACAAGAAGTCAATTTCAAGCTTGGTCATGAAAAGATTTGCATACTGTAGTCTGATGTATTCATCATGACTATTGCACCTCCCTTGTCAGCAGGTTTAATGATGATTTCTTTGTTGGTTTTTAAAGACTGTATTAGCCTCTCTCTCCTGGGCACTGATGTTGGATGCTTATCTCCTGTTAGTGTCTATGATGGTGGATTTTATCAAATGTCTGAAGGTGTCTATATATTTATCCAAATGAGGGTTGCATCCAGGTGGAGGTGTCCAGCCTGACCTCTTCTTGGGTGTTAGGATCCCTTTTCCTTCAGTCGGAGTGTTTTCTGAATCTTCTGTATCACTGAAATATTCTCTCAGTCGCAGACTCCTGAAATAATGTTCCATATCACTGCAGAGTTCAGTTTTATCTAGGGCCTTAGTGGGACAAAATGAGAGTCCTCAAGAAAGTGCAGCCATCTCCACTTTGTTGGGTTTATAATCTGAGAGATTGAAGACAGATAAATGCTTTTCTGTCTGGAATGGAGTGGTTGTCAAAGTTGTCAGGTTTTGGCTTTGATTTGTATCGAGTCCTGAATTGAGGAGCTGTGTAGTTTCTTTTCCTTTTTATGAATCAGAAAGGTCCATAGTTTGTTGTAGTATTGTTGTAATTTTTGCTGTGTTTTCTTCAGAGTTTCAAATTGCCCTTGGATTCTACTCTTTATGCGATAGCAGACATGCAAAAGGTGGTTCCTTAGTCTCTCCAAAGTCCTGTGACAAAGGTTTTTCGCATAATGGGTATTGTAGGTATGAAAAATTGGGTTTGTAATCCAAGAGTCCTTTGGGAATTAGATTCTCTTTTTTGCATTAAGATAATGCAGACATGCAAAATGTCGCTGTCTATTTGAGAACGTTTCTTCAGAAGTGGTATTAGTTCCATAAAGATACAGTACATTCTGGTATCTTCCATTTTGATACAGGAAAGATATATATCAAGGTACCGTGTTAGCAGGTAGATAGAAAAATATTTGGAATTGAGAGTCCTCAGGGGTTGATACCTTTTAATGGCTAAATGAAAAAGATGGTAACAAATTGTAAGCTTTCAAGACTACTCAGGTCTCTTCATCAGGCATATACAGTTGTGGCCAAAAGTATTGACACCCCTGCAATTCTGTCAGATAATACTCAATTTCTTCCTGAAAATGATTGCAAACACAAATTGTTTATTATCTTCATTTAATTTGTCTTAAATGAAAAAACAAAAAAAAATTGTCCTAAAGCCAAATTTGATATAATTCCACACCAAACATAAAAAAGTGGGTGGACAAAAGTATTGGCACTGTTCAAAAAATCATGTGATGCTTCTCTAATTTGTGTAATTAACAGCACCTGTAACTTACCTGTGGCACCTAACAGGTGTTGGCAATAACTAAATCACACTTGTAGCCAGTTGACATGGATTAAAGTTGACTCAACCTCTGTCCTGTGTCCTTGTGTGTACCACATTGAGCATGGAGAAAAGAAAGAAGACCAAAGAACTGTCTGAGGACTTGAGAAACCAAATTGTGAGGAAGCATGAGCAATCTCAAGGCTACAAGTCCATCTCCAAAGACCTGAATGTTCCTGTGTCTACCGTGCGCAGTGTCATCAAGAAGTTTAAAGCCCATGGCACTGTGGCTAACATCCCTAGATGTGGACGGAAAAGAAAAATTGACAAGAGATTTCAACGCAAGATTGTGCGGATGTTGGATAAAGAATCTCGACTAACATCCAAACAAGTTCAAGCTGCCCTGCAGTCCGAGGGTACCACAGTGTCAACCCGTACTATCCATCGGCGTCCGAATGAAAAGAGACTGTATGGTAGGAGACCCAGGAAGACCCCACTTCTTACCCCGAGACATAAAAAAGCCAGGCTGGAGTTTGCCAAAACTTACCTGAAAAAGCCCAAAACATTTTGGAAAAATGTTCTCTGGTCAGATGAGTCAAAAGTAGAACTTTTTGGGCAAAGGCATCAACAGAGTTTACAGGAGAAAAAAAAAAAAGAGGCATTCAAAGAAAAAAACACGGTCCCTACAGTCAAACATGGCAGAGGTTCCCTGATGTTTTGGGGTTGCTTTGCTGCCTCTGGCACTTGACTGCTTGACCGTGTGCATGGCATAATGAAGTCTGAAGACTACCAACAAATTTTGCAGCATAATGTAGGGCCCAGTGTGAGAAGGCTGGGTCTCCCTCACAGGTCATGGGTTTTCATTTGTTGACAATGACCCAAAACACACTTCAAAAAGCACTAGAAAATGGTTTGAGAGAAAGCACTGGAGACTTCTAAGGTGGCCAGCAATGAGTCCAGACCTGAATCCCATAGAACACCTGTGGAGAGATCTAAAAATGGCAGTTTGGAGAAGGCACTCTTCAAATATCAGGGACCTGGAGCAGTTTGCCAAAGAAGAATGGTCTAAAATTCCAGCAGAGCATTGTAAGAAACTCATTGATGGTTACCGGAAGCGGTTGGTCGCAGTTATTTTGGCTAAAGGTTGTGCAACCAAGTATTAGGCTGAGGGTGCCAATAATTTTGTCTGGCCCATTTTTGGAGTTTTGTGTGAAATGATCAATATTTTGCTTTTTGCTTCATTCTCTTGTGTTTTTTCATTTAAGACAAATTAAATGAAGATACCAAAGAATTTGTGATTGCAATCATTTTCAGGAAGAACTGAGTATTATCTGACAGAATTGCAGGGGTGTCAATACTTTTGGCCACAACTGTATAGACTAATACAAAATCTGAAGACATCCCTGTATCAAAAGCCAATCGACCGTTCAACATACCTTAAATGGGACAGTTTCTATCCAAAATGCAAAAGTGACCAAAACAGCAGCAAAAAAGGATAACAGAGAAGTGGTCTGTGGTCATCCCCTGCAGAACCACTCCTTTATAGGGGTTGTCTTCCTAATTGCCTATCATTTATACCTGTTATCTATTCCATTTGCACAACAGCAGGACAAATTGAATCACAATCAGTGTTGCTCCATAACTGGACAGGTTGATTTCACAGAAATGTGATTGACTTGGAGTTACATTGTGTTTACGTGTTCCCTTTTATTTTCTTCAGCAGTTTATTTTTAATAGTAGGGGCTCTGCCGAAAGTGATAGCTGGATTTCTTCGAAGTCTTCCCCAGAATAGGATCATTCAACAGAATGTGTCAGTGTCCCTTTAGAATTTTTTGGATGTTCTTAGAAAATGAATTATAAGTGGTAATAAAATTGTGTGGCAAATCCTTTGCCATAAATACAGTGTGCCAAATTATTAGGCAAGTATTTGACCATAAGTATTTTGACTATAACATTTTATGCAATTTTCTAACTCCAAGCTGTATAAACTTGAATGCTGCTTGGTTTAAAGCATAATCAGATGATGTGTATTTGTATAATAATGGAAGTGATATCAACATCTTTTATTAAGGAGTGCAGTATTATTAAGCAACTTGTTTTTTTTTCAGACCAAAGAGGCCAAAAAAAAAAAAAAAAAAAGATTTAACCAACTCTGAAAAGTAAAAAAATGATAAAATTTTCAAAAAGGGATGAGGCACATTTGAAATCGCGAAGATATTGAGGTGAAATCACAGAACCACCAAAATTTGTTTCACAAAAAACGTGAGGAAAAAAAGGACACATTAACTGCCAAAGACTTAAGATGAATCAAAGATGAAGCAACCAGGAGCCATTTATCCTCTAGTGCTGTTATATTCCAGAACTGGAACCTTCCTGGAGTGCCCAGAAGTACAAGATGTTCAGAGTCACAGCCAAGCAGCACTGAACCAGACAAGTTGAAACGTCAAGCCTGGGTCAAGAAACTTAAGACAGATATGGACTGATGACATGAGAGTGATTCTTGGCAGACCAGATGGATGGGCCCAAGACTGGATCAATAACAGGAACAGACCTTGACTTTGATGTAGACGCCAGCAAGGTGCAAGTGGTGTACTGCTATGAGCTGGAATTATTAAAGATGAGTTGGATGAACCTTTTTGAATTGAACATGGGCTCTACATTAACTCCAAAACCTGCAGACAGTTTTAAAAGACATTGTCTTCAAGCATTGGTACAGGAAAAAGTCTGCATCTTCCAAGAAAACCAAGATTTTTTTGTCAGACAATGCTCCATTGCATGCATCAAAGTACTACACTACTGGGCTAACCAGTAAAGGCCTTAAAAATGCGGGACAAGATTACATTTTTAGCGGTACCGTTTTTATTTACATTTTTGATTGCGTTTTATTGCACTTTTTGTTTGACGGTATGATAAAGAATTGTCTTTAGCCTCTTTTTTTTTGTGGTGTTCATCAAAGGAGTTGGGGCAGTTTTATTAGGTTGGGTTATTCCAGATGCAGCAATACCAAATATGTGTACTTTTTTTTTTACATAAATGTACCTATTGGAATATTTTTTTTTTTTCTTTACAATTTTTAATATACAGGGTGGGCCATTTATATGGATACACCTAAATAAAATGGGAATGGTTGGTGACCCAGATCGGCACGCTGAATTTGTAGAATGGACAAAACAAAAATTGGAACAGGACCCTCCGTTTACACAGAACATTATGTTCAGTGATGAGGCAAACTTTTTTTTTTGGGTTGGCGATTTATATGGATACACCTGAATAAAATGGGAATGGTGACAGTTTTCTTGCATAGGGTGTCTTGCGTTGAAATCTGCTGTAATGACCTGGGTACTGCATTCAGCAGACATCAATACAATTTCTATCCACTCCTCACGTGTTATCCTCTGCGACATGTCAATGGCTGTAAACAAAGAGAAACTTGTAAATAACTCATGAAAGAATAAATATACATTAAGACCAAGCACACCATTATTTTTCTTGTGAAATTCTCAATAAGTGTCATGTGTCACATGACCCTCTTGTCATTGAAAAATATAAAGCAGGATACAAAATGGCCGACTTCAAAATGGCCGCCATGGTTACCACCCATCTTGAAAAGTTTTCCCCCTCCCATATACTAATGTGCCACAAACATGAAGTTGATATCACCAACCATACCCTTTTATTTAGGTGTATCCATATAAATAGCCCACCCCATATATATATATACACTCACTGGCCACTTTATTAGGTACACCTGTCCAACTGTGTGTTAAGACTTAATTTCTAATCAGCCAATCACATGGCGGCAACTCAGTGCATTTAGGCATGTAGACATGGTCAAGACAATCTCCTGCAGTTCAAACCGAGCATCAGTATGGGGAAGAAAGGTGATTTGAGTGCCTTTGAACGTGGCATGATTGTTGGTGCCAGAAGGGCTGGTCTGAGAATTTCAGAAACTGCTGATCTACTGGGATTTTCACGCACAACCATCTCTAGGGTTTACAGAGAATGGTCCGAAAAAGAAAAAAAATCCAGTGAGCGGCAGTTCTGTGGCCGGAAATGCCTTGTTGATGCCAGAGGTCAGAGGAGAATGGGCAGACTGGTTCGAGCTGATAGAAAGGCAACAGTGACTCAAATTGCCACCCGTTACAACCAAGGTAGGCAGAAGAGCATCTCTGAACGCACAGTGCGTCGAACTTTGAGGCAGATGGGCTACAGCAGCAGAAGACCACACTGGGTACCACTCCTCTCAGCTAAGAACAGGAAACTGAGGCTACAATTTGCACAAGCTCATCGAAATTGGACAGTAGAAGATTGGAAAAACGTTGCCTGGTCTGATGAGTCTCGATTTCTGCTGCGACATTTGGATGGTAGGGTCAGAATTTGGCGTAAACAACATGAAAGCATGGATCCATCCTGCCTTGTATCAACGGTTCAGGCTGGTGGTGGTGGTGTCATGGTGTGGGGAATTTTTTTCTTGGCACTCTTTGGGCCCCTTGGTACCAATTGAGCATCGTTGCAACGCCACAGCCTACCTGAGTATTGTTGCTGACCATGTCCATCCCTTTATGACCACAATGTACCCAACATCTGATGGCTACTTTCAGCAGGATAATGCGCCATGTCATAAAGCTCGAATCATCTCAGATTGGTTTCTTGAACATGACAATGAGTTCACTGTACTCAAATGGCCTCCTCAGTCACCAGATCTCAATCCAATAGAGCATCTTTGGGATGTGGTGGAACGGGAGATTCGCATCAGGGATGTGCAGCCGACAAATCTGCGCCAACTGTGTGATGCCATCATGTCAATATGGTCCAAAATCTCTGAGGAATGCTTCCAGCACCTTGTTGAATCTCTGCCACGAAGAATTGAGGCAGTTCTGAAGGCAAAAGGGGGTCCAACCCGTTACTAGCATGGTGTACCTAATAAAGTGGCCAGTGAGTGTATATATATATATATATATATATATATATATATATATATATATATATATATATATATACACATATATATACACACACATATATATATATATATACATATATATATATATATATACACACACATATATATATATATATATATATATATACACACATACACTCACTGGCCACTTTATTAGGTACACCATGCTAGTAAGGGGTTGGACCCCCTTTTGCCTTCAGAACTGCCTCAATTCTTCGTGGCAGAGATTCAACAAGGTGCTGGAAGCATTCCTAAGAGATTTTGGACCATATTGACATGATGGCATCACACAGTTGGTGCAGATTTGTCGGCTGCACATCCCTGATGCGAATCTCCCGTTCCACCACATCCCAAAGATGCTCTATTGGATTGAGATCTGGTGACTGAGGAGGCCATTTGAGTACAGTAAACTCATTGTCATGTTCAAGAAACCAATCTGAGATGATTCGAGCTTTATGACATGGTGCATTATCCTGCTGAAAGTAGCCATCAGATGTTGGGTACATTGTGGTCATAAAGGGATGGACATGGTCAGCAACAATACTCAGGTAGGCTGTGGCGTTGCAACGATGCTCAATTGGTACCAAGGGGCCCAAAGAGTGCCCAGAAAAAATTCCACACACCATGACACCACCACCACCAGCCTGAACCGTTGATACAAGGCAGGATGGATCCATGCTTTCATGTTGTTTACGCCAAATTCTGACCCTACCATCCAAATGTCGCAGCAGAAATCGAGACTCATCAGACCAGGCAACGTTTTTCCAATCTTCTACTGTCCAATTTCGATGAGCTTGTGCAAATTGTAGCCTCAGTTTCCTGTTCTTAGCTGAGAGGAGTGGTACCCAGTGTGGTCTTCTGCTGCTGTAGCCCATCTGCCTCAAAGTTCGACGCACTGTGCGTTCAGAGATGCTCTTCTGCCTACCTTGGTTGTAACGGGTGGCAATTTGAGTCACTGTTGCCTTTCTATCAGCTCGAACCAGTCTGCCCATTCTCCTCTGACCTCTGGCATCAACATGGCCTTTCCGGCCACAGAACTGCCGCTCACTGGATTTTTTTTCTTTTTCGGACCATTCTCTGTAAACCCTAGAGATGGTTGTGCGTGAAAATCCCAGTAGATCAGCAGTTTCTGAAATACTCAGACCAGCCCTTCTGGCACCAACAATCATGCCACGTTCAAAGGCACTCAAATCACCTTTCTTCCCCATACTGATGCTCGGTTTGAACTGCAGGAGATTGTCTTGACCATGTCTACATGCCTAAATGCACTGAGTTGCCGCCATGTGATTGGCTGATTAGAAATTAAGTCTTAACACACAGTTGGACAGGTGTACCTAATAAAGTGGCCAGTGAGTGTATATATATATATATATATATGCGCCTTATGTGTCTGTAACCGAAATCGCGGGTCGCTGATTGTAACGTAAGCTGCGCCTGCCGCTGACCGGTCGCGGCCAATCAGCGACGGGCGCAGTCGGGCCCAGCGCTCAATGGGGCCGCAGGCCTTGATCGGTAAAAAAGAGAATTAAAATAAAAATAAATGTTATATACTCACCTTCCGACGGCCTCCAATCTTCTTTCCACGCACCCAGCCTCGCGGTCCCAGTAATGCCTTGCACCTTAGACCAGAGATGACGTCTCTCTCGAGAGTGGGACGTCATCAGCGATGTTTTGCGCAATGTATTACTGGGGCCGCGAGGCCGGGTGCATGGAAAGAAGATCGGAGGCTGTCAGAAGGTGAGTATATAACTTTTTTTTTTTTTTAACAGAGACCACGCATACCAGGAAAGGGGGATGAGGGGGACCATGCATACCAGGAAAGGGGGGTGAGGGTGACCATACATACCAGCAAAGGGGGGTGAGGGGGACCATGCATACCAGCAAAGGGGGGTGAGGGGGACCACGCATACCAGCAATGAAGGGGAGCGAGGGGGACCATGCATACCAGGAAAGGCGGGGTGAGGGCGACCATACATACCAGCAAAGGGGGGTGAGGGGAACCATGCATACCACCAATGGGGGGGAGGGGGACCATGCATACCAGGAAAGGGGGTGTGTGGGTGACCATGAATACCAGGATATGGGGGTGAGGGTGACCATGCATACCAGGATATGGAGGTGAGGGTGACCATGCTTACCAGGAAAGGGAGGCGAGGGGACCATGCATACCAGGAAAGGGAGGCGAGGGGACCATGCATACCAGGAAAGGGACATGAGGGGGCCATGCATACCAGGAAAGAGGGGAGATGGGACCATGCATTCCAGGAAAGGGGGGGTGAGGGGACCATGCATACCAGGAAAGGGGGGTGACGGGACCATGTATACCAGGAAAGGGGGGTGAAGGGGACCATGCATACCAGGATTGGGGGGTGAGAGGACCATGCATTCCAGGATTGGAGGGTGAGGGGACCATGCTTACCAGGATTGGGGGGTGAGGGGTACCATGCATATCAGGATTGGGGGGTGAGAGGACCATGCATATCAGGATTGGGGGTGAGGGGACCATTCATATCAGGATTGGGGCATGAGTGGACCATTCATATCAGGATTGGGGCATGAGGGGACCATGCATACCAGGGAAAGGGGGGTGAGGGGGATCATGCATACCAGGAAAGGGGGGTGAGGGGGACCATGCTTACCAGGAAAGAGGGGTGAGAGGACCATGCATACCAGGATTGGAGGGTGAGAGGACCATGCATTCCAGGATTGGGGGGGTGAGGGGACCATGCATATCAGGATTGGGGGGTGAGGGGACCATGCATATCAGGATTGGGGGTGCATTATTGCATTATTATTAAAACTTCATAAATAAACTACATACATATTCTAGAATACCATATGCATTAGAATCGGGCCACCATCTAGTATACTGTATATTTGTTTCATGTTTTTAAATGGGACATCATCTTTACACTGATCTAATACTCCGCAATGCTTCTGCACTGCAGGGCTTCAGAATCACATCACATTGTGCTGATGGGAACGGAAGGGGAGCTCACTGCCAGTGTGATGCTCCTCGATGTCGCTGTCAGTATTGACAACGGCATCAGAAGAGTTAAACGTCTGTTACTGCAGGGTGCCAACTCAATCGAGGTGGCACTCAGCGTGAGCTTGGATCATCGAGAAGTATATTTACGGCGGTTTGCGAGAATGCAGCTCCCACAGCACCGTACATATATGGGACATCGGGAAAGGGGTAAATGGATAAAAGCATTAAAAGTTTGAAAATTGCCAATTTTTTAAATTTTCACCAAATTTCAGATATTTTCACAAATATAGTGAATAACTTATAGATCTAAATTAACTGCTAACAAAGTACAATGTGTCACAAAAAAACAATTTTGTAATCACTGGGGGTATATAGAATCATTCCAGAGTTAACACAACGTGACAATGGCCAGACTTGAAAAATGGAGCTTCGTCATTAAGCATCATTGAACATGTCACTAAGGGGCTAAATCACCGCAGCAATTTGTTTCCCATTAAAGTGTAAGTTCCCTGCCCCTAGTATACTTACCAGCTGTCGTCTTCTGTTCTCGGGCCGCTCCAGTCGTCTTCTGCAGTTTTTGACATGCCGGATCACTAGTGTTTACTGGGTGAGCTGGAGGTCAATTTTCAATGTAAGTCTGGCTTGTGACGATTTGCTTTGACTTTTGGTCAGTCAGAAGCTGCAGGCACAAGATGGCTCGTGACCGGAGCGACATCGGTATCAGCTGCAGATGGCGGTTGGTAAGTATATTACTAGGGGCAGGGAACATGAATTAGTGATACCACTTCCCCATTGAAATTAAAAAAAAAAAAAAAACCTCTGGAATGGTTCTTTAAATAGATTAAGAACCTAAACCACTTGGTTTACTTATTTTAAAGTAGGTCCAACTTGGTTTACTTATTTTAAAGTAGGTGCTTTAATATTTCAAAAATCAATAAATAGTACATGTGAATAGAATAAACTTTGTAAAAAATCTTGCCAGAGAAATCTGCTTCTTCCTCCGAGACTGGCCATTTTCAAAATTCTCAATTTCCAGGTAATCTCCGTCTTCAGTGAAGACAGTTACATGACATTACTCAGATAAGAGAGGACAATTGGTTTTTGGAAGATTCTATGTAGAAAAATATGGGGAGGAGAATCTCAGCCTCAAGATCGATCTTCCCTCTGCATAGAACTTTACCAGTAGCAACTGCCATCTCTTTATCTAAGTGACGTAAAAATCCGTTTGCACTGAAGACAGATGTTACCCAGAAATTTTTAGAATGAAAGATCAGAACGGAGACCAGAAAGCCATACCTTCAACATGAAAACAAGATCAAGTGACTCAAATATGCACGCACACACACAGCAACTGGAAAATGTATGTGTGAAAATATGAAATATTTGGAACAGAATGCAATTTTATTTTTTACAGTTGTACATTTACACATTTTTCTATGAACTGTATTGATTTGCTTATATATGCGTAGGATGCTTTGATTAAGGTGGCACATCTGTCTGGAATTTGATAACCACACAAAGCTGTAACCATATAAGCAAGAAATGATTACAGTGCAATCTATATTGATTTTGGAGATCTTTTGCAAGCTTTGGTGGACAACTGGCAATTCTCAGCTTAGCACACTAAGTAAAGAGCAGGCAGCGCTTGCAAATCAGATAATGAAAATCTGTGCTCCTTTAGAAGATAGGAAGGTTTCTGAAAAAGATGTTCTTTGTATACTTAAAATAGCCATGTGTGTGAATTCACAGGTTCTGTAAAGAGGATGTCTTCACAATTATAATATATCGCCTATGCACAGGATCTGCTAATAAGCGTTCATGCTGAATCTCATCTCTGGGATCGCCATTTAACACAAGGGGGTCCTGTGTTCCCAATTGTAATGGCGTAGGGGTACACATGCACGCTGTCACCTCACTGTGTGTAGGACTGACCCCTAAGGACAGTACTTTGCTATCCTCAGACATTTGAATGGAGCAGCAGTGCTCATTACTAACATCCCCTCCATCCAAAAGAGATGCACAAGAACCACTGAAAATGATGAGAAATGTTTAATCTCTGGGGCAGTCATTGATCATCTATCCTGTTCGTAGATAAGTTGCATATATAGGCCAACCAATTCTACATTAATAGCAACACAAAAGGTTACAATAGGTTTTATCTATAACCAGTCAAAAGGTACATTTATATAGCATTTGCTATTGAAAATAACTTGCCATTGTGCATAACAAATTTACTGAAACTTTTCTACTTTAAAGGAAAATAGGGAGGAAGTGGGGAGAGCAACTTATAGGCGTTTACTCTGGAGGTCACAGTGACTCCCCAGTGCCTGCGCAGGAGATCCCTGAATACAGTGCCCATAGAAGGGAGGATGAGGTATGTATTTCTGAGGGAGTGCAGTGCGCAGGATTCCAGGGCCATAACAGATATACATAGGAGGAAGTAGTATTAATGAGAGGAGGCAGGAATTTCTTACAGGCATCGCACACCCCTGAGCCTAGAGGACATCATTAGCATAAAGACAGAATATAACATTTCTCCACAACGAGACCATTAATATGAGGCTTACAGGCAGGACTAGTGTAAGATTTATTACCTGTATGCCCATATTAATAGGCCATATACATCCTGGGAAGGGGGGGGTGAGATTCCCTTTAAAGACTGTAGCAAACAGACCAAGTACAGCTCTTCATGACAACAGTACTTCCCTAATGGCAACTATTAGCAGGATAATGCGCACTGTGACATTGATGACATTGTACAGAAATGATTTGAAGAACATTAGAGCTTAGAGTGGCGACTTGGCTTCGAAATTCCCTAAATCTCATTTAAAATATGCATTAGTGGGATTTACTGAAAAAACAAACAAAAAAAAAAAAAACAGAACCATTAAAGCCTCACATTGGAACTTAGCAACTTCCATACTTAAATGGTCATTGTACTTTTGGACAACTTAATCCAGCAAAAAGTCTGCCAAACAAGTGATCTGCATTTCACTATATTTGCAGTAATTGTCTTATTTCAACGCACAGAAGGCCAGCAAAAGGACTATAGATTGGAGGTGGTCTGGGTCCAGAGACTCCCATCGATCGCTCAAAAGACAACGTAGAAGTGCTTAGCTTCTAAATGAGCCACATTCACATCCGAGTACAGGCTCCAAAGACTTTCCATGAGCAAGTATTGAGCGTTTATAGCATTTTGAGAAATGAGTGTGCATCTAACAACCTGGACCCCCCATCAATCTAAAGACAGAATTCTGCTGAGAAAACTTTCATGGCTTTAAGTGTCTACCCATAACTTGCTTTTGTAATCTATCTGTAGCAGCAGAAATACCGATATGGGTTACATAAATTGGGACAGGCCTTTGTCTCATTGCTCCTGCTCTCCTGTCAAACTGCATACAGACATAACAGTAGAGGGATTTCAGTTTGGTGCCATTTGACTTTGCCAGCTAGAACGTATGCTCCAAGGTGAATTACATAAAGAACTTCCTACATCTACAGTGCGGGTAGAATCCTCATGAAGAGGAACTACCCATTCTAAATTTGGACAATTTTTTGGCAATAGAAGTATTACCTTGTGGTAGGAAATGAGGGCAACAATACTAATCATTTTTCTTTGGCGTGAAAGGACAGGAAGGCTTTTATCTCCCTTTCCTAACAGGGCTATTGTTTTTTGCCTTTTTGTTTTTCCTCCACTTTTCCTATGAGCCATGAATATTTTTCCATTGGCATAACAGTTTCAGAGATTGTCATTTGTGGGTGGAGCTGTAGTTTTGCAGGACACCATTCAAAGTACTAGAAATAAATGTTCGGTTGGTAGATATAGATGTCTCACAGCACTTATGTTGCAGCAGGCAAGGGGTGGATCATTACCAACCACTGATACAGTTCTATAGGGGGATGGCATATGGGGGAAGTACAATCGCCCCCTCCAATACTAATGAAATGTATAAATAGGTCATATGGACCATAAAAAATATACACCTGATAAGGGCTTTCTAGCCAAAATGCACGGTGTTCATGTCCTGTATTTTTTTTTTATTTATAACCGTCTGCCAACAACATAAGAATCAGTAACATAAATAGCATATAAAGACAAAGAAGGACATAATATCCAGAAAGTGTAGCTTGAAAGATTCAAAAGAAGACGGGGTTATTCAGTATAACAGTCAGTCCCAACCCCAACTTCACCCCCCCCGGCACGTCTGAAACCCTGCAGGTATAATCAGGTAAGCCCAATAGGTGTGTTTCCAGATATAAGCGCTCTCATATACCAATCGGAGAATTGAAAGCAACCATGTAATTCTTGACGCACCAATATTGGCTGCAGATCAATAAAGGAGGAACATGTGAGGAAAAAACGTTCCGTATGACTTTCTTTATGAAGTATGGACTCAATCCAATACATTTTAAACAAATATGTTACTTTCGAAGAAATTAAATTTAGTAAAGGGGTTGCATCCTGTGCCCACAAATGCAGAATACTCTTGCGGGTAGCCGCCACCCAAATAGTTAAAACACGTCGTAGCTGAGCAGAGTCCGAGCAGGAGAATATTAAACAAAACCCATTGCGGAGATAATGTAAAGCGAATGTTGAAGGTGTTGGTAAAATGGCAAAGAAGCATATCCCAAACCTCCTGTATCTTCGGACAATCCCAGAGACAATGAAAGATGTCAGCTGGAAAGTGTAAACATTTGGGACAAGAGGAATTAGCCGATAGAGACATCCTAGATTTGACCTCCAGGAAATGTAAGCCCTATCAAAAATCATGAGGGCCATAGTTGAGTAGCTGTCATATGGCAATAAAGAGTTTAAACGGAGTGGCTTTCAAAAGATCAGTCAGTCTATAATTAGATAGTTCTGATACCCATCTGCCCGGGCCAGGTGAAGAATCTGACCATGAAATAGGTTTGATTGATTTATAGATAAGAATTAGCAAATAAACTCCTGCATGAGCGCCAAGGGAGATCAGATGGAGAGGACAGGTTCTGACACTGTCTGGTATGCCTCGGAAGACCGAGACAAGAAAATGTGTTATGAATGAGTCACCGGGGAGGAAAAAACAAAAAGCTAGCTAAGCCCAGAAAACCGGAGAGGTTGGTAACTAGCGGATGGCAGACCCCTGACCCTATCCACAACAACTAGCAGTAGCCGTGGAGCGTGCCTACGGTGGTCGTAGACGCCTCGTCACGGCTGGAGAACTAAATAAGCCTAAAGAAAGGGAAAATCTAAACTGCCCCAGAGCAGCCCCCAAAGCAATAGACAACCCCCAACATGTATTGTCAGTGAAACAAGATGTAAACACAGACACAGGTAGAAAGATAAGCTGAGCAAACGATGGGGCCCACGCTAACTAGAAAGGACAGGAAAGAAAAGCTGCTGTCTGCAATCACGCAAAAAACACTGCCAAAAAGAATGTCCAACACGTCTGATAGAAAAAGGCCCTGAAGTCGCTAGACTTCAAATCACTATATCAGCACTCAGGTATATTCTGAAGACAGCGCAAAAGAGATCAACTTATCAGAGACAAAATGGGGATTCAGCCCAGTCCAAGACAGGGCTGGCTGAACACAAAAACTAAACAAACCAGACAAAAACTCATATGAACAATAGCAGAGAAAACTTAGCTTTAGGAAGGCAGGAACCAAATTGGAAACCAGGAGCCAGAGTCAGGAAAAATCACCAGCAAGAAACTAGGGAGTCGGCTGCCTTAAATCCAATCAGAAACTCCTGATGTCCAATCGCAGTCCTCTTCCTCAGGTGGCTGGTCTCTCCCATTTAGATCAGCTTCATTACCTCCCTTCACCAACAGAGGGAGTCCATATAGAGAACTCACTACTCCTCTGTCAGCACAGCCAGCTCCATAACCCTCACCAGAAGCCAGAGGCAAACCCAAAAATGAGCTCACAACAGTACCCCCCTTGAGGAGGGGTCACCGAACCCTCATCCACGCCACCGGGCCGATCAGGATGGGCCCGATGAAAAGCACGAACCAATCTATTGGCATGAATATCAGAGGCAGAGACCCAAGAATTGTCCTCCTGGCCATAACCCTTCCACTTGACCAAATACTGGAGTCTCCGTCTAGCCAGACGAGAATCCAGTATTTTCTCTACCTCATATTCCACATTACCTTCAAACAATACAGGGTCAGGAGGTGCAGCCATAGGAACTACTGGCTCAACATATCTCTTCAACAGTGACTTATGAAACACGTTATGGATCTTAAACGTAACAGGAAGAGCCAATCGAAAAGAAACCGGATTAAGAATCTCCAAAATCTTGTAAGGTCCAATAAATCTTGGCTTGAACTTTGGAGAAGCCACCTTCATAGAGATATTCTTTGATGACAACCAAACCATATCACCCACTTTAAACCGGGGACCAATGGTCCTATGCCTTTTAGAAAACCGCTGGGCCTTTTCCTGGGAGAGAGACAACTTATCCACTACTTGGTCCCAAATCTGCTGCATTCTCTCTACCACAGTGTCAACACCTGGGCAGGCTGAAGATTCCACTTGCCCTGAAGAAAATCGAGGATGAAACCCAAAGTTACAGAAAAAGGGCGACATCAAGGTGGCAGAACAAGCTCTATTATTTAAAGCGAATTCGGCCAAGGGTAAAAATGAAACTCAATCATCCTGATCAGCAGATATAAAACATCTCAAATAGGACTCCAAAGTCTGGTTTGTTCTCTCCGTCTGCCCATTGGTCTGAGGGTGAAACGCAGAGAAGGATAACTGAATTTCCAGCTTGGAACAAAAGGCTTTCCAGAATCTGGAAACAAACTGAACTCCTCTGTCCGATACAATGTTCTCAGGAATCCCATGCAACGAACCACCGGTTGTAAAAACAAGGGCACCAACTCTGAGGAAGATGGCAACTTTGGGAGTGGTACAAGATGGACCATCTTAGAGAATCTATCACAAATCACCCAGATAACAGTCATTCTCTGAGAGACAGGAAGATCAGAAATAAAATCCATTGAAATATGGGTCCATGGCCTCTTAGGCACCGGCAAGGGCATCAACAACCCACTAGAGCGAGAACAGGGTTTAGACCGGGAACAAGTCCCACAGGACTGCACAAAATTCCTGACATCACGAGATAAGGCGGGACACCAAAAAGACCGACGCACCAAATCTCTGGTACCAAAAATACCTGGATGACCAGCCAATGCGGAGCAATGAACTTCAGACATCACTCTCTTCCGCCACTGGTCAGGAACATACAATTTTCCCATAGGACAACGCTCAGGTTTGTCCTCCTGGAATTCTTCCAGAGCACGTCTCAAATCGGGCGAGATGGCAGAAAGAACTACCCCTTCACCTAGGATGGTAGTAGGCTTGGTCACAATAGTAGAATCCGCAAAGAAACTCCTAGAAAGGGGGTCTGCCTTAACATTCTTAGTGCCTGGAAGAAAGGAGACCACAAAATCAAAACGCGTAAAAAACAAGGCCCACCTAGCCTGTCTAGGAGTCAAGCGTTTGGCCGACTCAAGGTAAATCAATTTCTTGTGGTCAGTGAGGACCACAACTTGATGTCTAGCTCCCTCCGACCAATGTCTCCACTCAAATGCCCATTTCATGGCTAACAATTCCCGATTCCCCACATCATAGTTGCGTTCAGATGGGGAGAACTTTCGGGAAAAGGCGGCACAGGGATTCATTTTAGACGTCACTGGATCTTTTTGGGACAAAACAGCTCCTGCACCAATCTCTGAAGCGTCTACCTCCACCTGAAAAGGAAGTGAGACATTAGGTTGCTGCAAAACCGGAGCAGAAGTGAACCTCCGCTTCAGCTCCTGAAAGGCCGAAAAAGCCTCTGAAGACCAATTCAGCACATCAGCACCCTTCTTAGTTAAATCAGTCAGTGGTTTAGCAATACCAGAAAAATTAGCTATAAATTTAAGATAAAAATTAGCAATACCCAAAAACTTCTGGAGAGCCTTCAAAGAAGTGGGTTGAACCCAATCATAAATGGCCTGTACCTTGGCCGGGTCCATTTCAATAGTTGACGGAGACAAAATAAATCCCAAAAATGAAATCCTCTGTACACCAAAAAGGCACTTCGATCCCTTAACATACAAGGAATTCTCCCTCAAAATCCGGAACACAGTCCGAACATGTTCCACATGAGAATCCCAATCCCTGGAAAAGATTAAAATACCATCCAGATAGATGATCAAAAACTTATCCACAAAGTCCCGGAAAATATCATTCATGAAGGATTGGAAGACAGAAGGGGCATTAATGAGCCCAAAAGGCATCACAAAGGTACTCAAAATGTCCCTCCAGAGTATTAAACGCCATCTTCCATTCATCCCCATGCTTGATGCGAAGATTATACGCCCCCTGAGGTCAAGCTTAGTAAACCAGCAAGCAACCTTTAACTCTGGAGAATAAATCAGGGGTAATGGATACTGAAATTTAACCGTAATTTTGTTGAGGGAACGATAGTCAATACAAGGCCTTAATGAACCATCCTTCTTGGCCACGAAAAAACCCCCAGCACCTAAGGGTGAAGAGGATGGTCTAATATGACCCTTCTCCAACGACTCCTTAATATAAGATCGCATAGCCTCGTGTTCGGGTACAGAAATTGAAAAGTCGACCCTTGGGAAATTTACACCCAGGTCTCAACTCAATTGCAGTCATAACTCCTATGAGGAGGCAAAGACGCAGACTTTCTCTCACTAAATACATCATAAAAATCAGCCAAATAGTCAGGAACATCATAAGACTGGGGAGAGGTGGAGAAAACAGGAGTGTCGCCAAGAGCACACCGACAACCCCAACTCACACCACACACAGATTTCCAATCCAAAACCGGATTATGGATTTGCAACCAGGGAAAACCCAGAACAATGGTATCATGTAAATTATGCAACACCAAAAATCTGCAATTTTCTTGGTGGTCTGGGGCGACCCGCATTATCACCTGGGTCCATAACTGAGGTTTATTCTTCGCCAAAGGAGTAGCATCAATACCCCTCAAAGGAATAGGCGCCCGCAGAGGTGTCATAGGAAAACCACAACGTTAAGCAAAATTCAAATCCATTAGATTCAAGGCCCCTCCTGAATCCACAAAAGCCTTCACGGAAAATGTGGATAAGGAGTAGATCAGAGTAATTGCCAAAAGAAACTTGGGCTGTACACCACCCACAGCAAATGTGTGTGCAAAACGTTTCTCTCATTTAGGGCAGACAGAAATAACATGAGAGGCATCTCCACAGAAAAAACAGCTTATTACGCCTTCTAAACTCCTGACATTGCGCCCTAGACAAAACGCCATCACATTGCATAGGTTTAGACATTTGTTCAAAATGTGGCAGCGCCTCCCATGTAGTCTTGCGTTCACGTAAACGCCTATCAACTTGAATGGCTAATGACATAGAATCGTCAAGACCAGAGGGAACAGGAAATCCCACCATAGTATCTTAAGTCTCAGACAAACCCTTCCGAAAGAGAGCTGCCAATGCACTATCATTCCATGTAGTAAGGACCACCCACTTTCGGAATTTCTGACAGTATAACTCTGCAGGATCCTGACCCTGATTCAATGCCAATAGGGCTCTCAGCTTGATCAATAGCATTAGGTTCATCATATAACAAGCCCAAGGATTGAAAAAATGCATCCACATTAGTCAAAACAGGATCTTCAGGCGTCAAAGAAAACGCCCAATCCTGGGGATCGCCGCGCAGCAAGGAGATGACAATTTTAACCTGCTGCGCAGAGCTCCCCGATGAGTTAGGCTTCAAGGCAAGAAATAATTTACAATTATTCTTAAAATTCAAAAATTTAGACCGATCCCCAGAAAACACATCAGGAACAGGGATCCTTGGTTCAACAGCATGTGAATGAGTGAGATAGGCGGAAATTCCCTGCACTTCAGCAGCGAGCTGCTCCATACAATCAGACAATTGCTTAATCTCCATCGAGAAAAAAAAAAAAAAAAAAAAGAAAAAAAAGAATCCTACGGCCCCAGAGAAAGAGAAAATATACATATATAAAAAAAATTCTGACACTTTTTTTTTTTTTTTTTTTACAATTCTCTCCTGCTTTTGAGTACCCTAGAATCTGCAGAATGGCTGGTGATTGTTATGAATGAGTCACCGGGGAGGAAAAAACAAAAAGTAAGCTAAGCCCAGAAAACCGGAGAGGTTGGTAACCGTGGAGAGTGCCTACGGTGGTCCTAGATGCCTCGTCACGGCCGGAGAACTAAATAAGCCTAAAGGGAAAATCTAAACTGCCCCAGAGCAGACCCCAAAGCAATAGACAGCCCCCAACATGTATTGTCTGTGAAACAAGATGTAAACACAGACACAGGTAGGATAGGCTGAGCAAACGATGGGGCCCACGCTAACTAGAAAGGACAGGAAAGAAAAGCTGCTGTCTGCAATCACGCAAAAAACACTGCCAAAAAGAATGTCCAACACGTCTGATAGAAAAAGGCCCTGAAGTCGCTAGACTTCAAATCACTATATCAGCACTCAGGTATATTCTGAAGACAGAGCAAAAGAGATCAACTGATCACAGACAAAATGGGGATTCAGCCCAGTCCCAGCCAGGGTTGGCTGAACACAAAAACTAAGTAAACCAGACAAAAACTCATATGACCAATAGCAGAGAAAACTTAGCTTTAGGAAGGCAGGAACCAAACTGGAAACCAGGAGCCAGAGTCAGGAAAAATCACCAGCAAGAAACTAGGGAGTCGGCTGCCTTAAATCCAATCAGAAACTCCTGATGTCCAATCGCAGTCCTCTTCCTCAGGTGGCCGGTCTCTGCCATTTAGATCAGCTTCATTACCTCCCTTCACCAACAGAGGGAGTCCAGATAGAGAACTCACTACTCCTCTGTCAGCACAGCCAGCTCCATAACCCTCACCAGAAGCCAGAGGCAAACCCAAAAATGAGCTCACAACAAAAATGCTTACTCTGAGTATTAATAAAAAAATTATCCACTACGATTGAATATTTGGAGAAAATACCCTCCAGAGAAAGAGGTCATGGAGCAGTTGTCAGAAGATAGCAGACCAGTCTGCACCCTCTCTCCCCTATGTACTCGGTAAATTGGTGGTGGTTTTGTAAAAAGTAAGGGTTACCTTGAAAGGGAAGGAAAACTGAGGTATAAGGAAGGGTCTAGTCCACTGATCCTTCTAGCATGACGCCATGCCAATACCACGGAGCATAGCAGAGGATTATCCCTGATTGCAGTGGGAACTCTATTTTGTTGTAAAAGGAGTAAGACTGATCGGTCCAGACATTGCTTCATCTAATGGGGTGTTGGTAAATTTAGTATGGACCAAAACTAATCAAGAGAATGTCTGAAAATGGCTGCAACACTATACAATCTTAAATTCGGAAAACTGAGGGCCCCCCAAAGATTTAGCCTTTTGCAATCTAAAAATACTGATCCTAGATCTCCCCCCTCGAGCACCATATAAATTGTAGAAAAATCTTAGGAGTTTATCGTCAGCTTTAGATAATAGAATAGGTAGCGTTTGTGAAGGGAAAAGTATTTTAGGGAAGAAAACCATTTTAATAAGGTAATCTTTACCCACAAAAGAATTTAAAAGACGTCCAAGATTGTATTTCCCGAGTAATGGCAGATATTAAGGGTCGGATATTAAGTTGGTAAATAAGTATGTGGGTTGGAGTGTAGAAAAATACCAAGGTATTGTAAAGAACCATGCCCCCACTGAAAAGGAAAAGGGAAGGGCCACCTTTGTCGAGCATCCATGAAGATCTCAAAAGTCTGGGATTTGTTAAAATTTATGCGGAATCCAGAGATTTCTCCAATACGGTATATACGGGTAACATGGTCTAAAACTTTCCTGCGTTTTACTGGAGTATTGAGCCCAACCATGTTCCAAGATAACAATTTGAGAGAGTTTACATTGTGAGGAGCTACAGTATTAGACTCAGCCATATTAGCCTATGCCACATTGAGGCCATGAAAGAGTAATATCAGAGAACAAACAACTGGGCAAAGGTCTGTCCCAGCGAGCAAACCCTAGCACCCAGAAAAACAAAATATAATCATACCTAGGAAGAGCCCACCCCCCACCCAACCCACAAGCAATAAACTACAATTATATACAGTATCTCGACTAAGACCTCCCATAATCATAATGCAGTAAAAAATAAACAACGTGCATTAAGTAGAAACCGAAAGATTAGTCATGCAGGTATAAATAAACAGAGCTGTAACACCGCTATCAAATAGAAAAAATTACAAAAACCATGAAATTGAAATCAAGTGGCCAGAAAAGAGGCTTGGGAGGAGCGCTTCACCTCCTCCATGGCTTCATTAGGGTCAACAACAAACAGTCTTTCCTCAGAGTTCCACCCTGACGTGACGGGGTAGAGAAGTGCAAAACGAGAGCCTCTGTCATGCAGAGGTTTACAAACTGGGACAAAGGCGCGGCGCTTGGCCGCCAGCAACGGCAGAATAATCTTGAAACATGAGAGTGTCCCTCATATTTCACAGCAGACATAGCCCGAAATGCCTGAAACATTAGCATTTTGTTCTGAAAATTAAGCAACTTAAAAATAACAGGGCGTGGCAGGCATTGGATTCTGGAGTTGGAGGTCCAAGTCTGTGGGCTCGTTCGACTATCATGGAGCTAGGTCGGTCAAGCAAATTAAGTGCTCATGGGAGCCAGGAAGAAGTAAAGTGGTGGAGATCCTTTACCAACTCGGGAACGCCGATGACGTGACTCCGGTTTTCCAGATCATCGAATCGGTCTTGGAGCTGCTCTATCACATGGTCCTCATCTTTAAGCTGAGCAGCATAGGAATGTACAGTGTCCTCCAAATCGCTGATTTGCTGTTCTGCTGCCAAAATTTTGGTGGAATGGTTGGACAACTGGGATGTGATAGAGTCCAATGAGGACTGAAAGAAGTCTTGCATCTATTTTTGGCATAATTTGCTTTGTGATAGAGTCAGCAATGGTTTGTAGGGATTTTTTTTTAGACATGACAGTTAGAATCTGGTGATTCAGGAGATTTGGTGGCCTACGCCCTGGTTTTAGTAGCCTTGGAGCTACTGGGATTTTAAAATTTTTCGATGGAGAGGAATAGAAAATGAATAGAAATGCACCTGTAAGGAGAGGGCAGACATCTCAGTTGAGATTTAAGTGCAAGAACCTACATAAGTTTAGTAGGACATCCCGAGGGGATCCAAGATGGTTTAAGGGATACGGACCACTCAAGATAATAAAGGTAAACATGCTGAAAAGGGTCCCAGTTGGGCCGATATCCACAGCAGTTTAGAAGACAAGCCCTTAAGAGAGGCATCTGTGTATAAAAGAGTGCTACTCAGCAGTCGTATCCAGAGTGGTAGTATATTGTGGCCTGTATCGGTGCATTTAGTTATGAGCAGTAGATGGCAGCAGAGCTCCAACTTAACTGGTATGTTGAATGAAATAGTAAATCAGGGATCAGGTGGCTTTTGGAGTAGTCTCCTGCTTTGTGTGTGTCCTCTTGGGGGGGGGGGGGGGGGGGAGGGTGTGTGGGGGGGGGTCAAGAAAGTTCTGCCATAGTAGCTGCCCCCAAAAGTAACCAGTGCCACAGATAATAGGCCAGTGCCTGGATCCTCTCAAAACCCCTCACTCAGTCACAGTTATTGGTGTTTCTTAACAAGCTCCTCTGGCCACTATCGGGGAGAGGCAACAGCACTGCTCAGGCTACAGTAGAGGAAATCTCCTGCAGTGTCCCTCTAAGTACCCGGGCTGTTCAGTGATTCTGCAACAGATGGGGAATTCCCCTGTTGTATAACTGCACAGGAGAGGAAACAGCTCCCAACATTCACACAGAACCCGATCAGAAACCTTCCCTCTCCCTCCCCGGGTGCAACAAGCATCAGCAGGTAAGACAGCAGATGGGTAGGGAGAGGTCTGGTCCCGGGGGTATCTTACTGCCTGCAGGGTCTTCACCACAGATGCAGCGGGATGGCCCCCCCTGTGATAGATGATGGTGGCAGAGCTCCCTAAATGCTGTGTGCTGGAGGCTCCCAGAAGTTCACTCACCTGGGCCTCCGCTGTAGATCTGTCATAGGTGGATGGAGGGGAAGGACTGCAGAAACCATCCCCAGCCAGAGGAAAAACTTTTTCTGGCAGGGAGACAAAGATTCAGGCCCTGTAGTAGGCCACAGATTGAAGAGACTTTGCAGGCAATCTCAGGCTGGAGAAGTTGGTTTAAAACTGCTGTCTTCTGGTCCCCCGGGCACCCACGAGAGCAGAGCAAGATGGTTAATGAAGCACTATTAAGTGTGGCTGGAACAGATTGACTCCTCAGGATGTGGAGCTCCCTGATGTGTGTCTGATTCCTGTGGTAGCCATCTTGGAACTCCTGCAGTTTTAATCTATTTTCTGGCAATTCTTGTTAGAATTTTTAATAAGTTTCTTAATAAATTAATGGTTCAGTCCATCCACATCTCTGGAGCCTCGTTTCTTTGAGTGGAAGCGCCTTCTAGTTTGGGTATTTTTTTTTTTTTGCTATGTTCCTAATATTAGAAAAGGTGGAAGATCTGTGCATTTCCTAAGGACAGTTACCCCTCTCGTTATTGTCCTGCTTGTTATAACGGACAGATCTCACTAACTATACTGATAGAAGGCATTTTACAGCAGATGTCCACTCATGAGCTCTAAAGTGACCTGCAAGTTAATACCTATGGGGATAATTAACCATTTTCCTCAGCTTGATCATTTATAGGTACATTTAACTATGAAAGGGTAGTGGATCTGTGTCTACAAGAAATCAGCTGTTCGACTCGTCTCCTACCTTATAATTGGTGCAGGCTGTTGCTCTCCCTCCTCCTTGCAACTTTGCCTCCTCCGATTGGCTGCAGTGAATAATACATATCTGTGGCAGGATCACCAGGAGGTAAGAGCATGCTTGGTAGACTTATTACAGCAAGGATATTTAGCATAAAGCATACACCAAGCCACTAATGAAAATGGCCACCTTAATTCGCTTCTTCCACAGCCAGTTTGTTTCTACGTTTGCATTTTTACCTCCTCTTCTTTTCAGAGCTTTAACGTTCATTTATCCATTGATCAAATAAGTTAAGCTTTACAGTATATTTCAAATGTATAAGCAATAAATAGCAGAAACTGCTGTGTAGACTTTAGAAAAAGAATCACTGGTTTGTAACCAGTCTTTAGACAGGTAATTTTCCAAGACCGGTAACAATTTTACTTTAATCAGTGTGAAGGCATTTATTTTGCAAACTAACTGTTTTGTTGACACCAAATTGAGGTACATACGATGTTTTAAAAGATGTAATAAAATCCTTTCAAGTGTTATCACTGAAAAACAATTCTGGAGTGCTGTTTGGCTCTCAACATTGTTTACCATATGGGTTAATTTTACATTTTGAGAGACCAGACATTCACAAAATTGGGTTATACCAAATAGGTTCATTTTTTAATTTACTGATTTTTATGGTGGGGAAAAAAGTGGGATTTGAATTTAATTTTTACATTTTTATTTGTAAAAAACGTCTTTATTTTTTAGTCCCATTAGGAAACTTAAAAATGTGACTGCTTAAATTTTCTCTAATACTACAGTACAAAATCGTGGTGTTCAAAGAAGCTTTGCCTGTGGTCAAACTTCACAAGAGTAAAGGTGGCAAAAGATTGGGGCCTTCAGCAGGTTCCCCCATCTACAGTGGTAACCAATTAGTGCCTGTGATCACATTGGGCAGAGTGATAGAAACTGGTGCATCGCTGTGTGTGGCAGTGGGAAACCAACGATCATCCAGCTTTCATCGCTGTAAGCAGATGCTGGGAGCTGGTATCCAAGGTAAATATCGGGTAACTAAGCGCACGCGTCGCTTAGTTACCCGCTGTGTACCTTGGATACCTTCATGATCGCGCTGGGAGCTGGTATCCAAGGTACACAGCGGGTAACTAAGTGACGCGCACGCTTAGTTACCCGATATTTACCTTGGATACCAGCTCCCAGTGCGAGAACGCAGGTATCCAAGGTACACAGCGGGTAACTAAGTGACGCACGCGCTTAGTTACCCGATATTTACCTTGGATACCAGCAGCCTCACTGGTCCTGATCGCTGGTGAGAGCTGCCTGTTTGACAGCTCACCAGCGATCATGTAGCGAGGCACCAGCGATCCTGACAAGGTCGTATCGTTGTCGGGATCGCTGGTGCATCGTTTAGTGTGACGGCATCCTTACTATACAGGGATGCACCTACAGTGGGGAAAAAGTATTTAGCCAGCCACCAATTGTGCAAGTTCTCCCACTTAAAAAGATGAGAGAGGCCTGTAATTGACACCATAGGTAGACCACAACTAAGAGTCAAAGAAAGAAAACAAATCCAGAAAATCACCTTGTCTGATTTGGCAAGATTTATTTTGCAAATTATGATGGAAAATAAATATTTGGTCACCTAAAAAAATGTAAGATTTCTGGCTCTCACAGACCTGCAACTTCTTGCCTCCTCTGTCGTCCACTCATTACCTGTAGTAATGACACCTGTTTGAACTTATTATCAGTATAAAAGACACCTGTCTACAACTTCAAACTGTCACATTCCAAAGTCCACTATGGTGAAGACCAAAGAACTGTCAAAGGACACCAGAAACAAAATTGCAGCCCTGCACCAGGCTGGGAAGACAATCTGCAAGAGGCAAGCAGCTTGAAATCAACTGTGGGAGCAATAGTAAGAAAACATAAGACATACAAGACCACTGATAGTCTCCCTCGGTCTGGGGCTCCACACAAGATCTCACCCCGTGGAGTCAAAGTGATCACAAGAACAGTGAGCAAAAATCCCAGAATCACATGGGGACACCTAGTGAATGACCTGCATAGAGCTGTAACCACCGTAACAAAGGCTACAGTAAAACTACGCTGCCAGGGCCTCAGATCCTGCAGTGCCACTCAGGTCCCCCTGCTTAAGTCAGTACATGTCCGGGCCCATCTGAAGTTTGCTAGAAAGCATTTGGATTATCCACAAGAAAATTGGGAGAATGTCATATGGTCTGATGAACCCAAAGTAGAACTGTTTGGTAGAAACAAAACTCGTCATGTTTGGAGGAGACAGAATGCTAAGTTGCATCCAAAGAACACTATACCTACTGTTAAGTATGGGGGTGGCAACATCATGCTTTGGGGCTATTTTTCTGCAGAGACTAGGACAACTGATCTGTGTACATAAAAGAATGAAAAGGGCCATGTATCATGAGATTTTGAGTGCAAAAATCCTTCCATCAGCAAGGGCATTGAAGATGAAACGTGGATGAGTCTTTCAGCATGATGATCCCAAGCACACGGCCAGGGCAATGAAGGCGTAGCTCCATAAGAAACATATGAAGTTCCTGGAGTGGCCTAGCCAGTCTCCAGATCTTAACCCCATAGAAAACAATTGGGAGGGATTTGAAAGCCCGTGTTGCCCAGTGACAGGCCCAAAACATCACTACTCTAAAGGAGATATGCATGGAGGAATGGGCCAACATACCATCAACTGTGTGCCAACCTTGTGAAGACTAAGTGCACACGTAGCAGAAAATTTCTGCTGGAAAACCTGACTCCCTTCCCAAAAACCGCACGTTTTCACATGTTTTCTGCATAGAAAACGCGCGGTTTTTATGCGTTGTTTTCAAAACGCATAGAAATAGCCAGAAACACAGAAAAATCCGCGAAATTAATGAGCATGCTCCGTTTTTTACCGCGATGCGGTTTTTTTCACGGTACAAACCACATCAGTATGCACAAAAAGTGCAAAATGCATAGAAATGCATGGGAAGCTTATTTTTAGCGGTTTTATTGGAAAAACTGCTAAAAATACAGCAAAAAAAAACGCTGTGTGTGAACACAGCCTTACAGAAAACGTTTGACCTCTGTCATTGCCAACAAAGCATATATAACAAAATATTGAGATGAACTTTTGTTAATGACCACATACTTATTTTTCACCATAATTTGCAAAATAAATCTTGCCAAATCAGACAAGGTGATTTTCTGGATTTGTTTTCTCATTTTGACTCTCATAGTTGTGGTCTACCAGTGATGTCAATTACAGGTCACTCATCTTTTTAAGTGGGGGAACTTGCACACAATTGGTGGCTGACTAAATACTTTTTCCCCCCCACTGTATGCAAGTTCTTACAAAACATAGATGCACTTAAAATACAATCGATCACACAAATTCATTCATGCATGGAAACTCATACGTGTTCAGTAAAATTAATAATGATCTGAGTATACTGCATAAAAGTACAGAATCGGGGGACCAACTGTCTATCGAGAAACTACTGGTAATGCAGTAAACTAGACCTAGTAGACAGAGGGCCCAAAAAAAAGTGAGTACAATTGATACAATGCCCCACAAATACAAGAGACCCATATCATAAACTAGGAACAATCTCACCCATTAGGCAGGAAGTAGGACCTCCAAAGTTGTCGAAATAATTTCCTATGGAACTGAAGGCATTACACTGTAGGGACAGACATCCATGTCAGGAGTAAGAATCAATATGCCACTCCAAGTAGGAACTGCCACCTATCATTACAGGTCTGTGATTTGTCATAGATGGTCCCATTTTGCTGTACTGAATTTTGATTTGCTAGAAAATAGGTGGCTTTTTTTTATATGCGTGACAGAATATCAGCTCTCCACCCTTCTGTCAAGATCACACCTCACCACTTGTGCCCTCGACCCACTCCCGTCTCACCTCATCCCTAACGTGGCCACAGTCTTAATCCCATCTCTAACACACCTCTTCAACCTTTCACTTACAAATGGTGTCTTTCCCTCATCCTTCAAACATGCCTCAATCACACCCATCCTCAAAAAGCCCTCCCTTGACCCATCCTCTGTGTCTAACTATCGCCCGATATCTCTTCTCCCTTACGCCTCAAAACTACTGGAACAGCCTGTATATCTTGAACTGTCCTCCCACCTCTCCTCCTGTTCCCTCTTTGACCGGTTACAATCTGGCTTCCGACCGCATCACTCAACTGAAACTGCCCTAACTAAGGTCACTAACGACTTACTAACCGCCAAGAGCAAGCGACACTACTCTGTCCTCCTCCTGGACCTGTCCTCTGCCTTCGACACCGTAGACCATTCCCTCCTGCTACAGACTCATCTCTTGGCATCACAGACTTGGCCCTATCCTGGATCTCATCAAACCTGACAGAACATTTAGTGTCTCACTCACACACCACCTCCTCACCTCGCCCCCTGTCTGTCGGTGTTCCTCAAGGCCCTGTCTTAGGACCCCTACTAATCTCCATCTACACCTTCGGCTTGGGACAGCTCATAGAATCCCATGGTTTGCAGTATCACCTCTATGCCGATGACACGCAGATCTACCTATCTGGACCCAACCTCGCCTCCTTATTGACTGAAATCCCACAATGTGTCTGCTATCTCAGCCTTCTTTGCTCGCCTTCTCAAACTGAACATGGACAAAACAGAATTCATCATCTTTCCCCCCATCTCACTCTACCCCTCCACCAGACCTATCCATCAATGTCTGCTCTCTATCCCCAGTCCCGCACGCTCGGTGCCTCGGGGTGAGCCTCGACTCTACGCTCTTTCAAACCACATATCCAAGCCCTCGCCTCCTCCTGCCGCCTTAAACTCAAAAATATTTCCCGGATCCGCTTATTCCTCAACCATGAAACCACAAAAACACTAGTGCATGCTCTTATCTCCCGCCTCGACTACTGCAACCTCCTACTCTCTGGCCTCCCCTCTAGCACTCTGGCACCACTCCAGTCCATCCTTCACTCTGCTGCCAAACTAATCCACCTGTCTCCCCGGTATTCCCCAGCCTCCCCCCTATGCCAGGCCCTTCACTGGCTTCCTATTGCCCAGAGGCTCCAGTTCAAAACCCTAACCATGACATACAAAGCCATCCACAACCTGTCTCCTCCATACATCTGTGACATGGTCTCCAGGTACCTACCCGCACGCAACCTTCGATCATCTCAAGATCTCCTTCTCTACTCTCCCCTTATCTCTTCCTCCCACAACCGCATACAAGACTTTTCCCGTGCTTACCGCATACTCTGGAACTCTCTGCCGCAACACATGAGACTCTCACCATCAACGGAATTCTTGAAGAAGAACCTGAAGACTCACCTGTTCTGACAAACCTACAGCCTGCAATGATCCTCGGTCTACTGAACCACCACAGGAACGGCTCTACCCTCTCCTACTGTATCCTCACCCATCCCTGTAGACTGAGAGCCCTCGCGGGCAGGGTCCCCTCTTATGTACTTGTGTGTCCCTTGTATTACACATGTTTATTATACTAGTCTATATTTCCCCTTTTCACATGTAAAGCGCCATGGAATATAATTGGCGCTATATAAATGCAGAAATAATATGCAAATGACTATAAATTGACCCCATCATGGAAGCTTTCCCTTGAGAGGCTCGAGTAATACCCGACATGGTGGAGCTCTCCTATCTTGGCTGCCATATCCCCTGATGAGTCCTGGTGAGATGAAATGCGTTGGAAGGCAGTCCCTACTTGGAATGATATATACATAATACAAGGTCTATTTTACTGCATTGCCAGTAGTACTGGCATTGGTAGTTTCTCGATTGACAGTCTGTCCCCCCGATTCTGTACATTTATGCTTTTTGGTTGTCCTGTTGGGGGACTCTGATTTATATGGTTGTGTCTTTGTATTTTAATATTTATCATTAAATGTTGTTTTAAGTTCCCTATTTTTCCTCCCTTCTCTAAATGATACTGAGGGATCCACACTTTTTGATTGATCTATTTATACTTTGAATTGCTTATCTGTGTATATTGGCAGCGAGCAAGCAAACTGAGCAAAAGCTACTGAAGAGACAACCTTAAGATGTTTTATAAAAAGCATGTGAGATTATATTGACAATAATCAACAGAAACTAATGTTAAAATGCAAACCTCTGCTATATCTACATTCATACATTCTACATAAAAACGAGTAGTAACTATGTTCTTAAATAAGAAAAAAACGAATCTGATGTAAAATTGTAATGACTGATTCTATATTAAATCTGTATGAGGTTTCCTCTGTTGCTGGAATTACTGTAGGAAGTCATAACAAAATTGTTCACGCCCATCACATCATAACTTGTTCCCTTCATGGCTCTCTACGTCACCGCAATCTCCCAGATCCCGCAGGTTCTCAATGACCATGCCCGAAAAGCTAATACACACTTAAATCTGGATGTACATCCCAGCTTCATATCCTATCTGTGCATGCTGCGGAGCCGCTGAGAGTCAGTGGCTAAATTATATTTTATGAAGGAGCGAAGAGCAGCAAGCAGGAAGACCGTGGTGCAGTTTTGGGAAGCGCGCATATTATCCTATGTGGCACTGAGCATGCGCACATAGGATATGAACCTGGGAAATATACCCAGATTGAGTGTGCATGCCTTGAAAGTTGATGGCTGAATTTGAAAAGGCATTTGACTGACTGGAAAGCTAGAGATCCCTATACCCATTGACTGAAACAGAAGGTATGTGGGGCAAAGTGTTTTCTGCGATAAATACTGGGACGTTTTGTTTGAGAAAAACATGTTAGTGATGCAAAAGTGAATCACTAACAAGACATTGGGGGCAGTTTCATAGCATAAAAACTACAGGTTCCCTTTAACTCAGAGTTGACAGAATTGTAGAATATTGGGCTGAGTCAATGGAAAATTACCAAAAAATGATGGTTTAGTTCCAAGTTTTTAATTTTCAAAAGGTATAATAGGAGAAACCAATTGGTACAGTTTATTACGAAATTTCTTTGAGTATGCCAACACCCCATATGTGGTCGAAAACTACTTTTGAAGCACAGTGCAAAGCTCAGAAGGCAAGAATATTGGAGTTCAGATTGTGCTGGAATTGTCTGAGGATGCAATGACAGAGCCCCTGATGTGCACGTACAGTGGAACACTCCATAAGTGACCACAAACTATACCCCCTTTTCTTGGAATTCATCTAGGAGTGCACTGAGCATGTTGACACCACATGTGCCTCAAATAATTTTATACCATTTGTCGGTGAAGAAAGAAACATTTTTAATAAATGTTTATTTTGGTCACGAATTGAAAAATTTCTATAAAGGGCCAATAGGAAAAAATGGATTCCACAGTTTGAATGCACCAATACTTTTTCAAGCACAGTGCAAAGCTCAGAAGAGAAGGAGCACCACACATTATAATGCAAATTTTGATTTTATGGTTTGTCAGTGCCATGATCCACAAAGATGCCAAAATAGCAGAAACCCCCCAAAGTGAGCCTATTTTAAAAATGTCTCCTATCAATTCATTTAAGGGTGCAGTGATCATATGGATACCAAAGGTGTCACAGAATTTTATACCATTGGGCAGTGAAGAAAAAATAAATTACATTTTTACCATAAAAAACAGGATTTTTGGGTTGCTTACCGTAAAATCTGTTTCTCGGAGCCTTCATTGGGGGACACAGAGACCATGGGTGTATGCTGCTGCCACTAGGAGGCTGACACTATGCAAAAAAAGTTAGCTCCTCCTCCGCAGTGTACACCCCACCGACCGGCACGGAATTTCCTCAGTGAGAAAGCAGTAGGAGAAGTAACAGAATAGATTGAGAATCGAACAACTCAACTGTAACCAATCAACCAAAGTAAGAACAGGAGTTGTAGAACATGGGAGGGTGCTGTGTCCCCCAATGAAGGCTCAGAGAAACTGATTTTACGGTAAGCAACCCAAAAATCCTGTTTTCTCGTTCGCCTTATTGGGGGACACAGAGACCATGGGACGTCCTAAAGCAGTCCCTGGGGTGGGAAACAAACTTCCATCAGGCCAGTGGACTCACCACCGCTGCCTGCAGAATCCTCCTACCTAGGCTGGCATCCCCAAAGCGTAGGTGTGGACCTTGTAGAATTTCACAAACGTGTGAACCGATGACCAGGTTGCAGCTTTGCAAAGCTGCAGCGCGGAGGCTCTGTGGCGTACCGCCCAGGAAGCACCCACTGCCCGGGTAGAGTGCGCTCTGATCCCCGGAGGGGCCACTCGATGCTTAACCCGGTAGGCCTCCAAAATTAGCAATCTGATCCAGCGAGCAATAGTAGCCTTGGAAGCCGGGTGACCTTTCCGCGCCCCATCTGGAATGATGAAAAGAGTGTCTTCCGCAAGGAAGTCGTCCTAGACAGATAGATTCTCATCGCCCTGACCAGATCCAGCTTGTTCAGGGACCGCTCCCGAGGGTGAGTAGGACTCGGACAGAAGGACGGCAGAACAATATCCTCATTGAAGTGAAAGGAGGACACCACCTTCGGAAGAAAAGAGGGCGGAGGCCGTAGAACTACCTTGTCCTGGTGAAGTACCAAGAAAGGAGAGCGGCAAGAAAGAGCCGCTAATTCCGACACGCGCTGGATGGAAGTGATAGCCACCAGAAAAGCTACCTTCCAAGAAAGGAGAGAAAGGGAAACATCCCTGAGAGGTTCAAAAGGAGAACCTTGCAGAACCTCAAGTACCAAATTAAGATCCCTTGGATCCACGGGCGCTCGGTACAGAGGAGCCGTGTGAGCCACGCCCTGAAGAAAGGTTTTGACCTGAGGGCGGGAGGCCAACGTCTTCTGAAATAAAATGGACAGTGCCGTAACTTGACCCTTCAAGGAACTGAGAGCAAGCCCCGCATCCAGCCCTGCCTGGAGAAACGCCAGAACGGAAGGGAGCGAAAAGCACATGGGCGCGATGTTATTGTCCTCACACCAAGTGAAATAGGCCTTCCAAGTACGGTAGTAAATCTTGGAAGACGATGGCTTCCTGGCTCGGATCATGGTATGAATTACTCGACAGGAGAATCCTGCTCGTTTCAAAACCTCGGTCTCAACAGCCACGCCGTTAAATTGAGCGGCCGAGAATTGGGGTGGCAAATCGGGCTTTGAGACAGCAGATCTGCCCTGTCTGGAAGATTCCAGGGGGCGTCCGCGAGAAGGTTGACAATGTCCGCGAACCAAGACCTTCTGGGCCAATTCGGGGCGATGAGAATGACTGGAATTCCTTCTGCTTTGATCTTCAACAGCTTGGGAAGAAGAGGCAGGGGAGGGAACAGGTAGGGGAGCTCGAACTGCGACCAAGGAATGGCCAGAGCGTCGGCGCCCACTGCGAGAGGATCTCGAGCCCTGGATACAAACTGTGGGACTTTCCTGTTGAGGAGAGAGGCTAGCAGATCTACGTCCGGGGTTCCCCAACGACGGCAAAGCTGAAGAAATACATCCGGATGTAGGGACCACGCTCCTGCCGCGAGACCCTCGCGGCTGAGAAAATCGGCGACCCAGTTATCCACGCCGGGAATGTGTCCCGCGGAGATTGTCGGTATCGAGATCTCTGCCCACTGAAGGATCTTGGACACCTCTGCCAGGGCTGAGGGAATCCGTGTCCCTCCTTGACGGTTGACATATGCCACCGCTGTGGCATTGTCTGTCTGAATCCGGATAGGCAGGCCCCTGAGGAGCCTCTCCCAGTGTACGAGAGCCAGATAAATCGCTCGTATCTCTAAGATCTCTAAGATGTTGATCGGCAGGGCCGATTCCCGAATCAACCAACGACCCTGAACAGTGTGATTGCGGAACACTGCCCCCATCCGAGGAGGCTGGTATCCGTTGTTACAATCTGCCAGTGAATGGGAAGAAAAGACCTCCCAAAGAGGATGAGAGGTGACGTCAACCACCAGATGAGAGACCGCTTGATCCGGCATGAAAGACTAACAGGGCGATCCAGGGACAGAGCAGACCTGTTCCACCTCGACAGAATGGCGTGTTGGAGAGGTCTGGCGTGAAATTGGGCAAAGGGAACTGCCTCTATCGCCGCCACCATCTTTCCCAGGACCCTCATGGTTGTTCGGAGGGACGGAAATTGTGTGGTCTGCAGCGATCGTACATCCTGCTGCAGGAAGAGAATCTTCTCTCGTGGGAGAAAGACCCTTGACCGACGAGTGTCGAACAGTAGGCCCAGAAACACAAGGCGTTGAGAAGGAACCAGACAGGACTTTTTCCTGTTGACGATCCACCCGAAATTGGAAAGAGTGTCTAGGACGATCTTCAAACTTAGGCGCGCCTGGTGAAAAGAGGGAGCTTTGATCAGAATATCGTCGAGGTACGGAAAAAGAACGAGACCTCTGATTCTCAACAAAGCCATCAACGCAGCCATGATCTTCGTGAAGACTCTGGGAGCGGTGGCGAGACCGAAGGGCAGCGCAACGAACTGGTAATGTTCCTGGCGAACCGCAAAACGTAGGAACTTCTGATGTCCGGAGAATATGGGAACATGTAGCTAGGCATCTTGGACGTCTATTGAACACATGAATTCCTGCTCCTCCATGGAAGCGATTACCGAACGAACCGACTCCATCCGGAATCGGTGAAGACGGACTCATGTTGAGCAGCTTGAGATCCAAGATGGGTCGAACCGCCCCGTCTTTTTTCGGCACCACGAATAGGTTTGAATAAAACCCTGTGAACCGCTCCGATTCGGGAACGGACACAATCACCCTGGAACTGAGGAGAGATGGCCGTAAAGAACCCCGGGATCAAGGCTGGATCTTTTGGAGGACGGGATTCGAAAAAACGATCCCGTGGAAGAGACAAACTATCTTGTATCCTGACGATACGACCTCCCTGACCCAGGCGTCCTCTACTGAGGCCAGCCAGACGTCCTTGAAGAACAAGAGTCGACCTCCCAATTGGAAGGGACCCTCGGGAGTCCGAGGACAGTGATGCTGAAGTGGACATCCAGATCTGGATCTGGATGATCTGCCCTGTGAAGAGTGGGATTGCCAGGAGGGAGTGGGTCTGAATGAAACTTTCTTCCTATCTTGGCGTGCCTGCGGCCCTTGTTGGTTGGAGGTCTCCGCCATATTGAAACGGCGGAAAGCCCGAAAGGGTCGAAACTGACGCATTAGTGGAGGTCTGCAAGGTTTGGACTGAGGGAGGAGGGAACTCGTGCCTCCGGTGGCATCCTTAATAATCTGGTCCAATTGGGAACCAAAGAGGCGCACTCCCTGAAAAGGCAGATTAGTAAGACTTTTTAGACAAGTCCGCCAGCCAGGCTTTGAGCCAAATTGTACGTCGGATTGCCACGACGTTGCTTGACGCCTTAACTGTGCAGGATGCGGCATCCAATGAAGCAGAAAGCAGATAATCCCCCGCATGGGAAATCTGATTGGCGAGATCGGCCAATCGATCTGGTTGTGCTTTCTCTAGGATGCCCTGACGAAGATCCTCTGCCCAAGTAGCTATGGCCTTTGCTGCCCAAGATGAAGCAAAGATCGGGCATACCGCCGTCGAAGCCGCTTCGAAGGCAGTTTTCGCCAGGGATTCTATAATTCTATCATTAGAATCCTTTAAAGACGCCACACCTGAAAGCGGGAGAACCGTGTTATTAGACAGTCTGGACACGGGCGGGTCCACCGAGGGAGAGGCAGACCAGTTATCCTTGAGCTCTTTAGCAAACGGGTACAGTACGCCGAGACGCTTTCCTCTTTGAAAGCGTCTGATCGGATCTTCCCTTTCTCTTGTAAAAATCTTTCCAAACTCGGAATGAAAAGGAAATACCCTGGAGGGTGTTTCCTCCCGTCTGAACTAAACCTCCTGATCTGAGGATTTCGCAGGGGAGTCAGATTTCGAAGGTGTGGTTAATTGCCGCGATGAGGTTCTGTACAGTCATGGCCAAAAGTTGAGAATGACACAAATATTAATTTTTACAAAGTCTACTGCTTCATTTTTTCTAATGGCAATTTGCATATACTCCAGAATGTTATAAAGAGTGATCAGCTTAACAGCAATTACTTGCAAAGTCAATATTTGCCTAGAAAATGAACTTTATCCCCCAAAACACATTTCAACATCATTGCAGCCCTGCCTTAAAAAGACCAGCTAACATCGTTTCAGTGATTGCTCCATTAACACAGGTGTGGGTGTTGATGAGGACAGGGCTGGTGATCAATCTGTCATGATTAAGAAAGAATGACATCACTGGACACTTTAAAAGGAAGCTGGTGCTTGGCATCATTGTTTCTCTTCTGTTAACCATGGTTATCTCTAAAGAAACATGTGCAGTCATTGCACAAAAATGGCCGAACAGGGAAGAGTATCGCAGCTAGAAAGATTGCACCTCAGTCAACAATCTATCGCATCATCAAGAACTTCAAGGAGAGAGGTTCCCTTGTTGCCAAAAAGGCTCCAGGGCGCCCAAGAAAGACCAGCAAGCGCCAGGACAGTCTCTTAAAAGTGTTTCAGCTGCGGGATCGGGCTACCAGCAGTGCAGAGCTTACTCAGGAATGGCAGCAGGCAGGTGTGAGTGCATCTGCACGCACTGTGAGGCGGAGACTCTTGGAGCAAGGCCTGGTCTCAAGGAGGGCAGCAAAGAAGCCACTTCTCTCCAGGAAAAACTTCATGAACAGACTGATATTCTGCAAGAGGTACAGGGAGTGGACTGCTGAGGACTGGGGTAAAGTCATTTTCTCTGATGAATCCCCTTTTCGATTGTTTGGGACATCTAGAAAACGGCTTATTCGGAGAAGACCAGGTGAGCGCTACCACCAGTCTTGTCTCATGCCAACTATCAAGCATCATGAAACCATTCATGTGTGGGGTTGCTTCTCAGTCAAGGGAATGGGCTCTCAGTCTTGCCTAAAAACACAGCCATGAATAAAGAATGGTACCAGAATGTCCTCCAAGAGCAACTTCTCCCAACCGTCCAAGAGCAGTTTGGCGATCAACAATGCCTTTTTCAACATGATGGAGCACCTTGCCATAAAGCAAAGGTGATAACTAAATGGCTCAGGGAACAAAACAGAGATTTTGGGACCATGGCCTGGAAACTCCCCAGATCTTAATCTCATTGAGAACTTGTTGTCAATCAAGAGACGGGTGGACAAACAACCTTCAAATTCAGACAAAATAAAAGCACTGATTTTGCAAGAATGGACTGCTATCAGTCAGGTTTTGATCCAGAAGTTGATTGAGAGCATGCCAGGGATAATTGCTGAGGTCCTGAAGAAGGGTCAACACTGCAAATATTGACTTGCTGCATTAACTCATTCTGTCAATATAAGTTTTTGCTACTCATAATATGATTGCAATTATATTTCTGTATGTGATAAAAACATCTGACAAACATAAAAACCAGAGGCCAGCAGATCATGTGAAAATATAATATTTGTGTCATTCGCAAAACTTTTGGCCATGACTGTACTGTAACCTTCATGTCCGCGTCCTGGCCAGATTCCAGCTCTACAATCCCTTCAGAAGACATATCTGAGAACGCTACACCTGACTCGGGTGAGGCACGGGAGGGCGAATGCTGGGAAGGACTAGGTGCAGATGAGGGGCCAGGAGAGGATTCCGGCCGGAGATCCTGCCTGGGCCTTTAGCGGCTTCTGCTAGCTGGCTGATGGAGCGTCTTGTGACCTGCTGGACCCTGCAGAAGTGTCCAGGGGCAACTTGTCAAGAACGGCCACTAGGGACTGAGACACCCTGGTGATGTCTGCCACAGATTGTGAAAGAGACGAGGCCCAGCCAGGAATGGGTGGTTCGCTTTCCCGTGGCGCAATAGGTGGTTCCTGGACGGGGTCATGCTGAACGGGATTGCTGCAGTCCAGGCAGATGGGAGTAGGCTGACCTGAGGGAAGTTTGCAATTGCAAGAGGAGCATGCGAAATACTGGACTAGGGTGCCTGTGGGGACTGGCGGACGGCCACGATCAGGCTTAGAAGTAGACATGGTGAAGGAAGAGAAGATGAAAACCTGCGGAACTGCCGGAAGGTTGGGGGACAGAAAGGCAGAGTAGGGTGTCAGTCTGCAGATACAGAAGTACTCACGGTCTGGTGACCCCGAAAGAGATGAATTAGGCTCCTGCAACTGGCCAGAGACCGACAGGAAGCGCTGGTCTCTGCTTTAGTCTCCGGCTGTCAGGCTGCAAAGATGGCGACAGCCCGACGTGAGGAAGTAAAAAGCGCGGTTTCTGTGCAAGAAGGGCGGAGCTAGTCGCCTCCCCAGAGGGAAAACCCCCCCCTTCCCAACCACAAGCCTGAAGAGGCGGTGGGAGGGCTTAGGAAGGCAACGGCCTATGAGAGTGGGCGGGGGCGTGGCCGCGAAGGCCTAAATTGAAGCCGGGGCTAAATTAGACACGGCGGCTGCCTGTCAGCACGGGGCGGCGCGCAAGAACTGCGGCGCAGCTGCGCCCGCCCCTAAGAAGACGCCGCCCTAGCCCTGCTCCCAGACGCAACCCTACGCAAGAATACCGGCGGTGGGGTGAAGAAAGCCCGCACCGCAGCTGGGACCAAAAGGGATGCGGCGACTGGGAAGCGCCGGCCGCTGAACCTGCGGCGCTACTTTGGCGCCGCAACCCGGCGTCCTTGTGGAGACTCTGGGTGGCGTCTTCTTCCGGTCCTATAAAGGTACCTTCCATATCCCACGCTGTCTGTCCATGTCCTCCGTCTTCACGCCTCGTCCAACAGACAGGCTCTGGTGGGCGAGTGGGTGGGAGGCAGGGGGCAAGGACCATCCGTTTTCGCTGGCACGTCCTGTGCTGAGCCCGTGGTCCGCCCGGAGAGCTATGAGGATACGGGGTGACAGCACACGCCGTACTCAGTCTCTTTGTGGGAGTAGTTGTGACCGCTCACACTGTATCCCGCCTAAGACCTGAAAGGGAACGACGCACATCGAGGTAGATATGGGTCCAATGAAGGACCCGTGTCCACCTCCTACTGACACTAAGCTAAACTGAGGAAATTCCCTGCCGGTCGGTGGGGTGTACACTGCGGAGGAGGAGCTAACCTTTTTTTGCATAGTGTCAGCCTCCTAGTGGCAGCAGCATACACCCATGGTCTGTGTCCCCCAATAAGGCGAACGAGAAATTTTGTTTTAGCTCCAGATTTTAAATTTTCACAAGGAAAATGGGTAAAAGTGGCAGTGAAATTTGTCACAATTTCAGCTGAAAGTGGAAATACCCCATATGACTTTTGCAGCACACATATTCCTAGAATAGAGTGCAGACTTAATATACAGAGCCCTCAAGTGACAAAAGAGCAGAATCCCCCCTCAAGTGATCACATTTTGGAAATTATACCTCTCTGGGAATTTATCTACAGATGTAGTGCTGACTGACTCCATGGTTGTTTACCAGAAATGAGCACTAAGGTGTTGATGAGTGAAGTTTGCTAATCTGACATTGTAGTACCTGTACACTGCAGTGTCCAGTACATAATAGTAATTTTTTTTATACAGCACTAACATATTTCACAGCGCTTTACAGTTTGCACACGTTATCACTGTCCCCGATGGGGCTCACAATCTAAGTTCCCTATCAGTAAGTCTTTGGAATGTGGGAGGAAACGTACGCAAACACAAGGAGAACATACAAACTCCTTTGCACATGTTGTCCTTGGTGGGATTTGAACTCAGGACTCAAGCGCTGCAAGGCTGCAGTGCTAGCCACTGAGCCACCATGCTTCCTAGTACATTGGACTGCACATATACAGATATAGCCAAAAGTATGGACACCCCTGCAATTCTGTCAAATACTCAGTTTCTTCCTGAAAATGATTGCAAATACAAATTCTGTGGTATTACTATCTACATTTAATTTGTCTTAAATGAAAAAACACAAAAGAGAATGAAGCAAAAAGCAAAACATTGATCATTTCACACAAAACTCCAAAAATGGGCCAGACAAAAGTATTGGCAGCCTCAGCCTAATACTTGGTTGCACAACCTTTAGCCAAAATAACTGGGATCAACCGCTTCCGTTAACCACCAATGAGTTTCTTACAATGCTCTGTTGGAATTTTAGACCATTCTTCTTTGGCAAACTGCTCCAGGTCCCTGATATTTGAAGGGTGCCTTCTCCAAACTGCCATTTTTAGATCTCTCCACAGGTGTTCTATGGGATTCAGGTCTGGACTCATTGCTGGCCACCTTCTTAGACGTCTCCAGTGCTTTCTCTCAAACCATTTTCTAGTGCTTTTTGAAGTGTGTTTTGGGTCATTGTCCTGCTGGGAGACCCATGACCTCAGAGGGAGACCCAGCTTTCTCACACTGGGCCCTACATTATGCTGCAAAATTTGTTGGTAGTCTTCAGACTTCATACAGCCATGCCCATGGTCAAGCAGTCCAGTGGCAGAGGCAGCAAAGCAACCCCAAAACATCAGGGAACCTCCGCCATGTTTGACTGTAGGGACCGTGTTCTTTTCTTTGAATGCCTCTTTTTTTCTCCTGTAAACTATGTTGATGCCTTTGCCCAAAAAGCTCTACTTTTGTCTCATCTGACCAGAGAACATTCTTCCAAAACGTTTTAGGCTTTTTCAGGTAAGTTTTGGCAAACTCCAGCCTGGCTTTTTTATTTCTCAGGGTAATAAGTGGGGTCTTCCTGGGTCTCCTACCATACAGTCCCTTTTCATTCAGATGCCGACGGATAGTACGGGTTGACACTGTTGTACCCTCGGACTACAGGGCAGCTTGAACTTTGTTGGATGTTAGTCGAGGTTCTTTATCCAACATCCGCACAATCTTGCGTTGAATCTTGTCAATTTTGCTTTTCCGTCCACATCTAGGGAGGTTAGCCACAGTGCCGTGGGCTTTAAACTTCTTGATGACACTGCGCACGGTAGACACACGAACATTCAGGTCTTTGGAGATGGACTTGTAGCCTTGAGATTGCTCATGCTTCCTCACAATTTGGTTTCTCAAGTCCTCAGACAGTTCTTTGGTCTTATTTCTTTTCTCCATACTCAATGTGGTATACACAAGGACACAGGACAGAGGTTGAGTCAACTTTAATCCATGTCAACTGGCTGCAAGTGTGATTTAGTTATTGCCAACACCTGTTAGGTGCCACAGGTAAGTTACAGGTGCTGTTAATTACACAAATTAGAGAAGCATCACATGATTTTTCGAACAGTGCCAATACTTTTGTCCATGTTTGGTGTGAAATTATATCCAATTTGGCTTTAGGACAATTCTTTTTGTGCTTTTTCATTTAAGACAAATTAAATGAAGATAATACCAAAGAATTTGTGTTTGCAATCATTTTCAGGAAGAAACTGAGTATTCTGACAGAATTGCAGGGGTGTCAATACTTTTGGCCACAACTGTATTATGCCTAGCTCATGCTTTTGGAAACCTGCATCAGTCAATTTTTCAGATTAGTAAGACACTTACTCCAAATTTGGGAGGAAAATGGGGGGTGCATCTTGTAATTCTAAGTGAGCTTATTGGGAATCTTGGCGGCAGTGGAGCATGGTCACAGGAAGCAGGGTCGCTGCTTCAAAAGGTCGGTGGTGACAGGAGTGCGGCGATGCTGCACGGACTGGGTGCTCATTAGCTGGCACTGGTGAGCGGTCCTTTTTCCCCAGTTTCCTGCAGTGGGCCTCAGGAAAATGGCCACCAGAGGTGGCGCATGTGTAGATTGAGCATTCCCAGCTGCCATTTTTCTGAGGCCCACTGCAGGGAATCGAATGGGAAAGGGACTCCGCTCACAGCCACCATCTGAGTGCCCAGGGACCACCCCATTCCTTAAATTCTGCAAAATATGGTAGGTGGGCTCTGATTGCTACAGAAATGTCAAACATGTTGATGCAAAAAGTGGTTTAGGCACAGTGGGGTTCAGAAGGGAGAGAGCATTTGGATTTGGGCGAGCAAAATGTTACAAGTAATGTATAAACCCCTATATTTCCATTGACAGATCACAAACCTAAGTAGGGACTTGCTTTTGTGGACTGAGTTGAAGCTTTTGCTTTCCTGTGCCACACACGATCGCTATGACGTATCTAGACAATCGGTCGGGAACCCCTACCTAACCATGATGTATAGGCATGTCATGAAAGAGTAAATAGATCAGACTTTTACACATGTGGCAATACCAAATATACTTAGGTTTCACAATTTTTATTGTATTTCCCCAAGTCCCCCCCTTTACATTGGTGCATGGTGAAAGGTAGATGTACCCATTATAATTAACGTAGATAAATGTGCATAGAATAGTTTTTACTTACTTTTTCTGACTAGTGTGAAAACCATTACAACCACTGGAATACACTGTCAACACAAGAACCTTTTACTTTTAATCATAAAATGACTAAAACCAAAAGAAAAAACAAGTATTTTCCCTTCAACTTTGTTTATTGATGTACTAAACATGGAAAAAATACAAAGGATTCAAACACAAAATAAAACACATACAGCCTGTTAAATATATATTCTGTTAAGTTTTTAACAGATGTGTTAAGGTCATAGAGTACAAGTTCAAAGAAAACACCAGTCTCACATTTTACCAAGTGCTCAGAGAAACACTGCAAAGTGAGGATACATTTCCATGCTCTTTTACCAATGCTAGATATATCTTAATTGTATGAGTGTGCAAATATGTATTCCAATACTGCAAAACATATTTCTACATCTGTATATAAATATATCACACATTTTTTCTTAAAGCAGCTGTAAGGAGGACCTGTGAAACTGGCCATGTCAGTTTTTAGCAGCCTGAAAATATGGAGGAAGCCTGAAAAGGAGCATGAAAAGTTTCCTTAACACTTTGGCATACACTTTTACAGTATATGTACTGAACTACCATAAATATGAAAAAAATGAACATATATAAAACAAAAAAAATATGCAGAAGCAAGTCATATAAAGGAATGTTATTCATAAGCACACCTTGCTCGGCTTTAGAGGAAGCATTTTAATTTGTGCAAAAAGTAAACCACAAGAGAAAAAGAATTTAAATAAAAATCACTTAATACCTGTAGAAGGCACCTAACCATCCACTTAATTGAGAACCCCACTATTACTTTCATATTTAACCATCACAATCTTTAAGTGGTTTATGAATAATGTGAACTGGATTTTCCAAAGAATATACAAAATTAATTCAGTTACTTTTATACAATATACATAAATTATCACAAATGTGCACACAAATTGTATCCAGACTCCATATGATACAAATAATAAAGAGTAACAAATGAAAATTTCAAGTTCTCAGGACCAACATAAAATTATGGTGCTTAAGTAACAATATAGTTACGGAACATACACAACTAAAAATACAAATACAAAAATGTCATAATATCACTTTGCTTAACAAAATAACCAAAAGTTTAGTGAACGTAAAGTTGAGACCCAGCAGCAAAAAGATGTGTACAATCTACCAGCAATCCTCCAGAAAGCTGCAGACATCATGGGTAGGGTTCTTTTTCCTCTACTCAAATGATTATAGGATAATATGTACAATACATAAAAGCTCAGGTGCTAGCTTTAAACAGAATCACAATTCTTTAAGAACAAAATTGTGCTACTTTGTAAGTTGGCAATGCCAACGCTTCTTACACAAAATTTTAAATTGTAGAAATAAAACTAAATTATTCAAAGACTGCAAGTACATCACTAAACACCATGAGCGCCTTCTGAAGGGAATGCTTAAGGAAGAACAGATTTTTTTTCCCCAAAAAAAAAAAAATCTTTCGACTGTTTAATTGTTCTTACCAGCTCATTTATACTTAGATTTTTTTTACTCTATTAGTTTGAAAATTACAAACTGATGTGAGCAATTATAGAATAACTAGGATGACCAACAGGAAAAATTACATTATTATAACCAAGCAAGAGCAATTTTTGATCCTTAATAGAAAAACGACAACAAAAAGTAAAAGGGAATTAAAAAATGCACCCCTTTTATGTCACTTTCATTCCCCACCAGTAGTAGGGCAGTATCCTTCTCTCCAAAAATACTGATCACACAAATATCCTGGCAAGTGTTAAAAGCTCACAAGGTTTCCATATGAAGTAGATTTTGCAAAGTATTCAAGTCAAAATAGTTTGTTCCAGGACCAGTAAAAAGTTTGTTCAAATTTTTTTATTTTGCTTTTTTATAAAAATAGATGCTTTTTCTCATTTGAAACCCACATCAAAGAGGTTCTCTCTTTGGCAAGGTACTACTTTATGAAAAGTCCGCAGTAATCTTACAATAGGCTTTATTAGAACTGAGGCCACCCTTGCCCCTAAACCAAAATAATGGTTACAACATAAAGCTTTATACTTTACAAAGAAAAAAAAAAAAAAAAAAAAAAAATTATATATAAAATAACTTTTCATTAACACTGAGAAATGTATTACAGAATGAAAGAAAAAACATCGGAACACAAAGCTTTTTTTATCCTCAAACACAGGATCACAATAAGGTAAAAACAAATTAACGTTCTTCCCATTGCAAAAATAGTAAAAGGCCCCAATTAAAGGCATTAGAATGCAATGGGACAGGTAAAAACCCCGTTACCTATCGTCCATATTCAAACATAAAAAATAAGAAATTTATAGACCAGTAATAACAAAATCTCACAAATGTTAAGTTTGCTAAACCATACGTAACGTTGCCTACCTCACCCCCACACACAGATTAAGAACTATCAAAGTAGAAAGCTTCGCAACTTGCCTTTGAGGATTGTGTGTGTTAACAGGAGTGAGGTTAACTTGTTAAGCTTTGTGCGTTTTGCTAGTTTTGAAAGACACCTGCAAAACTCTGTCACCAAGGCGGTACCCATTAAGACTGGCGATAGCCATTGCTGCCTCATCGTAGTTTGTCATTGTCACAAAACCAAAGCCCTTGCATTTGTTTGTGTTGAAGTCACGGATTACTTTAACATTGGTGACAGCTCCAAAGGGTCCAAACATCTGCCACAAGATGCTCTCGTCTGCGTCGGGTGCCAAGTTGTACACAAATATGCACCATCCAGTGCCTGCATGCCCAGGGAAGTTTATACCAGCTAAACTGGTCATACCATCGATTGTCACTGGCGAGAATCTACTAAAAAATAGAAGTAAGAAAGTAACCTGTTAGCAATGCCTACTGATAACCTGTATAAATATGAAGTTAACAAAAAAATTTTTATTTAGAGACATGCAAACAAAACTTATGCAAAACATTGCAATATATTCTATACACAAAAGTGCAGAAAAGATGGATCAGAGAACATAAAAAAAATAAAACATTGGGTGGGAGGTATGCCACATGGAAACAAATGAGTTGATAAATTTTGTTTTCATAACCGGGAACGTAACAGCACATTTCATTATTGCATTAATAGAAATTAAGTGTTCTCATCTGTATAAAATCCATATTTATCATGCTTACAGAGGTAGTTCTATATATACACACACATTCGCACCACACAGTATAAATACATCACTAACACCACAGGGTCATGACAAAGCTATAGTAAAGTTAAATATTGTTTTAAAATATGCTACCTAGAGTACAATGCGGAATTAAAGGTCAGTCTTAACTGTAAGTGTGGTGGAGTACAATGACCCAAATTAGAATGCCTCCTAATAACTGGCATTTTTTTGGCAGTCCATGCACCAGAAAAGCAATTCTAGTTATGAGTTTTTAGAATTTGCAAAAAAAACAAAGGCTAAGTTCTGTAATAAATTATAGTAAATCTGTCAATTGGACGTCTCACTATTTTGTTTTCAAAAGTATATATATATCACAAGAAGCTGTACTTTTTTGTGCAAATGTGACTATCACTCTAAACGGAACTTGTGCCCACTAATTTCTCATAAGCTATGGCCACCACCTTTCCATCTTGTGTTACAGCATTCTGGAATGCTGTATATAAGTCTCCAGGCCACCCTGCAAAACGGGAAACAGACATTTTATTATATTCACCTAAGGGGCCTTGCGGTCCAATGGGCGTTTCTGGTGCCTCCCCTTCTTATTGCGATGTAGTCCTCCTCCTGTGCTTTGTGAGGACGACGTGTCCTACGTCATCCACACGGTTCCAAATTACCTTCATGCACAGGGGTACTTTCTGTCCTGCTGAGGGACGAGCAGAGCACTGGGGAAAGGCCAAAGACTGCCAGCGCTTGCATACTACAGCACTGTGTTCTGCCCTCAGGAGGGCAGAGAAATGGGCCTGTACAGGAGCACGTCTTAGAAAAGTGTGTATGACGTAGGAAGTAGAGAAGGGTAGCATTGCAAGAAGAGGGGAGGTGCCGGACCAAGAACAGAAACGCGCATTGGACCGGATTCCGCTCCATAGTACAATAAAAGGTTGTTTTTGTTTTTCAGGGTGATGTGAAGACATGCTGTAGCACAGGGCTAAAAGTTGGTGGCCTTAGTTTATAAGAGAAAAGCTGGTGACAAGTTCTTTTTATCACATATATAGCAACCATATCGTATTTTTGAACTATAAGACGCATTTTTTTTTTGCAAAAAAGCCCAATGGGTGAGAGAATTGTTTCCTGTGGAATGCTGCCAAATACAGTCTGGCTGGGAAAGCTGACATCAGAACTCTGGTAAGGCTGGTTTCACATTAGCATTTTTGTGCGCAGCGCATCGTGCGCATCCATGCGCATGCGTCCCTATGTTTAACATGGCGTACGCATGGTCTTGCGTTTGCATGCGTTCGTCTGCATGCGTTTTTTCGAGGTGAGCGACTAGACGCGCCGGACGCAACATGTTGCATTTTTGGGTCCGTCCAAAGTCAGCAAAAAAACGCATGCGTACGCTTACGCACGGAATGCGTTAAAACAATGCATTACAGTCTATGGGAACGCAGGCGTACGCATGGACATGAGTATGCCTGCGCTTGCGTACGCATGTGTTTTAAGAGTAAACATGTCTAGACACTGGTTTAAACCACCCCCTTCCCACGACACACCCACTGGTGTCCCATTGGTGGAGTCTGCTTCAAGGATTTTTCAAGAATTTTCCTCCTGTGAAATGTGACACCTAGAGAACGCATGAGCATAAAAAACGCAAACGCATGCACGTTTTTGCATGCGTTTCTACTTGCGCACGATGCGCTGCGTACAAAGATGCAAATGTGAAACTAGCCTTCGTAAAATTCTTTTTTCACATACTAAGTAAATTAATGCTGTAATAATGGCCAAACAAGTACAAATTGATTTACACTTTGCAAGAGACTGGGCTGCAGATCCTCATGCAGCTGTCTGTGCTCTGTAAGCACTATATATTGAGTGTTTATGCGTGACTTCTCAGATTTGTGTATTGTTAAATAATCATCTTCAGCCATCCTCACAAATTTGGGCTGGAATAGCTTCTATATACACCTAGCTAGATTGTGAAGAGTATTTAGGCAACAGAGTAAAATGCCATTAATGTTAACACACCAGGTATTTATCCAAAATAAATTGCTTCTGACACTTTTAGTTTTTTCAATCTAGGGTGCGTCTTCTAGTCCAAAAATACAGTAAATTGTTTGGTCAACTTACTGCAAAAAGAATTATTTTTCTATTGGCTATTTAGACCCTTTCACTAGAGGCAAAATCACATGTATTTACAGCGCGCTCATTGCAAAGGGGAAAAAAAAGACGCAATTATTTTTCAGACAGTCCTTTTTGTTTTTCATGTTCAAGTCCACTACCATTTTTGTGATATGAATCAAGTCTAGTAGAAGGATATACAGAAATTGGATGCTCATGTGGATGGGCCCCGGTGAAGATATAATTTATATATGCTACATAGTACATAAATAAGACTGCCTTTATTTATGAACCCAGACATTTGTCTTCATTTTTGCACTTTAGAGTTTGAGAAGTTTTGAATGATACCATTAACTGTGCCATATATTGTGTACTGATAAAGAAAAAAAAAAAAAAAACAATTCTGCCATTGTTTTTACAGAGTAAATTGTGACCTGGCAATGTAATTCCCAAGCTCAGTATAGTTAAGGCAATACTGTTTATATAGTTTTGCCATTTTCTAAGACCAGTAACTATTTTCCATCCTTAGCGTTAGGTGCCACTTTGTTTTTACACGCTAGAGCTGACATTTCTACAGATTTTTTTTCTGGTACAAATGACATCTTGATCGCATTCTAAATAATATCTTGGTCCTCCTGGAAAGCTCAACTACATGCTGTGCTTAATAGTAGAACTGCAGTTTGATTACTTATACTATTATACTGCAGTACCACAGTATTGCACATTATTGTCAAACGATCGCAGGTTCAAGTACCCCGGGCTAAAAAAATTAAAAATTAAGTGACTTTAAAAAAAAGTACTTATTTTAAATTTAAATGGGAAAACAAGAGAGTGATTAAAACTTTTTTTTTTTTTTTTTTAATGTCAGACTTGGTATGATCGTGAATGAGAAAGTCAAAATCTATCATAATATAAAATGTTTGTGTGTATGTACTTGAACCTACGATCGTTTGATTACTTATACTATTACACATGGTCAAAATTGTTGGCACCCCTCATTTAATGACAGAAAAACCCACAATGGTTACAGAAATAACCTGACAAAAGTAATAAATCAAAGATCTATGAAAATGAACAAATGAAAGTCAGACATTGATTTTCAACCATGCTTCCACAGCATTGCCAACCTGCAGTTCTACTATTAAGCACAGCATGTACCGTAGTTGAGCTTTCCAGGAAGACATGGCAGCCACTGCAGCATTCAGTAAGCCCCTGACCACCATATCCCATCTGGTCATGGGGTGGCAATGGGGGCTGGTGCACATGCACACATTCATAATCACTATTACATTTAAATCATTAACCCCTTTCCTACATTGGACGTAATATTCCATCCATGTAACCTGGGACCCAAGTCCCAAGGACAGAATATTACGTCGCACGCGATCAGCAGCGCTCACGGGGGGGGGGGGGGGAGCATCCCAAAAATCAGAATAAAAAGCAATAAAAAAATGTCACATGCCTGAAAATGGTACCAATAAAAAAGTCAACTTGTCCCGCAAAAAATAAGACCTCACATGACTCGGTGGGTCAAAATACGGAAAAATTATAGCTCTCAAAATGTGGTGACGCAAAAACTAATTTTACAATAAAAGGCGTCTTAGCGTATGACAGCTGCCAAATATAAAACCCCGCCATAAATAGTAAATTAAACCCCCCCTTATCACCCCGTTCGGGAAAAATAAAATTAAAAAAATGTATTTATTTCCATTTTCCCATTAGGGTTAGGGCTAGGTCTAGGGCTGAGATTAGGGGTGTGTTGGGGTTAAGGTTGGAGTTAGAATTGGGGGGTTTCCACTGTTTGGGCACATCAGGGGCTCCCCAAACGTGCCATGGCACCCGATCTCAATTCCAGCCAATTCTGAGTTGAAAAAGTCAAACAGCGCTCGTTCCCTTCCGAGCTCTGCCATGCGCCGTAACAGTGGTCAACCCCCACATATCAGCGTACTCAGGACAAATTGCACAATAACTTTTGCAGTCCAATATCTGATGTTACCCTTGTTAAAATAAAAAATTGGAGTTGAAGTACCGTATTTTCCGCTTTGTAAGACGCACTTTTTTTCCCCAAAATTTGGGGGGAAAACAGGGGTGCGTCTTACAAAGCAGACATGCCTTACCTAGGCTGTGATCGGGGGCGTCCGGCGGTTGCTGGCCGCTGCTGCGGGTGTGTCCGGTGCCGCGTTGTGTGCCCGTCGATGCCCGGGGCTCTGCCAACATTGTGCGACAGGCCAGAGCCCCGGCATTTCCTCAGTTCCCTGTGTGCCGGTAAAAAGATGGCCGCCGGCGCGTGCACAGATGGGATCTCGGGACCCAGTTCTCGAGAGATGAGATTTGAAATCTCATCTCTCGAGAGGTGGGTCCCGAGATCCCATCTGCGCACGCGCCGGCGGCCATTTTCCCTGGGTTCCCTGTGTGCGCGCGGTGGTGCCTGCAAAAAAATGGCCGCCGCGCGTGCGCAGATGGGATCTCGGGACCCAGCTCTCGAGAGATGAGATTTCAGATCTCATCTCTCGAGAACTGGTCCCGAGATCCCATCTGCGCACGCGCCGGCGGCCATTTTTTTTTTACCGGCACTTCAGCGCACATATACAGGGAACCAAGGAAATGCTGGGGCTCTGGTCTGTCAAACAATGTCGGCAGAGCCCCGGGCATCGATGGACACACAACGCCGCACCGGAGCACCTGCAGCACCGGCCTCCAACCGCCGGACAAGTGGAGAAACCTGACACCAGCACAAGACTCTGCAGCAGCAACAGCACACATCGGAGCCCCCCCTCATCCCTGAATGCGGCCTGCAGCATCACTCCACGCCTGCCTCCTCCAGCAGCGAGCCTGGGACCCCTCTACACCGCAGCCACCAACCCCGGTAAGCAATAAGATGCAAGGATTATAAGAGGCACCACCATTTTATTAAAAAATATTTTTTTCTTATTTTTCTCCTCAAAAATTGTGGTGCGTCTTATAATCCGGAGCGTCTTATAAAGCGAAAAATACGGTAATTTTTTGTGAAAAAATGTTAAATGTTTATTTTTTTTTTTTAAACATGCAAAAAATTACTGTGAAGCACCTGAAGGGTTAATAAACTTCTTGAATGTGGTTTTGAGCACCTTGAGGGGTGCAGTTTAGACTGGTGTCACTTTTGGGTATTTTCTATCATATAGACCCCTCAAAGTGACTTCAAATGTGATGTGGTCCCTAAAAATAAAATGGTGTTGTAAAAATGAGAAATCGCTTGTCAACTTTTAACCCTTATAACTTCCTAACAAAAAAAAAATTTTAGTTCCAAAATTGTGCTGATGTAAAGTAATCATGTGGGAAATGTTACTTAAGGTTTTTGTGTGCCATATCTCTGTGATTTAAGGGCATAAAAATTCAAAGTTTGAAAATTGCGAAATTTTCGCCAAATTTCCGTTTTTTCACAAATAAACGCAAGTTATATGACTGAAATTTTACATATGAAGTACAATATGTCACGAGAAAATGTCAGAATCACCAGGATCCATGGAAGCGTTCCGGAGTTATTACCTCATAAAGGGACAGTGGTCAGAATTGTAAAAATTGGTTCGGGCATTAACATGCAAACCACCCTTGGGAGTAAAGGGGTTAATAAATGGCACCAATTGTTAATCTGCAGTTATCATAGCAAGCTCAATTTGCTGTAGCGGCCAGCTGTGTAACTGCATCTACCTTGTGTGAAGGGTCAAAGCCCTCTGCGACCTAACAGGAATATGCACATAAGTCATTAAAAGGGAACCTGTAACTACCCCAATGTCTTGTTAGGCTAGTTTCACACTAGCATTTTGGAGCGCAGCGACGGCCTGCGCACGGCCGCCGCTAAGCCCTGCCCCCTACCGCGCATCCGCCGGTAGCTCCGCCCACCGGCGCATGACGCTGCATGCGCCCTGCGTCCCCTATCTTCATCACAGAGGGCGCAGGCCGTGCGCAGTCTGCGCACAGTCTGCGTTTGGCGGCGCATGCGTCCTTTTGACGGTGCGCCGACCTGCGCCAAACGCAACCTGCTGCAGTTTGGTTGCGTCGGCGCACCGTCAAAAAGGCGCATGCGCCGCCAAACGCATACTGCGCACGGCCTGCGCCCCCTGTGATAAAGATAGGGGACGCAGGGCGCATGCAGCGTCATGCGCCGGTGGGCGGAGCTACCGGCGGAGGCGCGGCTTAGCGGCGGCCGTGCGCAGGCCGTCGCTGCGCTCCAAAACGCTAGTGTGAAACTAGCCTTAGTGATGCTCATTGCATCAACATGTTTTTCTCAACAAGACATCCTAGTATGTATCGCAAAAAACACTTTATACTTTGATGATTGCCTGCTGTTTCAGTCATAGATAGGGGTGGGCAGTTCTAGCTTTCCAGTGATGGTCAGTCAAATGCTTTTTCTAATCATATCACAATTCATTCACTTCACCGCAATCTCCCAGCGCTTGCACAATGACTATCAGCTCCCTGGGCATGCGCACTCAATCTGCGGAGCCACTGAGTGTCACAATGATGCACACGTCCACCAGCCACTGACTCAGTGGCTCCGGAGAATGTGCATATATGATATGAAGCTGGGACTTGCAAACAAATTGAGTGTGCATGCCCAGGGAGCGGTCATTGTGCGGGACCTGCTAAGAGATTGTGGTGACGTAGGGAATAGTGAAGGGAAGGAATTATGATGCCATGGCATGGAGAATTTGAAAAAGCATTTGACTAACCGTGTCTGGAAAGCTAGAGATCTCCACCCCTATTACTGAAGCAGAAGGGATGTGGGGCGAAGTATAACAAGTAATTTTTTTGCAATTATTGGGACATTTTCCTTGAGAAAAACATGTTTGTGATGCAATGTGCTTTTAAAATCTGATTAAAATCTGCAAACAGCTTGTAAAAAAGCAAGCAACATTGTAATTTTATTAATAATCTTATTAGTTCAGAAGAATGGAGGGATTATTAATGTTTTATTTAATTCAATTTGGATAGGTTACCAAGCATGCACAGGGCACACAAGCTCTTTAATATTTATCTACAGCTGACTGAATCACTGGAGAGCACATATCTCACCTACTCTAGTGTCCATGCACTCCTCTGATGCTGCTGAAGCATCAAACCACGTGCACAGTTCCCACCAGCAGCGCCACTATGCCACTGGTTTTATTTTCAGGAGAGTGCCATACCTGGCAAACAGGAAGCAAGAGTGATGGCCTCCTGAAGAGGAAACAGACTAACCCTATAAAGGGAACCAGTCACCAGAAAAAACGGTTGAAAAAAGTACTAACCTGCCTGGCACCCTCATGTAGCCGAAGGCTGTGGGGGGGGGGAAATTAACTTTATTCTCGACAGCATTCGGTTTTAGTCACGAGGGCAACGCTGGTTCAGTCACTGCTCTAAGAATACAGAGTGGCGGCTGTTACCGCGTTCCTGACACACCCTCGGCATTGGGGGTTCAGCTGTCAGTCAGGGCCAGGGGCGCGGTTACAGCACTCTGTATACTTTAGAGTGGTGACTGAACCAGCGCTGACGCCGCCCCCGTGACTGTAATTGGGATGGTGCAGTGTGGAGTAAAGTTTATTTTCTCCCCACAGCTTTTGGTTACAGTTCGTAATGCTATGAGAGAGAGAGAGAGAGAGAGAGAGAGAGAGAGTGTGTGAGTATTTCGGGTTAAAACAGTGTCTGGAGGACAGCAACTTTTGGCGGATCCGCAAAAAAAACGGATGCAACGGACGGCAATCCGTCACAATCCGCCCATAATGCAAGTCAATGGGGAAAAAAACGGCTCCTCAAAAAAAGATTGCGGATCCGTTTTTTTCAAAACCTGGCGGATTGTGACTGATTGTAAAAAACTGAAGTGTGAAAGAGGCCTAAGGAGGCATGTTTCTACATGTGTTTGAGTTATAATTGCAAAAAAAACTTTTACCACGTAGAAATTTGATCACAAATAGAGATGAGCGAATTTGTTCGGACTGGGTTCCGAATACGATCGGCATCGAATATTGTTTTTGCAGTAGTCGTTGAACACAGCCGAACGTTATTTGAGTCAGTGGGAGTAGAAATTACAAAAGATGTTCGGAACTGATCATTAAACATACATTCGGCACAAAGTGTGTTCGAATATGTCAATCAGATTTGGAGACAAAAACCAAATTCGCTCATTTCTAATCACAAATTGCTTGTGCGTATTTCCAACCCAGGCAAATGTACTGGCTCGTAATTAAACCCCATTAAATATTCACAGCATTTATTGATTGCTTCAGTACTCCACAAAGGATGACATTGTAGTAGATTACTGGAGCCGGGAAAGGTTTCCACATGAGCTTACTTACTGTGACTCCGTCACTAATTCACCAAGTGTATGTATTAAATATCTTCAAGGCTCATGTACATACCTAATAATCATTCCTCCAGCCTGATTATGGAGCCCAACAATAGTAGTGTAGTAACTGATTCACTTGGATTCCTTTACCTGGTACTGTTCATTTGTTAGTAGGCAGAAATCACAGTGCATATCCTAGACATTTCATCATAACATTTTATAATGTAAACAATGTCTATTCACAACTTGGTCCAAACCAGGTCACCAAATTATTGGGGAAAAAAAAAACAAGTACAGTAACAAAATTGACTGAAATGGATACAGCACAAAGTACTTTAAAGGGGTAAATTTTCATTAACAAATCTTGGAATAAAAATAAGTTACACAACTGGATGTGTTAAAAAGAGAAATAATGTTCCTGTGCTGAGCTAATCTTATACATGTGCCCCTACTGTGTAATGGATGAGTCTCACTGTACAGGAACATGGTCTGACCATACCACAGGTCCTGGGCGGGGGGGGGGGGGGGGGGGCGTAAAAGAGTATACAAGCATTACAGCCAGGGATCACAGCTGATTTCTTTTGTGCAATAAAGCATCTCCCTGCCTGTTTTTAAGCGAAGAATTACCTTGGAAAGAATCAGCTATGATCACGGGCTGTAATGTTTGTATACTCTTGCTCCCGCCCTTTCCCAGGAGCTGTGGTATGATCAGACCATGTTCCTACACGGTCAGACACAGCCATTACACAGTACACAGCTGGGGCACATTTATAAGATTCTCTTAGCACAGGAACACTTTTTTAAACACATCCAATTGTGATTATTCAAAGATCTGTTAATAAAAATGTTGATTAAAATTAACTTCATTCATGAGAAAACCCCTTTAAAATAACCACAGCAGCGTTTTTTCTTTATTGCACCGCTGGAGTGGTGCTTTACATTTAAGTCCCCTGCCTTTATAGTTTCCAAGTGTCGCTCCTTTCTGTGTTCAGCAAAAAGCGACCTGCCAGCAGCTCAAGTGTGGAGCAAGCCAAAGGTCACACCAATACAAGTCTATGAGAACCTTGTTCTGGCTCTCAGACATGCATTGATAGATTGTGAGGTAGCTTCTGACTTCAAGCCAGTCAGAAGCTACGCTCACAAGATGGCAACACTTGACCAGAGCAGTGCTGAAAAACTGTGAAGACACTGGTACACGACCAGGGGCCTTACATGTAAAGCGCCACTCCAGGACTGAAGGAAATAAAAAACAGCTGGAGTGCTACTGTGAGGTGTTCAGCAACAGTGGTGTACTTCAATATGATCTATGCAACCATAAATTTGTTACTTATTGAGGATATATTTACCAGCTTTTTACATTTACATATAAGTAAAGAAATCATACCAACACAGAATGGAATGAAAAAAAATGACAATATGGATCCAAAATGTGATTTGCCTTACAAAAACGAAGACAATGAGGAAAAAAGGTAGTTTTCAGTCACAAGCGTATACTGAAGTGAAGACACAAACTAAAAACAATGCACAAGGACAAGCGCCACAACTTGAAAAAGAAATTACCTCTTTATTCCTCCATAAGCCATATTGAGCAAATTGTCCAACCTGCAAAACACATTTGGCAGATTGTTCAGTCTTGGCACAAACTGCCCCTTTAAAATTATGTGGAGCGTCAGACCTGACCATCAAATATCTTTGGTTACCACATGCGGGTGGCAATCCAATATCAATTATCCTTTGAATACTACTTGAATTTAGGTATTTTTGTACATAATCCTGACATCACCACTTTTAGGCAATTGGGTCAATAGTTCATGGAATTAACAACTGTAGCAATGCAAGCACAATAGTAGACTTCTGTTTACATCAAGGTAAATAAAAGCAGTTACTGGATAGTAACTTTAAAATACAAAATTTGGAAAGAATTATGGAAAAAAAAAAACCTGAATTTAGAGATTTTCCAGTAAGATGCCCGAAAAGGTTTTCAGTCTCTGGGATCTAAATAACAGACTACCACTCTCTGCTTCAATATGTGGGATTTTGATGATTGTGGGTAACTCAGCATTTGGACCTCCACTAATAAATGTTATTATAGAATATAAGGCCAGACAGCTCTGAATGAAAACTTTTCTAAACTAGACATTCTTTTGCTGAGGTAGGCATTTAAACGTAATCTTTGCGATGATACCAACTGGGCTTCCAGAAGCATGATTGGGGTGTTGGATTATCGTTCTGAATGCAACCAGGGCGATTTGGCTTGGGGGCCCAATACGTTCCATTTAAAGTTAATTTCCTGGCAAAGATTCATAGTTCAATGGACTGACTAAAGGTAATGACTTAAAGGGGTTGTCTGGTCTAAAAACTACAAGTCTGCAGTCACATTGACTTGTAAACCTGTGAATTCTCACATTGTGAGGATTCTCTGGTGTCAGCTCTGGGAAAAGTGACCATATTACTGTAAGCATGCAATATGCATATTTCTGGCCACAATCAGACTAGACAGTTTCCAGCCTCAATCAGTACACTTGCATTGAGCGAGGTCGCTATAGTATATTTTCGGTCACATGGTCACCTTTCCTGGAGCAGACACCGGAGAATACTCAGCTTGCAAGATGTGAGAATTCACAGGTCTACAGTAACAGAGTGACTGCAGACTTGTAATTTTAAACTAGACAACCTCTAATTTAAGTAATTAAATAATAAAATGGAGAAGTACACACACTATGAACAATCAAACAAGATTTTTATACATTTTTACAAGTGTTTATTTTTTTCACTTCGGAAAGTCATGCCTCTCTTTAGGCCTTTTGAATCATCTGTTCCTGCTGGGAACGGCATGAGAAAGATCATTCTTAAAAAAAAAAAAAGGGGTGGTCCAGTACATAACATGTCATTTCTAAATATCCATCTTCACACCCAAACCACTTTTGTAATTAGCTTTATTATACAATACAAAAAAACCCCCCAGAGGATTCCTATTATTGATGCCCCCACACATGTAGCAAAAAAAAAAAAAAAAAATCTACAGAGGAAAATAGGCAGTGCTATCAAAAATCCTGAACAGTCAATACTTAGTAAATATCTATACCAAAATAGCTACAACTAATGTGACACAGGACAAAACAGAAAATGATCGATCAACATGTGATTTATACAAGCAGTACAGACACAAGTGAAAGTTAATCAAAACATAGCTCCATTATGTACCGTATATATGCTGCGTTTTCCAGCTCAATTTTTTGTGCTGAAAACGCCCCCCCCCCCCTTCGTCTTATACACGCATCATTGTGACAGAAGACGGCGGGGAAGGAGGAGCGACGGGTCACAAAAGGCAGGAGTTGGCTGTTGAGGCTAACTCCTGTGCCCGCTGCTAAAGAGAAATTAATATTCACTGCACTGACAATGAATATTGATTTCTTATAGCGCGCAGTTACAGCCGCAGCCATCAACCGATCACGCTTCCACGCTCATTAAGGTAATGACTATTCACCTCTCTCCACTCCATTGGCGTGGAAAGAGATGAATATTCATTCTCTTAATGAGCGGGGACATATGATCGCTTGGCCGCAGGAGCTGCTAACACCGAAACCAGATGCTGCAAGGGCGCACAGGGAAGGCAAGTAGGATTTTTTATGCTCTTCTCATGGAGACCACGCACACATGGATAGGGATGAGGAGCCATGCATGCAAGGATGGGAATAAGGAGCTACGCAGAAAAAGATGGGAATAAGGAGCCACGCAGACAAGGATGGGACTAAGGAGCCATGCTGACCAGGATAAGGATGAGGAGCCATGCTGACCAGGATAAGGATGAGGAGCCATGCATTCAAGGATGGGACTAAGGAGCCATGCATTCAAGGATGGGACTAAGGAGCCATGCATTCAAGGATGGGACTAAGGAGCCATGCATTCAAGGATGGGACTAAGGAGCCATGCATTCAAGGATGGGACTAAGGAGCCATGCATTCAAGGATGGGACTAAGGAGCCATGCATTCAAGGATGGGACTAAGGAGCCATGCATTCAAGGATGGGACTAAGAAGCCATGCATTCAAGGATGGGACTAAGGAGCCATGCATTCAAGGATGGGACTAAGGAGCCATGCATTCAAGGATGGGACTAAGGAGCCATGCATTCAAGGATGGGACTAAGGAGCCATGCATTCAAGGATGGGACTAAGGAGCCATGCATTCAAGGATGGGACTAAGGAGCCATGCATTCAAGGATGGGACTAAGGAGCCATGCATTCAAGGATGGGACTAAGGAGCCATGCATTCAAGGATGGGACTAAGGAGCCATGCATTCAAGGATGGGACTAAGGAGCCATGCATTCAAGGATGGGACTAAGGAGCCATGCATTCAAGGATGGGACTAAGGAGCCATGCATTCAAGGATGGGACTAAGGAGCCATGCATTCAAGGATGGGACTAAGGAGCCATGCATTCAAGGATGGGACTAAGGAGCCATGCATTCAAGGATGGGACTAAGGAGCCATGCATTCAAGGATGGGACTAAGGAGCCATGCAGACAAGGATGGGACTAAGGAGCCATGCAGACAAGGATGGGACTAAGGAGCCATGCAGACAAGGATGGGACTAAGGAGCCATGCAGACAAGGATGGGACTAAGGAGCCATGCAGACAAGGATGGGACTAAGGAGCCATGCAGACAAGGATGGGACTAAGGAGCCATGCAGACAAGGATGGGACTAAGGAGCCATGCAGACAAGGATGGGGATAAGGAGCCATGCAGACAAGGATGGGGATAAGGAGCCATGCAGACAAGGATGGGGATAAGGAGCCATGCAGACAAGGATGGGGATAAGGAGCCATGCAGACAAGGATGGGGATAAGGAGCCATGCAGACAAGGATGGGGATAAGGAGCCATGCAGACAAGGATGGGGATAAGGAGCCATGCAGACAAGGATGGGGATAAGGAGCCATGCAGACAAGGATGGGGATAAGGAGCCATGCAGACAAGGATGGGGATAAGGAGCCATGCAGACAAGGATGGGGATAAGGAGCCATGCAGACAAGGATGGGAATAAGGAGCCATGCAGACAAGGATGGGGATAAGGAGCCATGCAGACAAGGATGGGGATAAGGAGCCATGCAGACAAGGATGGGGATAAGGAACCATGCAGACAAGGATGGGGATAAGGAACCATGCAGACAAGGATGGGGATAAGGAGCCATGCAGACAAGGATGGGGATAAGGAGCCATGCAGACAAGGATGGGGATAAGGAGCCATGCAGACAAGGATGGGGATAAGGAGCCATGCAGACAAGGATGGGGATAAGGAGCCATGCAGACAAGGATGGGGATAAGGAGCCATGCAGACAAGGATGGGGATAAGGAGCCATGCAGACAAGGATGGGGATAAGGAGCCATGCAGACAAGGATGGGGATAAGGAGCCATGCAGACAAGGATGGGGATAAGGAGCCATGCAGACAAGGATGGGGATAAGGAGCCATGCAGACAAGGATGGGGATAAGGAGCCATGCAGACAAGGATGGGGATAAGGAGCCATGCAGACAAGGATGGGGATAAGGAGCCATGCAGACAAGGATGGGGATAAGGAGCCATGCAGACAAGGATGGGGATAAGGAGCCATGCAGACAAGGATGGGGATAAGGAGCCATGCAGACAAGGATGGGGATAAGGAGCCATGCAGACAAGGATGGGGATAAGGAGCCATGCAGACAAGGATGGGGATAAGGAGCCATGCAGACAAGGATGGGGATAAGGAGCCATGCAGACAAGGATGGGGATAAGGAGCCATGCAGACAAGGATGGGGATAAGGAGCCATGCAGACAAGGATGGGGATAAGGAGCCATGCAGACAAGGATGGGGATAAGGAGCCATGCAGACAAGGATGGGGATAAGGAGCCATGCAGACAAGGATGGGGATAAGGAGCCATGCAGACAAGGTTGGGGATAAGGAGCCATGCAGACAAGGATGGGGATAAGGAGCCATGCAGACAAGGATGGGAATAAGGAGCTATGCAAACAAGGATGGGAATAAGGAGCCATGCAGACAAGGATGGGGATGAGGAACCATGCATACCAGGATAGGGATGAGGGGATAATGCATACCTGGCTTATTCTTGAGTCAATTTTCCCAGTTTTTCGTGGCAAAATTAGGTGCCTCGACTTATACTCTGGTCAGCTTACACACAGGTATATACGGTAATAATATTGTGGCAAAAGAATCCAAGTACATGATCATGAAGCTTCATGAACATAGTAGAACTAGCCTATGTAGGTATAATGAAAAACTATGGAATATGCATCAATATATCAAATACTATAGTGAAAGATACCATGCACAGGAATAGTCAAAAAGGCAGATGTTAATGTATCAAAGCAGCATAATAATAAGCACCACTCTTGGAGATTGTGATAAATAGTGTGGGCCTGTACAACACCTCAACGCGCGCTTCACTGCCACCTGCAGTTTCATGATGAGGTATTTGAGCACCATGTTTGACTGATTAAAGAGTGCCTAATAATAATTGGCCAGTGATCAGTGAGCATGTTACTGCCTTGTTGCTGCTCCGGTGATCCCATGGCCAGATGCACGGGAGACCAGTCACTGGAATAAGCACTGCTCCACAGCACCTGATCAGAGTCATTCCAGCGATTTGTCTTCCAGGCAGCTGACTATGTGATCCCGACAATGTCATGTGCCCCAGTGAAGCATTGCATTAACATGGCAGTGACAGGCTCACTGATCAATTATTTACATTAGGCACACTATTTAAACACTCCAACATGGCACTTATACTTCCTGTCGAAACCGCATGTGGCGGTGAAACACATGTCATGTGAAACAGCCCCATTCGATCACAGTAATCAAATGGTAATTATATCCATTTTTTACCATGCTGCTTTGATACATTAACATATGCTTTTTTGACTATTACTGTGCATAGCAAATTTATCTATTTCACTATAGAAATATACATCAACTGATAAACATTGGTACCTATGCAATAGTTTTTCATTATACTACAGTGGGTTTGGAAATTATTCAGACCCCTTTAAATTTTTCACTCTTTGTTTCATTGCAGCTACTTTTTAAACGCAAAAAAAGTTCATTTTTTTATTAATGTATACTCTGCACCCCATCTTGATAAAAAAACAAAAAACCCACAAATGTAGAATTTTTTGCAAATTTATTAAAAAAAGTACTGAAATATCACATGGTCATAAGTATTCAGACCCTTTGCTCAGACACTCATTTAAGTCACATGCTGTCCATTTCCTTGTGATCCTCCTTGAGATGGTTCTACTCCTTCATTGGAGTCCAGCTGTGTTTAATTAAACTGATTGGAATTGATTTGTAAAGGCACACACCTGTCTATATAAGACCTCACAGCTCACAGTGCATGTCAGGCCAAAAGAGAATCATGAGGTCAATGACACTAGCCAAGGAGCTCAGAGAAAAAATTGTGGCAAGGCACAAATCTGACCAAGGTTACAAAATAATTTCTGCAGTACTCAAGGTTCCTAAGAGCACAGTGGCTGCCATAATCCTTAAATGGAAGAAATTTGGGACCACCAGAAGTCTTCCTAGACCTGGTCGTCCAGCCAAAATGAGCAATCATGGGAGAAGAGCCTTGGTGAGAGAGGTAAAGAAGAACCCCAAAATCACTGTGGCCAAGTTCCACAGATGCAGATGGGAGAAAGTTCCAGAAAGTCAATTATCACTACAGCCCTCCACCAGTCGGGCCTTTCTGGCAGAGTCGCCCTACGGAATCCTCTCCTCAGCGCCAGAGATATGAAAGCCCACAGTGTTTGCTAAAAAAAAAAAAAAAAAAAACACATGAAATACTCCCAGACTATGAAAAAAAAAAAAAAAAAATTCTCTGGTTTGATGAGACGAAGATAGAACTTTTTGGTGATAATTCTAAGCAGTATGTGTGGAGAAAACCAGGCACTGCTCATCACCTGCCCAATACAATACCAACAGTGAAACATGGTAGTGGCAGCATCATGCTATGGGGGTTTTTCAGCTGCAGGGTCAGTAGGACTGGTTGCAATTGAAGGAATCATGAATGCGGCCAAGTACAGGGATATCCTGGATGAAAACCTCTTCCAGAGTGCTCTGGACCTCAGACTTGGCCAAAGGTTCACCTTCCAACAAGACAATGACCCCAAGCACACAGCTAAAATAACAAAGAAGTGGCTTCAGAACAACTCTGACCATTCTTGACTGGCCCAGCCAAAGCCCTGACCTAAACCCAATTGAGCATCTCTGGAGAGACCTGAAAATGGCTGTCCACCATCGTTCACCATTCATCCTGACGGAACTGGAGAGGATCTGCAAAGAAGAATGGCTAAGGATCCCCAAATTCAGGTGTGCAAAACTTGTTCATCATTCCCAAGACGAATCATGGCTGTACTAGTTCAAAAGGGTCCTTCTACTCAATACTGAGCAAAGGGTCTGAATACTTATGACCATGTGATATTTCAGTTTTTCTTTAATAAACTTGCAAAAATTTCTACATTTGTTTTTTTTTTTTTTCAGTCAAGATGGGGTGCAGACTGTACATTAATGAGAAAAAAATGAACTTTGTTTTATTGCAGCCATTTGCTAAATTCAAAAAAATGAAAAATTTAAAGGGGTCTGAATACTTTCTGTACCCACTGTACATAGATGGGCTAGTTCTAGTATGTTTTTGCAGCTTCATGATCATGTACTTGGATACCGATGTAACAATATTATACGTTATTACTAATGATGAGCGAACATGCTCAGATAACATGTTAGCGCCTCAATGTTTTGCGGCTATCACATGTTGATTTATCATTTGCTAATTTGTTCAGTATCATCACTTTTTTGTATAGCTTTAATAAATATTGACTGTTTTAGTATTTTTGATTGTGCTTTCTCTTTTCCACTGTAGATTTTTATTTTATTATATAATCTACACTTCTCCCCATCTACCTGATCCTTAAATGTATTTTTATTTACTGCACTCGGGGTGATGTTTATTTTGAGAAGAGTCTCTAACGGGACGTCATAAGATGCTGGAACTGAGCTCCCTTCCCTGCAGCATGCACAGTAAAGTCCAAAAGTTTGGACACCTCATTCAGAGTTTTCCTTATTTTCATGACTATGAAAATTGTAGATTCACTCTGAAGGCATCAAAACTATGGATTAACACATGTGGAATTATATAACAAAAAAGTGTGAAACAATTGAAAATATGTCTTATATTCTAGGTTCTTCAAAGTAGCCACCTTTTGCTTTGATTACCGCTTTGAACACTCTTGGCATTCTCCTGATGAGCTTCAAGAGGTAGTCACCGGAAATGGTCTTCCAACAGTCTTGAAGGAGTTCCCAGAGATGCCTAGCACTTGTTGGCCCCTTTGGCTTCACTCTGCGGTCCAGCTCACCCCAAACCATCTCGATTGGGTTAAGGTCTGGTGACTGTCGGCCAGGTCATCTGGAGTAGCACACCATCACTCTTTCTTGGTTAAATAGCCCTTACACAGCCTGAAGGTGTGTTTGGGGTCATTGTCCTGTTGAAAAATAAATGATTGCCCAACTAAACGCAGGCCGGATGGAATAGCATGCCGCTGCAAGATGCTGTGGTAGCCATGCTGGTTCAGTATGCCTTCAATTTTTAATAAATCCTTGTGTCACCAGCAAAGCACCCCCACACCATCTCACCTCCTCCTCCATGCTTCACGGTGGGAACCAGGCATGTAGAGTCCATCCGCTCACCTTTTCTGCGTCGCACAAAGACATGGTGGTTGGAACCAAAGATCTCAAATTTGGACTCATCAGATCAAAGTACAGATTTCCACTGGTCTAAAGTCCATTCCTTGTGTTCTTTAGCCCAAACAAGTCTTCTGCTTGTTGCCTGTCCTTAGCAGGTTTCCTAGCTCACTCTTTCTATCCTCCTTCTCCTAGTCGCAGGGGACATCTCTCCCAACCCCGGCCTCATGTTATAGCAAGTCAATCCCCCCAACTGCTACACTCAGAAATCCCTCAAATCTCATTAAAATTCCCTGCATGCCTTCTATCTATCTTAATTGTGTCCTTTGGAATTCTCGCTCAGTGAGTAATAAACTCGCCTTCATTCATGACTTATTCCTTTCAAATTCTCTTAACCTTCTGGCTCTTACTGAAACCAGCAGTCAGACACCACCGCTGCTGCTCTTTCATATGGTGGACTACACTTTTCTCATACCCCAAGATCAGACAATAGAGCAGGTGGAGGCATTGGTCTGCTCCTATCACCAAAATGTACCTTTCAGGTAATCCCTCAAGTACCCTCACATCTTTTGAGGTCCATGCCATCAGACTCTACACCCCCTTCTCCATGCGAGTGGCGGTGGTATATCGTCCTCCCGGCCCCTCCTATCAGTTTCTGGATCATTTTGCCACTTGGCTTCCACATTTTCTCTCCTGTGACATCCCTACCCTCATGGGCGATTTCAACATCCCCATTGCTCTTCCCCTCTCCCCATCTGCTACTCACCTTTTATCTCTAACTAACCTCCTCATTTGGCCTTTCGCAGCTTACTAATTCTCCAACACATGAAGACGGAAACTCCCTCGACTTGGTCTTCTCTTGGCTTTGTGCAGTGGATGTTTTCGCAAACTCCCCTCTCCCGCTCTCTGACCACAACCTCCTTTCATTCTCTATCAAGAACTGTCAAGCCACTCAGGTCACCCCCACTGTCCATACTTATATAGAAACTTACAGGCCATTAACACCCAGAAACTTATGAAGAACTTGCAGTCTTCATTGGCCCCTATCTCCTCCCTCATGTCCTGATTCTGCACTGAAGGATTTCAATGAAACACTTCAAAGTGACCTGGATGAATTTGCACCTCCTATACACAGAACACCACAACACAGATGGCGACAACCCTGGCACACCCTGCAAACATGTTTCCTGCAGCGGTACTCCAGGTGCGCTGAACGTCTGTGGAGAAAATCCTATCTACACGAAGATTTCATCCACTGTAAGTTTATGCTTAGAACATACAACACTGCCCTTCACCTCTCAAAACAAACCTATTTCAACACCCTCATCACCTCACTCTCCAATAACCCTAAACGTCTCTTTGACACTTCATTCTCTACTCAACCCAAGAGTGCAGGCCCCAACCACGGAGCTTCGAGCTGACGATCTGGCCAATTACTTCAAAGAAAAAATTGACCAGATCCAACAGGAAATCATCTCCCAATCACCACATACCATGCATTGTCCTCCTTCCCCCACTGCATCTAGCTCACTCTCTGATTTTGAACCAGTCACAAAAGTAGTAAGCAGGCTCCTTGCATCTTCTCGCCCAACCACTTGCACCAGTGACCCGTTTCCGTCACATCTCCTCCAGTCCCTTTCCCCTGCTTTCACCACTCACCTAACTAAAATATTTAACCTCTCTCTCTTCTGGGATCTTTCCCTCCCCATTTAAGCATGCCATCATACATCCACTACTTAAAAAACCATCCCTCGACCAAAACTGTGCCGCTAACTATAGACCTGTGTCTAATCTTCCCCTCACCTCTAAACTCCTGGAACGCCTGGTCCACTCCCGTCTGATCTGCTATCTCTCTGATAACTCTCTTCTCGACCCTCTTCAATCCGGTTTCGGCTCTTTACACTCTACTGAAACTGCCCTCACTAAAGTCTCTAATGATCTACTAACAGCTAAATCTAATGGTCGCTACTCCAAGCTAATTCTCTTGGATCTCTATGCAGCATTCGACATTGTGGATCATCAGCTCCTCCTCACTATGCTCCGCTCCACTGGCATCAAGGACACCGTTCTCTCCTGGGTTTCCTATCTCTCTGACCGCTCCTTTACTGTATCTTTTGCTGGTTCCTCCTCCTCTCATCTTCCCCTTACTGTTGTGGTTCCTCAAGGATCTGTCCTAGGCCCCCTCCTCTTCTCTTTGTACACTGCCCCTATTGGTCAAACAATTAGTAGATTTGGTTTCCAGTACCATCTTTATGCTGACGACACCCAATTATACACTTCTCCTGACATCACGCCTGCCTTTTTAGAAAACACTGGCGATTGTCTAAACGCTGTGTCTAACATGTCCTCAGTATATCTGAAACTGAACCTGTCAAAGACTGAACTACTTGTGTTTCCTCCCGCTACTAATGTACCTATATCTGACATTGCCATTTCCGTGTATGGTTCCACCATTACTCCCCAGCAACAAGGCCGCTGTCTTGGGGTCATACTTGACTCCGAGCTCTTCTTTGCCCCCCACATCCGATCACTGACTCACTCTTATCTGCACCTCAAAAACATTTCTAGAATTAGACCTTTTCTTACTTTTGAATCAGCAAAAACTTTTACTGTTTCTCTTATTCATTCTCGTCTGGACTATTTTAACTCTTCTAATCGGTCTCCCTCTTACCAAACTTTCCCCCCTCAATCTGTCCTGAATGCTGCAGCCAGGATCATATTCCTCGCCAATCATTACACCGATGCCTCTACCTTGTGCAAATAATTACACTGGCTACCCATCCACTCCAGAATCCAGAACAAACTTATTACCCTCACCCACAAAGCTCTCCATGGCACACCACCCTACATCTCCTCCCTCGTTTCAGTCTACCATCCTACCCGTGCCCTCCGTTCTGCTGATGACCTGAGGTTAGCATCCTCAATCAGAACCTGCCACTCCCATCTGTAATGTAAGACTATAAACGTGCTGCGCCAATTCTTTGGAATGTACTTCCCAGGTCAATACGATTAGTCCCCAATCCCTACAATTTTAAGTGTGCCCTGAAAACGCATTTATTCAGACTGGCCTACCGCCTCAACACATTATCCTAACTATCCCTGTGTGGCACAGTCAAAAGTTTTACCATAACCAGGTTCCCCGCATCATGTTCCCACATGCTTTATGCATCTGTTAGCCGTCTGTGTCTGTACTATTACACACTTAACATTATGGCTGGTCCAAACAATCAGGGCATTTGTTACCACCCACCTTTCTTGTCTACCTTTTTTCCTCAGATTGTAAGTTTGCGAGCAGGGCCCTCATTCCTTTTGGTATCTGTTATGATCTGTGTGATTGTTATGCTGTAATGTCTATCGTCTGTACAAGTCCCCTCTAATGTAAAGTGCTGCGGAATATGTTGGCGCTATAGAAATAAAATTTATTATTATATTAGCCATTTTACTATGAAGGCCTGCTGCACAAAGTCTCCTCTTAACAGTTGTAGTAGAGATGTGTCTGCTGCTAGAACTCTTTGTGGCATTGACCTGGTCTCTAATCTGAGCTGCTGTTAACCTAAGATTTCTGAGGCTGGTGACTCGGATGAACTTATCCTCCGCAGCAGAGGTGACTCTTGGTCTTCCTTTCCTGGGGCGGTCCTCATGTGAGCCAGTTTCTTTGTAGCGCTTGATGGTTTTTGCCACTGCACTTGGGGACACTTTCAAAGTTTTCCCAATTTTTCAGACTGACTGACCTTCATTTCTCAAAGTAATGATGGCCACTCATTTTTCTTTACTTAGAATTTGTATTATGGCAAGAAAAAAGCAGCTAACAGTCTATTCAGTAGGACTATCAGCTGTGTATCCACCAGACTTCTGCACAACACAACTGATGGTCCCAACCCCATTTATAAGGCAAGAAATCCCACTTATTAAACCTGACAGGGCACACCTGTGAAGTGAAAACCATTTCCGGTGACTACCTCTTGAAGCTCATCAAGAGAATGCCAAGAGTGTGCAAAGCAGTAATCAAACAAAAGGTGGCTACTTTGAAGAACCTAGAATATAAGACATATTCAGTTGTTTCACACTTTTTTGTTAATTATATAATTCCACATGTGTTAATTCATAGTTTTGATGCCTTCAGAGTGAATCTACAATTTTCATGGTCATGAAAATAAAGAAAACTCTTTGAATGAGGAGGTGTGTTTAAACTTTTGGTTTGTACTGTATCTCCCCTCCTGGAACAGGATGCCACAAGGGGCAAGTTAATGTTTCTTGCACCACTGCCTTCTATGTCCTGGATCAACACAGACTCTGCGGGAGAAAAGAGAGCAGCGCCAGCACTCTACCTTTATCTGGTGATTGACACCAGCTGTGCCCCAACAGCTTCTAGCATTGCCCTCAAATTAATGTTTATCAGGGGGAGGCACTGGTGATGCTCTCTGCATCTATCTATTCTCTACTGCCTAATTAGGACTTCTTTTACAGCAAAGGCCCCTTCACACATAGCGGTCTCGCTAAAAGTACCGTAGTTTTTTTTTTTTAAATTAAATCAATAATGAGTATTAGGTTCACTTTTATGTCTACCTTTTCACTACACTATTCTGTGATTATAAATATTTGTATTGTTTATTACAATGTAGTAAACTTATTCATTTTTTTTTTTCACTGTTTCATTCCAAAAGCCACAGTGTATTTTTCACTCCATACAGCTGTATGAGTAATCATGTGGTCTAGTTGTACACACTGTATCGAAACTATTTATTGTAACAATGTTTAACTTTTTTTTACATTTAACTTGGTTTCTTCATCATTAAGTGTTATTTTTTTTTACGTCAGTACGGTTAGAGAATGGTTAAATTTATATAGTCTTTTTCGTTTTACCTTTTCCGAAAGCAAAAAACTATTTGAAACATGGAAAGAAAAAGTAGCGTGTACCCCAAAATAGATGTAAAAACTTCCGATTGTTTAAGAGAAAAGCCCAAAGACCACTCAGAAAAATAGATTATAATTTATAAGACAAAGCTGAACTGGAGCGGGTGCAGAGAAGAGCGACCAAGGTTATTAGTGAACTGGGGGGTCAGCAATACCAAGACAGGTTATTACACTTGGGGTTTAGTTTGGAGAATCAAAGGCTTAGGGGTGATCTTATTACATTGCAGATCCGTTCCTAACATGTGAACGGATGGCACAGGATCCGTTTTTAGACGGATCCGCAGAATGAGGAAATTTAAAGGAACCGCTGGGGGGGGGGGGGGGGAAGAGAGAGAGCGAGCGAGAGAGAGGGGGGAGCGAGAGAGAGGGGGGGGGAGAGAGAGAGAGAGGGGGAGAGAGAGAGAGAGAGGGATTTTTGTTTCCTCCGCCAGAAAGGATTTCAGGGTTAATTTTCTCCCTGACTTCCTTTCTCCGGGCATGCGCACTGGAAAATGCGGATCCAACCACAAAAATAACGTTGCATGGTCCGTCCAGGCATGCCGGCGGATGAAAAAAATTTGGCGGATCCTCACAGAAACGGATCCAACGGATGACCATCAGTCAAGATCCGCCAGTAATGCAACTCAATGGGGGAAAAAAACGGATCTGCAAAAAAAAAAATTGCGGATCCGTTTTTTTCAAAACCTGGCGGATTTTGACTGATTGTCAAAAACGGAAGTGTGAAAGCGGCCTTAAGCATAATCACAGACGCGGATTCTTTCCTGTAAGAGCAGTGAGACTATGGAACACTCTGCCGTATGATGTTGTAATGAGTGATTCCCTACTAAAATTTAAGTGGGGACTCGATGCCTTTCTTGAAAAGTAGGATATTACAGGTTGCATACAATAGCTTCCTTGATATTGCGTTGATCCAGGGAGTTAGTCTGATTGCTGTATGTGGAGTCGGGAAGGAATTTTTTTCCCCAATGTGAAGCTTACTGTTTGCCACATGGGGTTTTTTTCACCTTCTTCTGGATCAACATGTTAGGGCAGTTTAGGATAGGATATGGGTTGAACTAGATGGACTTAAAGTCTCCCTTCAACCTTAATAACTATGTTACTGTGTATATTATATACTAGATGGTGGCCTGATTCTAACGTATTGGGTATTCTAGAATCTCTCTCTCCGCGCCGCAAATCTCCCAACGGAGGCGTGCATTGTTCAAATGCACCGATTGGTTGTGCTCAGCCGGCCGCAACCAATCAGCCCCGCGGGTTTTCCAATACAGACAGAATTAGACGATTATATAGTAGATAATTGCATGTTTACCTACCTCTATTTGTACATTCTCTCCCTTGTGCAAACGTATTAAAAATAACTACTTAAATCATCAAAACTCTGTTCACCTGTATAATACCAATGTCAACTGCATGCCAATTACACTACACAGTGAACGCCATGATAAAAAATTCAAGACATTGCCTCCTAAGAAAATGACTGGTTAATTTTATTTTTTTTTGCTTAATAAAATAAGTCCTCAGCTGTTAGAGAGCTTGTTTATTGCAGTTCTCATTGAGCATTGTAGTGTGCACTTTTTGATCACGTTTTAGAGTTTTGGGAAAGTGGTAAACCCACCCCCACTCACAAAAAGTTAGGGAAAATAAACATGTGTTAAATAAAGACCGATTTTTTTTGTTTCTGAAAAAATGTATATGAATTAGCTGAAAAATTACATTTCTTTAAAATATGATTTTTTATAAATAAAAAATGTATAAAATTTTTATAAATTACAGGACTGAAACATGCCATCCGTTTGTAGCCATTATGACACACTGAAATACTACTGCTGTATAATTGCATTCCATTGAAAAACCTAAGAGGCTTCTGTACATGGCAGACATTGGGGGGCTTTTGTTGGGCTGAAGTTCCTTAACCATTTAGATACTGTAGTCTGCATTCAATGTGGCATCTATGGGGTTTAAGGCTAGGTTCACATGTTTTTGCTGCTTTTTTATGCAAATTTAAGTGGTGTTTTACAGTACCAGCAAAAGCTATGAGATTGTAGAAATCTTATGAACATGCTTTTCTTTCATGACTGAAATGGAAAACTGCTGTGTTTTTTTTTTTTTTTAAAGCAGCATGGCCACAATCAGGAATAGCAGTGTTTTGGACACAGCACATTTCTACATTGCAAACAGTTTGTAGTACAGTATTTATAGAAATCCTATGCCCACTGGGCTTCTATGTACCGCTGCGTAAACTCACCGGCGTGTTTACGAAGATCATTACATGCGGTGAATCCACATGTACCGGCAAATAAGTGCGTCCAAAATGCCGCTTTCCTTATCATGGGGACTTAGACTAGGTGCAAATACACAGGTATTAGTTTTTGCTGCAAAAACCAAAGGAAGTTGCATCGTGTTCTTTTGAGGCACTAAACTAGCAACATGCACAAGAGACAATAAAATTGCAGCTAAACACACAACCCCAAAAATACTTTTTATTAGAAGCTTGTTTACTGCAGGGTTTTGCTTGCAGAAAAAAAATGCAGCAAAAAGGCAACGTGTCAACATAGCCCTATGGGGAATTAAGCATTCCAAACCATCCTGGCTTGCTATATGAAGCTGCCAACACTACTACACCATCGACTTCACTCTGTAATAATGCAGAACCTCAAATTATTATTACTGTGCAGGGTGAGAATAGGTTAAGTCAGATAATAAGTTTGTTTTGGGCTACAGCAATGGCTGTAGAATATACATCAAGACCAACATTGTTTATGCAAGTCTTGATGAGGGGGTGTTGCGAAAAGGGCTGTGGAATCTGTCCATTTTGGAGGAGTCGGAGTCCGTCTAAAATGGACTGACAATATATAATAAATTAGGTACAGTAGTACAATGCAGGATGTGCTGTATATGTTTTCATAAGAATTTGGGAAAGTTCTAAAATGACCTATAAAAATCTGTTCCTGATGTAAGGATCTCCACTTTTAGCGGAGATGAATCTATGCTGCACTTTCTGTACATGCTCAGTAGTGAGGCCGTGCTGCACTTTCTGTACATGCTCAGTAGTGAGGCCGTACTGCACTTTCTGTACATGCTCAGTAGTGAGGCCGTACTGCGCTTTCTGTACATGCTCAGTAGTGAGGCCGTGCTGCGCTTTCTGTACATGCTCAGTAGTGAGGCCGTGCTGCACTTTCTGTACATGCTCAGTAGTGGGGCAGTGCTGCACTTTCTGTACATGCTCAGTAGTGAGGCCATGCTGCACTTTCTGTACATGCTCAGTAGTGAGGCCGTGCTGCACTTTCTGTACATGCTCAGTAGTGAGGCCGTGCTGCACTTTCTGTACATGCTCAGTAGTGAGGCCGTGCTGCACTTTCTGTACATGCTCAGTAGTGAGGCCGTGCTGCACTTTCTGTACATGCTCAGTAGTGAGGCCGTGCTGCACTTTCTGTACATGCTCAGTAGTGAGGCCGTGCTGCACTTTCTGTACATGCTCAGTAGTGAGGCCGTGCTGCACTTTCTGTACATGCTCAGTAGTGAGGCCGTGCTGCACTTTCTGTACATGCTCAGTAGTGAGGCCGTGCTGCACTTTCTGTACATGCTCAGTAGTGAGGCCGTGCTGCACTTTCTGTACATGCTCAGTAGTGAGGCCGTGCTGCACTTTCTGTACATGCTCAGTAGTGAGGCCGTGCTGCACTTTCTGTACATGCTCAGTAGTGAGGCCGTGCTGCACTTTCTGTACATGCTCAGTAGTGAGGCCGTGCTGCACTTTCTGTACATGCTCAGTAGTGAGGCCGTGCTGCACTTTCTGTACATGCTCAGTAGTGAGGCCGTGCTGCACTTTCTGTACATGCTCAGTAGTGAGGCCGTGCTGCACTTTCTGTACATGCTCAGTAGTGAGGCCGTGCTGCACTTTCTGTACATGCTCAGTAGTGAGGCCGTGCTGCACTTTCTGTACATGCTCAGTAGTGAGGCCGTGCTGCACTTTCTGTACATGCTCAGTAGTGAGGCCGTGCTGCACTTTCTGTACATGCTCAGTAGTGAGGCAGTGCGGCACTTTCTGTACATGCTCAGTAGTGAGGCAGTGCGGCACTTTCTGTACATGCTCAGTAGTGAGGCAGTGCTGCACTTTCTGTACATGCTCAGTAGTGAGGCAGTGCGGCACTTTCTGTACATGCTCAGTAGTGAGGCAGTGCTGCACTTTCTGCACATGCTCAGTAGTGAGGCCGTGCTGCACTTTCTGCGCATGCTCAGTAGTGAGGCCGTGCTGCACTTTCTGCGCATGCTCAGTAGTGAGGCCGTGCTGCACTTTCTGCGCATGCTCAGTAGTGAGGCCGTGCTGCACTTTCTGCGCATGCTCAGTAGTGAGGCAGTGCTGCACTTTCTGTACATGCTCAGTAGTGAGGCTGTGCTGCACTTTCTGTACGTGCTCAGTAGTGAGGCAGTGCGGCACTTTCTGTACGTGATCAGTAGTGAGGCAGTGCGGCACTTTCTGTACATGCTCAGTAGTGAGGCCGTGCTGCACTTTCTGTACATGCTCAGTAGTGAGACCATGCAGCACTGTGTGCATGCTCAGTAGGTGAGGCCGTGCTGCACTTTCCGTGCACGCTCAGTAGTGAGGCAGTGCTGCACTTTCTGTGCACGCTCAGTAGTGAGGCAGTGCTGCACTTTCTGTACATGATCAGTAGTGAGGCAGTGCTGTGGAGTGGGAGTTGTGGAGTCTGAGTTGGAGTCGGAACCAGGGAAATTGAGGTGTTGGGAGGTTTGGCTTCCTCACGCCACAGTCAGATGCCCTTGATAAACAAAAATCTTCATAAATCAGGGGCGTCTTAAAAGTACCTCAAACCACAGCTTACATGCTGCTCCCCTGATCACTGCTGCAGCTGTCCTCTACTGACACTTCAATGTCATTACTTTATGAATGTCATTACTGCAGTGAGAGGAGAGCTGCAGCTTGTGCGCACAGATTATGATTGTGCAAGCACAGCATTGGTCACTTTACAGTGCTCTGAATCCATCCCAGATTTTGGTTATTATTCCAGGATATACCCCCCAAAAATTTTGGTCATCATATACTGATACTCTTATTTTTGTTTGGACAAAGTTGTGTGAGGGTTTGATTTTTTTGGGATAAGTTGTAGTTTTCACAGGTGCCATTTTTGGGTACATATAATTTAGTTTTTTGGTAGGAGGCATGAATAAAGAATAAAAAGCTCTGAAAGGACTTCATTTTCTTTATGTAGTTTACCATGCAGTATAATTGACACGTCATCTTAATTCTGGCGTTTCATATGATTACTACAATATTCAATTTATACAAGTACTACTACTTTTACACAATCTTTTTCTGGTTGTCATTGTGAGCATCATATTTTCAGAGTTCAGAGCTGTAAAGACAGATTGTTGTTTTCCTTAGCTTTAGCTTTTTTTTAGTACCACTTTTGGGACACATACAATTTTTTATTTAAGGTTTTGTGAAAAAGATGAACCGAAATAATTCTTGAGTAGTTTTTAAGCATTTTAGCCCACGTTCACACTATCAGTACTTGTTCAATATTTTACCTCAGTATTTGTAAGCCAAAACCAGGAGTGGGTGATTAATACAGAAGTGGTGACGTGTTTCTATTATACTTTTTCTTTTTTTGAGCTTGAGATGTCAAGAGTTTATTTTTTTGCTCATTTACATTTAAAGATGTATATTAAAACAGATTTTGGGTTATGTGAAAATGTTTTATCATATATAAAGGGCATTGTTAGGTCTCCTTGTTGTCATCGCAAACACTTGAACTTGCGATCGCACTGCAAGGTTGTGGATATACTGAAAGAGCGAGTGATCTTTGTCAAACTCACTCACTGCTGTCACAATTGACAGTAGCATCTGCGGGGTTAGTGCTGGGGTATGAGCTTGGTCCAGTCCCAGTACACAGTATGAATTTGGGTGTGTGCGCAACAGTGGGCTCCTACTGCATATGGCAAGGGTACAACTCCTGTTTAGACTGATGTTTAAGAATACCTGCTGGACAAACACTCAGCACAAAACCCAAATTTATCAATTGGAGGCCAATTCATACATTTGATGTTTGTGCTGAGGGCTTATCCTGGCCACCAAAAAGGTATATTTAAAAAAACAACTTGTTTGTTGTATGTCACTGTATAGGTTCTCCAGTGGCATAAATCGCAGTCTTTCCATCTAATGCGTCTTTCAGAGATAAGTGTACCTGGTACGTGTGGTGACAGTTTTCACACGTACCGGAGACACTTGCGCACACAGACCCATTCACGTTTCAAACGTTGAAGGGACCATTACTCACATCAGCCTATACCTGCTGCCACTATTAACAGTGCACTATAAAATGAAAGACAGGATGGGTTCACCTGTATTTCTGATAACCAGCTAGGCAAAACTGTAAGGCTTGTTGTCTAAAATGGGTGGGACTCCACACCATTTTTTTTTTTTTTTTTATCAGCTTCAGTAAGGCTTGTTGTCTAAAATGGGTGGGACTCCACACCATTTTTTTTTTTAAATTAATTAAGTGTGGGGACCCCTCTTTGCCTCAGACTTTGAAGATGACAGCTGTGCGTTGCAGCCTGCAGCTGTCAGTTTTGTCTGGCTGATTATCAAAAATACAAAGAAACCCACGCTTTTTTAAATATATTTATTTATAGCGCAGGCAGTGGATGAATACTTCCATCTGCTGCCACTTATTAGCAGCAGCATATGTAGGCTGATGGGAGTATTAGTCCTAGCTGTTATCAGTTGAATATGACTCAACAATCTCCACTACTAGCACTGATCTCAGTGCGAGCAGGGAAGAATGATGCAAGCTGTCTTCAGCACCTGGCGTTGCAGAACAGCGCTAATGGTACCGCTGCTTCCCAGGCGCTGGTACGTGTGGTACTGATGCAGCACATGGTTGCCACACAAGTATTAGACTATGTGCACACGCTGCGGATTCTGCTGCGGTTCCGCAGAGTTTTTGGCCCTGCGGAACTGCAGCAGTTCCGCAGACATGGTACAGTACCATGTTACCCTATGGGTTTTAAAAACCGCTGTGCTCACGCTGCGTTTTTCTCCGCACGGTTTTGCTGCGGTTTATAAACCGCAGCATTTCAATTGTTACTGCGGATTCCGCTGCGGTTTCACACCTTTAACATAGTAGAGGTGTGAAACCGCAGGTCAAACCGCAGGTCACTTTACCTGCGGTTCCACGCGGAAAAACCCGCAGGTGAATCCGCAGCGTGTGCACATAGCCTAACACACACGGACATCTCAGATACCAGAATATCAGAACTTGGGAAACCAGCCTGAGGTATACATATGTAAATCCTGCAACAAAGTTTAAAAGTAATGTCATAGCAAATTTTACCAAACCCCTTCCTGATATCCGCTCAGAAGCCCAGCCCACATCAGCAAGTGTAGACTGTATATGAACTGAAAAAATGAAACTCAAAACAAAACTCTAAAAAACTGCAGAACGTCTGCTCTACCCCCTTCAGAGTCTCCAATAAAAAAAAACAAAAAAAAAAACATGTTCCCAAAATGCTAGAAAAATTTAATTTGTTTGGCAAACACAAGTCTTCATATGGCTTGTGCCGTCAATTACAATTAATGTATGATGCTAATTATAGTTAAGAACTTTCTTGTAATAAGACCAGTCAATTTCTGACATGTTTCAGTAAAAGCTTGTATACACATTAAACAATCCTGAATTACCATTCTTAGAGCCCTGCATTGTGCAGCTCCTCAGTGACCCCAATTAGATATTTATGAATAAATTGGTATACGTGACACCACCACAGTTGTCAACTTAAGGTGTTTTTTTTTTTATTTTTAAACAGGAAAAAACAGTAAAACCGAAAAAATTTCCAAAATGTTCTGAATTACTCTACCCTAGTGCCACTCACTTCCACATTTGGAGGTAGTGTGGATGACCTCACAGCTGATAGCATACACAATTGGCAGATGTATGTAGACTTGACCTTATCGGCACAGTAATAACCCCCTACTCCAGGTATCGGATACTGGCTGCAGCGCACAAGTTGCTTAATGCTAAAGATAGGGTACGCAGGTCGCATGCAGCGTCATGCGCCCATAGGCGGAGCTGACAGGAGGCGCGGCAGGGGGCGGAGGTTAGCGGCGGCCGTGGGCAGACCGACGCAGGTCAGTGAAAGGCTAGTATGAATCTAGCCTAAGCAGAGCTGCTGAATTCCCTGTTGGCACTGCTGCAGCCAATATCAAATACCAGGAGCAGAAGCAGAGGACACCGAAGGAAGAGTATGGATGTTTTTTTTTCTTACTAAAACTGCACCCAAGAATCAGGATTTTCTGAAAGGAGACAATCCCTTTAATTATATGTACTTTCATGTCAAGTGCGGTTGCCATAGAATTTACAATTACAACCAAACAAAATTTAATAATTCAGTAATACACTACTATTAAGAGGACAACCCCTCCCCCTCCAAGAAATAAAAGAAAAATGGTACCCAATATTTTATTAAAAGCAATCTGTCACCAGGTTTTTGTTATCCCAATTGAGAGTAGCATGATGTAGGGACAGAGATCCCGATTCCAGCGACGTATCACTTACTGGTCTGCTGCAGATCTACCAGTTCTCTGAAAGCTGAAATTTGTTTAACCCCACCCACACCACAGATTATCAGCTTTCTATATATTCTATGAATAGGCAGCAATCTGTGGGGGGTGGGGTTATATAAAACTCATGAATATGGAGGACTACATGGCTAAAGGTTCACTAGTCCTCTAGTGAATCTCCCGCTGACAATGATTTTATTCAAACTACAGCAAGTAGTCCAGTATACACATATTTCATCATTAGACACATCATAAGAATCAGGACTTCTGTGTTTACATTATGCTGCTCTTAGATTAGGTGGCAAAAACCTTGCTAGAGATACCATTTAAAGCAAAATGAAAATAGTAATACAAAGCACTTATGGTAAGTATTATCAAGAAAAGTAAATAAACAAACCTAAATCTTTGAGCTTGTTGTGCAAGCGGTCCTGGGTACCTCCGGTTTGGAGACTGGTATAACTGGGACAGAATAGTGTGGTTTACTTTTTGGCTTGGGTTGTTGGCAAATTTAACAGTTATGGGTTCTGTTGCTCCAGGTGGTTTTTGTCCATTTAGGCCTTTAATGGCTTCTTCCGCTTCAATCCTTTTGTCAAACCGAATGAATCCAACCCCCCTGGAAACACCTATTAAAAAATAGAAAATTAAAAACAAATAAAGCTGCAACAGATCATTTCACCTGCAAAAAGTCTAGGTTTATACATCAGGAGCATCATTTAGGAGGAACCATCATGTTCTTTTTACTAGAAAAAAAGGATCATGATGCTCCATTTTATTCTAGTAAAATTATAGCCACTAGATCAGAAATAAAATGGACTCCATTATAGAGTCTACCTCCATTTGTGTCCATTATAGAACAGAATGATTGCTAGTCTCAGCCAGTATTATAAAACTTAGGAGAGTTGGCCTGCTTCCACAATAAGGCCTCTTTCACACTTAAGTTGTTTGACATCAGTTGAAATCAGCCGATTTTAGAAAAAAACGGATCTGCCTTTTTTTGCGGAATCCGTTTTTTTCCCCATAGACTTACATTAGCGGCGGATTGTGACGGATGGTCGTCCATTGCATCCGTTTTTTGACGGATCCGATTGAATTTTAGCGTCCGCCGTCTGAAGTGGACGGACAAAGGAACGTTTTTTTAAGCGGCGGAACCACTTTTTTAAACTGAGCATGCCCAAAAGATTTTACCATGCAAGCAATTTAACCCTAAATTCCGTTCTGGAACAGACCCAAAAAAAGTATTTTCTCTCTCTCTCTTGAGTTCGGTTCCTTTAAATTTCACACACTGGCGGATTCCGTCCACAAAACTGATCTGGTGCATTTGTTTTTACAAAGCGGAAACGGATCCGTTTTTTCACACTGGCGGATTTCAACTGACGTCAAAAGACTGAAGTGTGAAAGAGGCCTAAGCCACACAATGCCACATTCCATGCCGATAATCGGAATGCCTATTTTAATAAAGTTACAGTTGAATTGCACAAGCTCAAATGCCATGCAAGAGAATTCTTGTAGTCTTATTGCATAGCATCATAAATGTGCTTTAAAGGGAAGCTGTCACCAGGTTTGTCCCATATGAGGTAAGGCCTGTACCTTTCTGCCCTGATACACAGCGCATTCCAATATGTCCCCAATCAGGCCTGCAAGACAAGAGAGCTTTTTTTATAATACTCACCTGTTGGGCGGTCGGGTCCGACGGGCTTTGCTGTCTTTGTCTCGTGCCTCCTCTCTTCTTGCAATGCCGTCCTCTTCCTGTGCTTCATGCGGATGATGCGTTTTACTTCATCCAGTGTCCCCAGCATCCCACTGCTACTGCGCAAACAATGGGCAGCATGAATCAATCTGGCTGCGCTATTGCATCTGTGTACGTTTTACTCTTAACTGCTGTGGCATTTTAGAGTAATGGCTTGGCTTCTGAAAAGCTGGCTACTACACGAGAATTACACAAACAGCTGCAATAACACAACCACAATCCTATTCATGCTGCTATGGTCTGGGCAGTATGGATCATGAGACAGGTTCATTAACATAGCTTTGCTGATTTATTGCTCATTGATGACTTGGGACAGAATTTGTGCCAATAACTTCATGGGGATATATGTGATACCCTCCAGCAGTTAAGATAGCCATGGGAAATGTTTTGCTTTAACTTCTACTAGACCGCCTATAGGCTATAAGGGCATGTGCGCACGTTGAGTATTTCCATGCAGAAATTTCTGCAAGGTTTCTGCATCTCTTGGCCACAAAAATGCTGCAGCAAAAACTTGCATTTTGAAGCGTCTTTTGGTGCGTTTTTGCATGCATTTTTTGCACACGTTTGTGTACAGCAATTGTTTTTTGAGCTAAATTAAGATATTTATTAAAAAATGTTTTGTGATTTAATTTATTGGTTCACCACCACCTTTTTCCATTCTGATGCAGTGGCATCAGGGTAGTGGGATTAGGGCTTGGTGTAAGCAGCAGTCACTGACACCAAGCCCTAGGTTTAGTAATGTAGAGGTGTCAGCCAGACACACATTACTAAACCAAGAGTTACACACACAAACACAAATACACACTGTCACAAGCCTATGCAGGAGCGTTAAAAGAATGAAACTACATAGGCTGGAACGAAACAGCAACTGGCAGAAATAAGTGTGAACTGCATTTTTGTTATTTTTTATAAAAAATGAAATAAAAAATTGTGTGGGCTCTTATGTAATGTTCGTAACCAGCAGAGGGAAAGCCGATGGCAGAGGGCTGACATTAATGTTCTCGGAAGGAGTCAATAAGCATAAAGGTTCCCAGGCTAATATCAGCTCACACCTGTTTGCTTAGGTCTGTTTCAAACATCCGTTTTACAGATCAGTTGTAAACAGCGAAAATGGCTGAAAACGGATCCGTTGGCGGATTGACAGCAACATAAGGCAGCGGTCCGTCGTTTAGACGGATCCAATGAAGGTTTAAATTTAAAAGAGAGGATCCGTCAAAAATTGGGGGTGACGGACGACCGTCAGTCAAGATCCGCCAATAATGTAAGTCTATGGGGGAAAAACGGATCCGCCCCTTTTTGGGCAAATCCGTTTTTTTCAAAAATTGGCGGATTACGACTAATGGGAAAAAAATGATGTGAAAGAGGCTTTAGCTTTTACTGGCTAGTTTATAGGTGAACCCCAGAAAAAAAATTGACGCAGAGTCTACCAATAAAATCTAACCACAAAAGGATAGGCAGATCGCTGCGGGCTGATATTAATAACCTGGGAAGGAGCCACAGATATTGGCCCCCACTCAGACTAAACATCCACAACATGTGCCAATTCTGGCACTTAGCCCCACTCTTCCTACTTGCCCCTAGTGCGGTAACAAGTGGGGTGATAGTTGGGGGTGGTTGAAGTCACCTTCGTACTGTCAGGTGACATCAAGTCCAGAGGTTAACCACAGAATATTCGGAAAGGATACAGAAATGGGGCAAACAAACTGCTATTTAAGTGTAGCAGTATACACAATTTTGGTATACACAAAAAAGGTAAATGCCAATTTGTCACACTCACCTGTATAGGTTGCGCAACTTAGGTCGGGAGAGAAACATCACCTGTAGACATTATGGGTGAGTGTACCTAAACCTTTTTAAATAATCTACTGTGTATCTATGACGTATCAGAAGATTATTTTTGTTTCACTGCCCCCTCCCAAAAAAAACAAACAAAAAAAACAACTTTGGACACTTTCTACTTATTCATGAGCAAGAGGAAAAAACGGTTTAAATTGTCATCATTCATGAAGACACCTTGTCAACTCATCCAGATTTGGAATTTCTTCTAATTGGAGAGCCTTCCAGAAACCTCTATAACAATTTTTAATTATAAAAAAAAAAGTCTTCTGCTAAGCCCACTGGTTAGTAATCGACAGGCGTCTAAGATTCTTATTACTAACTGCAAACACCATAGTGAACATAAACAAAAAAAAACACCCAGTATAAAATCATTTAATTGAAATAATGACAGAATCCTTTACTGAATCTAAATAAAATCATACTTAGGCTATGTGCACACGTAGCGGAACTCTCGCAGAAGTTACCGCGGGAATTCCGGAAATCCATTCCACGGTAAAATCACATTTTAAATTCCCGCGTAAAAACTAGAGTTTTGCACGCGTAGTTAGCTTACAGAATGCTAGCGTTTTCCAAGCGATCTGTAGCATCACTTGGAGAACTGATACGACAGGTTGGTCACACTCGTCAAACACTGTTTGACGAGTGTGACCAGCTTTTTACTATTGAGCCTGCCTATGCGGCATCAATAGTAAAAGATCTAATGTTAAAAATAACAAAAATCAGGTTATATTCACCTTCCAGCATCCCGTGCAGCGTCCCCAAGCCTCCGCGATGCTCCAACAGATCCCGTTCCCAGTGATGCATTGCGGCAATGATCTTTGACGTCACGGTCTAGCGAGATCGCTACATGATTGCGAGACGCGACATCAGCAAAGATCATTATCGCAATGCATCACTGGGAACGGGAACTGCCGCGTGTTTCGCTGAAGCCTGGGGAAGCTGCGCGGGACGCCGAAAGGTGAATATAACCAGTTTTATTTTAATGCTATTTTTTACAGGGATATGGTACCCAGAGCCCGGAGGACAGTCTCCTCTCCTCCGGACCGTGGGTACCATCCACAAATGTTCTGCTTACTTTTCGCATGGTGGGCACAGCCACATGCGGAAAGTAAGCAGAACAATGCATTCCTATGTGGGCGGAATCGCCACAATTCCGCAAATTAATGAGCATGCTGCAGATTTTTCCGCGATGCGATTCCGCCGCGGGAAAATCCGCAGGATTAGCACGGCATTGCGGAATCCCATAGGATTGCATGGGATGCTGTTTTTTTCACGTTTTCGCTGCAAAATCGCATGGTGAAACCGCAAAAAAACGCGACGTGTGAACGCAGCCTTACTGCATCTTACTGATAATGTAAACAAATTAAAAAAAAATATTCCTTACCTGTCCGCAGATTAGGTAATCCATTATGCCCCATGACTATCCTGACAGAGCGGTCACTGATGTTATTTGAATAAGTAATTATTTTACATATTTCATTATTTTTTTACTAAGTGAGCACAGGCGCCGGCCATATAAATTGGAATGGTATGGTACTGTGTAAAATAGATATATAAAAAAAATAAAAAATGAAAGATACCACAAGTCCAAATCATTGTTTCTAGCCCCACCCTTCTTAAAAATAAATGTGACCAATATGTAAAAATAGTTTTCTATGAAAAGGGGAACAATTTAAATATTTTTTTAATGGTCTTCTGCTAAAGAAAGAGGACATTAACCCATTAATGACCAGAGCTCTTTTCGGTTTTGCGTTTTCGTTTTTCACTCCCCTTAATTCCAGAGCCTTAACTTAACTTTTCCATCAATATGGCCATGTGAGGGCTTACTTTTTGCGGGACGAGTTGTACTTTTCAAGAATACCATTGGTTTTACCATGTCGTGTAACAGAAAATTGGAAAAATATTACAAGTGTGGTGAAATTGCAAAAAAAAGTGCAATCCCACACTTGCAATCCCAAAATTTGCTTAAAAAAAAAAAAAAAAAAAAAAAATCCGCCATTTTCCGATATCCGTAGCGTCTCCATTTTTTCGAGATTTCGGGTTGGGTGAAGGCTTATTTTTTTGCGTACTGAGCTGACGTTTTTAATACCACTTTTGTGCAGATACGTTCTTTTGATCGCCCGCTGTTCCATTTTAATGCAATGCTGTGGCGACAAAAAAAAAACGTAATTCTTTTTTTTTTCCTCGCTACGCCATTTAGCGATCAGGTTAATCTTTTTTTTTTTTTTTTTGATAAGAGCGATTCTGAACACAGCGATACCAAATGTGTCGGTTTGATTTTTTATTTTATTTTGGTTGGGGCGAAAGGGGGGTGATTTGAACTTATGTTTACTTTTTTTTTTCTTTAACACTTTTGGCATGCTTCAATAGCCTCCATGGGAGGCTAGAAGCAGCCACTACTCGATCGCCTTTGCTACATAGAGGTGATGCACAGATCACCGCTATGTAGCTTAATTACAGTATTGCTATGAGTGCCGACCACAGGGTGGCGCTTATAGCAATCAGTCATCAGCAACCATAGAGGTCTCAAGGAGACCGCTGGTTGTGATGGCAACGTATCGCTGACTCCCGATCACGTGACGTAGTCAGCGGTGCGCATATTTCCAGACTAGCGTCCGGACGTTCCATTTAAATGCCGCTGTCAGCGTTTCACAGTAGCATTTAATTAGTTAATAGGCACGGGCGGATCGTGATTCCGCTCACGCCTATTGCTGGCACATGTCAGCTGATGAAAGCAGCCGAAATGTCGTGGCTTTGAGGTGGGCTCATCAACAGAGCCCACCTCAAAGTGGGGGATACTGCCAGTTGACGTACTATTCTGTCAGCTGGCAGTAAGGGGTTTAAAGGAGAGAAAAATAAAAAATGGATACTTTTTTCTTGATATTAGCAGAAAAGAAAACCATAAAGGATAATAAAAATGTCATGAAAAATAAGCCCTATGATTCACAAAAAAAGCAAAAAATTTTCTATCCAGATGAGAAAGTTTAGCAGAAATAATATATAAATTGCAGAAGCCGGGTATGCATTGTCACCCTCATTCCTGTCCTGGTATGCATGGCTCCAGTCATTGTATGCATGCCTCCTCCGTCCCTATTTGCGTGGAATCCCTGTCCCATCCCTGTATGTATGGGCTCCCCCATCCAGTCCCTGTATGCATGCCTCCCCATCCAGTCCCTGTATGCATGGCTCGAATATGGGGAGCAGAGAGCAGTGCATATTAATTCCCATAATGAGCGGGGCCACGTGACCGCTCGGCAGGAAGAGCTGTAGGTGCCGGCGGCCAGAAAGACATGCAGTTCCAGCACCCGCCAGGGCACGCAGGTAGGAGAGTATGATGTCTGTGTGTTGGAAGCCAGTGGCTGTGGTTGGGAATATTAGCTATTATAGCAGCGGCACAGGTGTTAGCCACAGCTGCCTTCTCCTGTCTGTGACCCACCGCTCCCCCTCCGCCACCGGCTCTCTGGGACAATGACTCATGTATAAGCCGAGGGAGGCGTTTTCATGGCAAAAAATGTGCTGAAAAACTCTGCTTATATGGTATATCACATATCTCTCTCTAATATATATATATATATATATATATATATATATATATATATATATATATATATATATATATATATACACACACACACATACATACACACACACACATACATATACATAGATAGATAGATGTATCTATCGATCTAAAAAAAAAATAACCTGTACTGGTTAGATAAAACATTTGACCCCTTCCTGCCAAAGCCAAATTTAACCTTCCTAACCAGACTAGACCAGTGGCCCAAGAGGTTAGGGAGCCAATTTGCACCTCCAAAGAAGGTGGAATTGTGCATTATTATGAGCTATTGGACTGCAAAGGGCCCATATAATGTTCTTGAATAGGGGTTTTATTCAGTGTCCATCAGTGCACATATCTCAGTGAATCTGGCAGTTTGACTACATATTGTACTTTGCATTAGTAGCAAAGGTAGATATTTGGGTTTATGAATATATTTAAAATTAAACATAGAACATTTTTAAACTTTGGTTTTCTGCTATAGGACTGTTATAAGGGCATAAAAATTCAATGACAAACATGTCTACTTTACAGTAGCATCATTTTTAAAACAAAACAAAACTTTTAGGTAGGCTGTTAGAAGATTTAAAATTTTAGCAGCAGTTTTTCATTTTTTTCAATGAAAGTTACAAAAACTATAATTTTAGGAACCACTTTACATTTGTAGTGACTTAACACCTTCACCACCAAGCCTGTTTTCAGCTTCATGACTGGGTCAAATTTTACAATTCTGACCAGTATCACTTTATGTGGTAACTCTGGAATGCGTCAATAGCACCGATTCGAAGAATGATTTTTCATGACATATTGTACTTCATGACAGCAACAATTTTCAAACTTTTATATTTTAAGTCCTTAAATCAGAAAGTCATGTCACACAAAATACCGTATATACTCGGGTATAAGCCGAGATTTTCAGCCCATTTTTTGGGGCTGAAAGTCCCCCTCTCGGCTTATACGTGAGTCATATGCGCCAGGGGGTCGGCAGGGGAGGTCAGATCATACTTACCCCACTGGCGCGTCTCTTCAGCCCCCCCTGCTTATCCCACGACTTCTTTCAGCAGTCACGTGGTACAGCTAATTAAAGTCATGAATATGTGCATATTCATGATTTTAATGAGCGGTACCACGTGACTGCTGAAGGAAGGAAGAGCTGCTGGAGATGCAGGGGCTGCCAAGACCAGGAGGGGGTAAGTATATGCAATATTCACCTGTCCCCGGTCCATCACTGCGCGCCGCTCTGTCCTCCGCATTTTGTCAGTGATGTTCAGGTAGCAGAGGGCGCGACAGTTAGTGTGAACCACGCCCTCCGCCTGAAAAGTCACCGATAGAGGGACACGGAAGACAGAGAGGGGCGCAGCGATGGACCAGGGACAGGGGAATATCACAGGTGCCAGGACCCTGAGCCAGCGGTGACACCGGCACCTGGCCCCCAGCGAAGAGTATGCCATTTTTTTTTTAAATGGCGGCATCTTATGGGGCATAATCTAAAGAGCATTTTATGGGGCAGCATATGGGGCCTATTCTATGGAGAAGCATATGGAGGTATAATCTATGGAGCATGTTATGGGGGCATAATCTATGGAGCATTTTATGGGGGCATAATCTATGGAGCATTTTATGGGGGCATGATCTATGGAGCATTTTATGGGGGCATGATCTATGGAGCATCTTATAGTAACATAGTTATTAACGTTGAAGGAAGACTAAGTCAATCTAGTTCAACCCATATCCTATCTTGCCCCAACATGTTGATCCAGAGGAAGGCAAAAAAAAACCCTTCTGGCAAACAGTAAGGGTATGTGCACACGGTGCGGCTTCTGCTGCGGATCCGCAGCGGCTTTGGCCCTGCGGGTCCGCAGCAGATTTAGGTGCGTTGTACAGTACCATTGTTTTCAATGGTAAACTGAAAAACGCTGTGCACATGCTGTGGATTTGCTGCAGTTTACAATCCGCAGCATGTCAATTATTTTGTGCAGAACAGCTGCAGTTTCACAACTCATCCATTATGAGGTGTGAAACCGCAGGGCAAAACCGCAGGCTATTCCGCAGATAAACCGCAGGACTTTAGTCCTGCGGATTTATCTGCGGATTTTACTACAAAATCCGCACCACCAAAAATCTCCGTGTGCACTTACCCTAAGCTTCATTGGGGAAAAAAATTCCTTCGACTCCACATTCGGCAATCAGACTAGCTCCCTGGATCAACGCAATATTGAGGAAACTAGTGTACATACCCTGTAATATTTTACTTTTCAAGTAAGACATCCAGTCCCTTCTTTAATTTTAGTAGGGAATCACTCATTACATCATACGGCAGAGAGTTCCATAGTCTCACTGCTCTTACAGTAAAGAATCCGCGTCTGTGAGTATGCTTAAACCTTCTTTCCTCCAGATGTAGAGGATGCCCCCTTGTCCCAGGTCTAAGAGTAAAAAGATTATAAAGGTCTTTGTACTGTACCCGCATATATTTATACATTGTAATAAGATCACCCCTAAGCCTTCGATTTTCCAAACTAAATAACCCCAAGTGTAATAACCCATCTTGGTATTGCAGACCCCCCCCAGTTCCCTAATAACCTTGGTCGCTCTTCTCTACACCCGCTCCAGTTCAGCTATGTTATTCTTATACACCGGAGACCAGAACTGTACGCAGTATTCTAAGTGTGGTCGCACTAGTGACTTATATAGAGGTAAAATTATGTTCTCCTCATGAGCATCTATGCCTCTTTTAATGCATCCCATTATTTTATTGGCATTTGCAGCAGCTGCCTGACACTGACCACTAAATGTGAGTTTGTCATCCACCCATACACCCAGGTCTTTTTCAGTGACAGTTTTGCCCAGTATTTTACAATTAAGCACATAATTATACATCTTGTTTGTTCTGCCCAAGTGCATGACCTTACATTTATCCCTATTAAAGCTCATTTGCCATTTATCAGCCCAAGCTTCTAGTTTACATAAATCCTCCTGTAATATAAAATTGTCCTCCTCTGTATTGATTACCCTGCAGAGTTTAGTGTCATCTGCAAATATTGAAATTCTACTCTATGCCCCCTAAAAGGTTCTTAATAAATATGTTTAAAAGAAGCGGGCCCAATACTGACCCCTGTGGTACCCCACTGCTAACCGTGACCCAGTCAGAGCGTGGTTCATTAATAACCACCCTTTGTTTCCTATCCCTGAGCCGGCTCTTAACCCACTTACACATTTCACCCTATCTCCATTATTCTCATTTTATGTATCAACCTTTTGTATGTACATCACGTCCACTGCATTCCCTTGGTCCAGTCCGGAACTTACCTCTTCATAAAAGCTTATCAGATTAGTCTTATAGGAACGGCCCCTTGTAAACCCATGTTGATATTGGGTCATAAGGTTATTCTTCAGATACTCCAGTATATCATCTCTTAGAAAACCCTCCTGAAGCATTTTAAGGGGCCATAACCTTTATGGAGCAGCATATGGGGCATATTATTCTATGGAGCATCTTATGGGGCCATTATTAAAGGGAATCTGTCACCTAATTTTCAGCCTATCAGCTGCGCCCACCGCCATCAAGGGCTTATCTACAGCATTCTGTAATGCTGTAGATAAGCGCCTGTTGAAACCTGAAAGATAAGAAAAACACTAGATTATACTCACCGGGGAGCGGGTACGGTGGGCGTTGCGGTCCGGCACCTCCCATCTTCATACGATGACATCCTCCTTGCTTCTCCCTCGGCTCCTGCGCACGCATACTTTCTCCGCCACGTTTAGGGCAGAGTAAATTACTGCAGTGCGCAGGCACCGGGAAAGCTCAGAGCTCCGACGCCCGCGCACTGCAGTACTCTGCTCTGCCCTCAATAGGGCAGAGCAAGTACACCTGTGCAGGAGCCGAGGGAGAAGCAAGGAGGAGGACATCCGTCTGAAGACGGGAAGCGCCGGACGGGAAGGCGACACCCATCGGACCGGACGCCGGGGTGAGTATAATCTAAGTCTTTTTTCTTATCTTTCAGGTTACATCAGGGGCTTATCTACAGCATTCCAGAATGCTGTTGATAAGCCACTGATGGCAGTGGCCGCAGATGATAGGCCAAAAATGGGGTGACAGATCCCCTTTAACCTTTGTGCAGCATTATATAGGGTGTATTTTGTATGGAGCATCTTATGGGGCCATCATGAACTGTATGCAGCATTATATGGGGCTCCCTGATTAAATATGGATATTCAAAGACATTTAACCTACTGATGTCTCAATTAATTTTACTTTTATTGGTATCTATTTTTATTTTTGAAGTTTACCAGTAGCTGCTGCATTTTCCACCCTAGGCTTATACACGAGTCAATACGTTTTCCCAGTTTTTTGTGGCAAAATTGGGAAAAATGTTGACCAGCTATTTCTTTTTTACAACAAAATTTCAAATTTTTTTTTTTTTTCTTTAAGATGTATATCTTTTTACCGTGTTAGCCAGTAGATGGAAAAATATTCAGAATTGAGAGTCCTCAGTGGTTGATACCTTTTAATGGCTAACTGAAAAGATGGTAACACATTGGAAGATTTCCAGACTACTCAGGTCTCTTCATCAGGCATTCATCAATGTTAGCCATTAAAAGGTATCAACCACTGAGGACTCAATTCTGAATTTATTTTTTTTTTTTTTTTTTTTTAGGGACATCACATCACATTTGAAGTCACTTTGAGGGGCCTATTTGACAAATACCCAAAAGTGACACCATTCTAAAAACTGCACTCATCAAGGTACCCAAAACAACACACACCGGCAACAGATGCAGCTGTGGCGCTGAAAAGCTATCAGGAGCGCTCCAGGTATCCGGGTTCCTGATGCAGCTATTTGGTAAGTGCTACAGCTATTTGGATAAGCACTTATCCGAAGCTATTCGCTCATCCCTACTCTTCATTACTAAACCTAGGGCTTGGTGTCAGACAGCTGCTTACGCCAACCCCTAATTTCATTACAGAGATTCGACTGCACCAGGGCATCAGGAAGATCCTGGGATAAGTGCCACAAGTGGTACTTCAAGTATGAAGTGCCATTTCTGGGACAGCTGAGGGCTGGTATTTTTAGCCTTGGGATGAGTCAAATAAGCATGAGAAACAGGGTGTTGAAAAAGGAGATTACACGACATTTTTTTTCCTTATTTAGCGCCAGAAACTCTGCAGAAATTTCTGCAAATACTTACACAAATATCCTAAAAGTTGATCAGCAATTTCTCATCGTTCCAAAATAATTTTCTAGCAGCCATATCACATTTGAATTGACTGATGGGCCTATATGACTGAAAATAACTCAAGTAACATTTTAAGAACTGTACCCGTCAAAATCAGATTCAAGAAGTTTATTAACCTGTCAGGTGCTTCACAGAAATTAATGCAATTTGGAAGGAAAAAAAATGAACATTTTACTTGAACAAAAATGTTACTTTGGCTTTTTTTTTCTTTAAATTTTCACAAGGGTAAAAGGAGAAAATGGACCTCAACATTTGTTGTGCAATTTCTCCTGATTTCATCAATACCCCATATGTTGAGGAAAACTAGTGTTTGGGTGAATGGCAGGGCTCAGAAGGGAAGTGTAAGAGAATGGTCAGCCATAATATACTGAGCGGCCATGTTGTCTCTAGCAGCCATTTTGTTGAAAGTTGTAAAGGAATCTACTTCTACAAAAGAACTAATAGATGGAGGATGGCAAAATGAGATCATGTCTCCTAGCAACCTCAGCCGATGTGCGTAGAGGAAGATTGGATCAATCAATAGGATCACAGGTCACCAAATATATGGCCAGTATGCTTATACGTGATAGTGTGGTAGCGAAGTGTAGAGTAGTTAAAATGTCAGGATGTAAGAATTTATGGACGTAGATTGGAGACAATGATAAGATTTTAGGACAGTAGCCATAGATACCAATGACTTATGGGTTTTAGTGTTGCTTGAAGAAATGTTAATTAATATCTTCGTATTATGTCATTATATTCTCTTTTCTAAACCACGTTTCTGTAGATTACCATGAAAACTCCTTAGAATTATAATGTTAACGCCCTCTGCGGCAAAATGCAGCTTTCTTTGTTCTGATAATGTATAAGAAGCCCCTGTTACTGTCGATCGGGGCCATTCCATCGCCATCATGCCACTGTGCCTCACCATGGCCAGGGCACAGAGCCTTATCATCGCCAGACTTCCTAGTGAATCTCTGCCTGTCTGAATTCCTGTTTTTGCCCGCATATTCCAACTCCTCTGTTATTCTGTATCTGTTTTGCCGTGTATCTCCGAATAAACCTTCAACCTCAGCTTGATAAGAGATCGTCTGTGGAACTTCTTCCCGACTCTTCCAGCTCTCAGTAGGACTTTTTCTTACAAGTGGCGATTGCCAGCCAGGAGGAGCAGCTCCGGAGAGCTGCCTCCAGAAGAACCACCGGAAGAAGCTGCAGATGAGGGCTTGGAGGTGGGAAGAGGAAGAGAAAAAATAAAAGAAATGCGTGTGGCCATACGTTAAACCGGTCAAAGGAAGCCAGCCTGAAGGAGAACCTCTCGTGATCGCTCTGAAACCGCCTGCCCGATTTTTTTATAATAAAACCACGGACAAAGAAAAAGACTATAAAAAGATGAGTAACTAAGAAGAAGCTATCTACAAGGACGTGAGAATTTGTTGTGCCGGGTAGCAAGAAGCTTTAAAAGGGCGAAGGGGAGACGCTTGGCAAGCGTAACGAGTGAGGCTGGAATCACGGCTGCACCTCTTTTGATATCTGGTCGACCCCAAACAGCTGCAGCGAGGTCTTCCATCTGAGAGGTGTGAGTATCTAACTGTGCTTAAATTGCATTTGTTGATACTAGAACAGAGTAAAATTCGTCCTTGTAGACCACTGTAAATATGGAGTGGTTACGGAAGCAGGCAGAGAAATATGCTGGCACACCCCAGCTGGAGGGGGTTAATGTGGAAACCACGTGGTTAAATTGTATGCGATGGTTTACCACAGAGAACAGGGAACTAGATAGAAAAAATTCGCTAGGTTAAGCTAATAGCCAAGTAGTGGCTTTGTGTAAGACAGTCATAACTTTTGATCAGGCTCTTGATAGGTAGCTTACACAGCAATATGTTAACATGATCACCCGGGGAGGGGCAGTGTATAGGGAGAGATTAGAAAAGCTGAGTGAGATGCTGGAGCTAGCACGGAAGCACAGAGAGGAGTGGTGCGAGCAGCAGCAGCAGCAGCAGCAGCAGCTGAGAGCAGTTATGTCACAGATGGACACTGCTGCTTCGAGACACAGTGCTGATGTAAATACAGTTGTAGACTGGAAAAGAGAGTTAGGAGAATGAGTGAAGTAGTACATAACAAGATATAGTGTCCCAACAGCTCCAGCTTATGCAGACACAGTTGAGGAAAGATATATTGTCCCGACAGCTCCAGCACATGCAGACCCTAGGTTAGGTGTGATGCTGCTTCAACCCCGAGAAAAAAAAAAAAAATCCCTGGCCCATCTTAAATTTGTAAAAAAATTTTTGCCTAATTGGGAGGAAAGTAAGGGAGTGTTTTTCTAGGACGATGCAGTCCGAGGTGAAGGGTGATGAGTCCAATGTTTTTGCATGCCATTCAACTCGGGGTGTATCTGTTGATTCAGGGAGGCCAGGAGTTCCGGGGGGTATGCGCAGCTGCCGAGAATGGGCAGGTCCCGTTCGGCAGAGCCCCCACGGGATCCCATGAGAGGTCCTCCCTTGTGTTATTTTTGAGGACAGTTGGGACACTTTAAACGTTTTTGTCCCAACTTTGTGCCAGGGCATATATCCCGAGAACCCCGGGAGCCATTTAACTCCCAACATCCCGGGAGTTCTCTAGACCACCTTTCAGAGTTAGACCTCTGTATCCAGCAGTGAATGACCCTAGGCAGTATCAGCAGTACAACGGTCTTCAAATGGTTAACCCAGTCTCACAGGAGCCTTCTGCTCCTGCCCCAATAGCTTTCACTCATCCGCGCCCGGAGGTCCATGCTATTCAGGGAGGGGTCACTCCTCCTCGTCCCTATGCTCCGCTGATCACAGAGCTACGGGAACATGAGGACCGGACCCTGACTAAGGATCTCTTTGGGGCGGAGGTGGCGGCTGTTGGACGGAAGCCGTGTTCAGATGGGGATGATAGATTTTTCGGGCTTCCCACGGGAGGTAACACTGATTGATGGAGTGCCCCCCCTGTTCCCCTTACCCTCCTTGCCCCCCTTTCCCTGGGCGGGGACGGTAGACCTTATGTCAGAGGGAGAATAGAGGGGCTGCCTTGGGAAGACATCCTCATCGATACAGGAGCCTCAGTTTTAGTAACAAGACACAAATTGCAGTCACCCCCTGGACTGCCTGAGACTACCAATTTTGGTAGAATTTGGGGGCTCCTGTATTCAAGCAGTAAAAAGTCGTCCAGTGAACCTGAGATTTCAGAACACAGGGGGATCGAAGCAAAGGGGTCTTCGATGCGCTTTTTGGGTAAACCCACAGTTACGGTACACTATTTTGGGAACTGATGTTTTGGGAGCAATGGGAATTGTTGTTGATTTATGTAACAAAGTCTTGTGGCGGAACAAAGAAGCCACTATCTGTTCTGTAATTGTCCCTGTGGAGGAGGAGGAGGAGGAGGAGAGTCATAAATTACCCATTGCTAGTTTCGGATTAGGTGCTAATGAAAATGTTGAAAACACTGACAATGATGCTTTAAAGAATGAATTGAAGCAAAAGTTCCCTGAATTGCGGATCTCAAAGAAAACTGATTGTGGGTTAATGCAAACTCAGGTTAAAATTTATGGTGAAAAACTGCCACCTTTCCAGCGTCAGTACCGTATTCCGGAGGACGCAATCCCTTACATAAGGGTAGCAGTCAGTGAATTGGAGAAACAAGGTGTTGTTGTGAAAGGTAATTCTCCATGCAACAGTCCTATTCTACCTGTAAAAAAGGAAGATGGCAGTTTTCGAATGGTAGTGGACCTGAGACTTGTAAATAAATACACTCCCTCAGCAGCTCACCTTGTTGCATCTGTCCCTGAAGTTATGTCACAGCTGAGGAGTGATTGTAAAGTGTTTTCTTGTTTAGACATTGCAGATGGCTTTTTCTCAGTACCCCCAACACCTGAATCTGCCCTCCGCTTCGCATTCACTTTTGAAAATGTGCAATACTTGTTCACGCAGCTGCCCATGGGATTTCACAGTTCTCCTGTGTACTTCCATCAGGCATTAGCTCTGGTGTTAGAACCCCTGGGTTACGGAGACAAAGTCTTACAGTATGTGGATTATTTATTGATTCAAACTGTCGATGAATGTGAACACAGAGAAACCCTTGAAAATGTTTGTCAGGCTTTACGAGAGGCAGGACTCAAAATGAGTCTAGATAAAGTACAACTGATGAAATCAGAGGTTAAATTTCTGGGTGTGTGTCTCAGCAGAAGGAAAGAAGCCCATGCATGATAGGGTTAAAGCTATTCAGGCTGTCCCCATACTAACTGTATGATTTATTGAAAAATGTTGATAATGACTTTGACCCAGTTAATGTAGAGGGAACCGCCTTACAGGCTTTTGAGGGATTGAAGCGCGCCCTTACGGCAGCTGCTGCATTGATTAACCCTGACCCTTCCCAGCCTTTCTACATTCAGACTCACACCGGTGATATCTCTATTTCTTCTGTGCTCCTACAAAAATGGCCCAAAGAAAGCCCAGAAGTGTCTAGTCAGTTGTATGCCTTAGGTTATTACTCTAGGTTGCTTACTCCTGTGGAAAAAGGATTCACTCAGTGCATGAAGCACCTACTGGGCGTGCACTGGACTATGAATCTAGTGAAGCATATAGTGGGATTTGCTCCTTTAAGTTTACAAACCACGCATGTCACTTTAAAAACTTTGCTGAAGGGAAAAGCTTCAGGTATTAATTCACAGAGAATGGCCCAATGGATCATTGATTTTGAGACTAGAGACTTACAAGTCGAAGTGGGTGAGAAATATCACTTAGCCCAGATGATGCAGTATGCAGGAAAAAGTCACGATGAACAGGCTAATGTTACTCCCTCTCCCTTCCGAGCAGACTTTCAAGAGGGAATCCCCTGTGCCTATATTGACGGAGCTCGATATTGGCATGAGGGGCATTACGTCACAGGCTTCACTGTGTGGTTTCCAGCTAAGCCATTGCTGCTGCAGTATAAACTCCCAGGTCATTTCTCCGCTCAAAGAGCTGAGTTGGAAGCAGCTTTACAGGTCATTCTCGTGTGTACAGAGCCAATGAATATTTTTAGTGATAGCGCATATGTCGTGTCATCACTCACTCTATATTCTTAATGTATGGGCCCTTAGGGGGATGGTTGATTCTCAGAACAAGCCCTTGCAGCATGCAGACATTCTAAAACAAATTGAGCAACGGGGTAAAGAATTCCCAAAATTATGGTCCTTCTGTAAAATCAAAGGACACCAGAGGTTGATTCCTGACCCCCACATCCTTGGCAATGCATATGTAGATCACGCGGCCAAGGAGGCTGCACTCACAGGCGATGACAAATATCCTCAAGAAGTCATCGCTGCAGTCACTGAGAAACCCCAAGAGCCCCCCTTGTCTTTTCTCCTCTGCAAGATCTCAAAGGCACAGGTGAAAGAGGGTGACTCATCCCTGTTCAATTCCCTCGAGTCCCTGCCCATTGAGGGGGAGTGCTTGTACTACAAACGGGTTAATGATAGACTTGCGCCTTACATCCCAACAACAATGATTAAGTCTTTGCTCAAATTTTCAAGCTAAAAAGGTGATTAAAATGGTTCATATCAATCAGTGTAGACTTCTTAATTATTTTACTGAGATTTCTGGTAAGGACTGATACGCCACTCTTTTTTCTATTTTTCTCCAGGTCCGCTGAAGATTTTCATATTCGACTCCTGGGACCATGAACCTATTGGATGATCAGGAGAAGATGTTTCACACTATACAGTGGGACTCTGATAGTGTGAGAGGGGGAGAAGATCAGGAAAATCCGGAAGACAAAGAATGAGAAGAAAAAGACCAAAAGACTTAACTATTGTGCAGCTTATTTTTTTTCGGGACTATGAATTATTTTTTTTATGTGTTTGTGCTATTTTTAGGGACTTTTGCCTTACACACACGTGCATAAAGTGCTGAATTACCTCAATATTCTTATTTTCAGTAATTCACCCATGGATATTACAGTCCTGTATGTTGTACTCTGAATAGAGTACAAGAGGGGGACTTGTAAGAGAATGGTCAGCCATAATATACTGAGCGGCCATGTTGTCTCTAGCAGCCATTTTGTTGAAAGTTGTAAAGGAATCTACTTCTACAAAAGAACTAATAGATGGAGGATGGCAAAATGAGATCATGTCTCCTAGCAACCTCAGCCGATGTGCGTAGAGGAAGATTGGATCAATCAATAGGATCACAGGTCACCAAATATATGGCCAGTATGCTTATACGTGATAGTGTGGTAGCGAAGTGTAGAGTAGTTAAAATGTCAGGATGTAAGAATTTATGGACATAGATTGGAGACAATGATAAGATTTTAGGACAGTAGCCATAGATACCAATGACCTATGGGTTTTAGTGTTGCTTGAAGAAATGTTAATTAATATCTTCGTATTATGTCATTATATTCTCCTTTCTAAACCACGTTTCTGTAGATTACCATGAAAACTCCTTAGAATTATAATGTTAACACCCTCTGCGGCAAAATGCAGCTTTCTTTGTTCTGATAATGTATAATAAGCCCCTGTTACTGTCGATCGGGGCCATTCCATCGCCATCATGCCACTGTGCCTCACCATGGCCAGGGCACAGAGCCTTATCATCGCCAGACTTCCTAGCGAATCTCTGCCTGTCTGAATTCCTGTTTTTGCCCGCATATTCCAACTCCTCTGTTATTCTGTATTTGTTTTGCCGTGTATCTCCGAATAAACCTTCAACCTCAGCTTGATAAGAGATCGTCTGTGGAACTTCTTCCCGACTCTTCCAGCTCTCAGTAGGACTTTTTCTTACAGGAAGGAGCACACTTTGATTTTTTTGAATGCAAAATTGGCTGAAATCGAAAGCGGGCACCATGTCGCGTTTGGATAACCCTGATGTGCCTAAACAGTGGAAATCCCCCACCAGTGACTCAGTTTTGGAAACTAGACACTTCAAGTAATTATTTACATTTTGTCAAGCACCTTGAACCCCTAAGGTGCTTTTCAGAAATTTATAAAGTTGAGCCGCGAAAATATTAAAAAAAAATCGTTTTCTCCACAAATGGTTTTTAGCCCCATTTTTTTTTTATTTTCACAAAGGTTAACAGAAGAAAATGCACTCCAAAAATTGTGCAATTTCCCCTGAGTATGTAGATACCAGATATGTGGTGCAAAACTACGGTATGGGTGCACAGCAAGGCTTGGAAGGGAAAAAGTGACGGTTTGGAGCACAGACTTAGATGGAATGGTCTGCACATGCTATGCTCGGTTTGGAGAGCTCCTGATGTGCCTAAACAGTGGAAATCCCCCACAAGTAACCACAAGTAACCATTTTGGAAACTACAGCCCTTATGGAATTTATCTAGTGGCATAGTTTTATAGCAAGGAAAATACTTTTGGTTTTGCAGTTGTATGAATTTATAATGTGGTGGTATGTGCAAATCGTGCCGAGTACATCAGATTATATGTGTTTTGCCAAAGGGGTAAAAATAAATTGTATTAATTTGTGGATGTGTGGTATGCTTTGAAGTGATACTCAATGCAAAGGCCAGGTTTCACAATGGTAAATAGTGTTTTTTCGCATTCCCCTCTTGGAGCATACGCTGCACTTTTTTTGTGATCTTGCCTTCTTTGCCGTTTGGGAAACCTCTTCGGAAAAATCTTGACGTGGTACGAGACAGGCACCAGCAGTTCCAGACGTACTGGGATGCTCATCTTTCCGAGCGCCAAACACCTGTATATAGTGTGCACAGCCTATTTTTTGTACCATATTTTCGTTTTTCGCATGAAGTTGTATGGTTTGAGGACATGATCTGATAGATCCATACCACCCATATACTTATTATAATACAGGATACAATCTGGCTTTGAGACTTGTGTTACGGTACCTCAGACAATGACAAAGGAGCTGTTGTCATGGTGTGTAGTGGTCAAGATAAGGACTATCCCTCGTCAGTACACTTGGCAACCAGCATGCTGCAACTGGATTGGGCTCCGCTTTCGCCCTCTCTCAGCAGTTGACCAATTAGCCACCTCCTTCCCATCACTCTTATCCCAACCCTAACCCACCTCTTCAACCTATCACTTACTTCCGGCACTTTCCCTTCTGCTTTCAAACATGCCACAATCACGCCTATCCTTAAAACGCCAACTCTCGACCCAACAGCCATGTCCAGCTATCGCCTAATACAGCTGCTCCCATTCGCTTCTAAACTCCTGGAACAGCATTGTAAACGCGGACCTTTCCTCCCACCTCTCATCTAACTTGCTCTTTGACAATTTACAATCTGGTTTCTGTCCCCATCATTCCACTGAGACAGCCCTGACCAAAATTACCAACGACCTACTTACAGCCAAAGCTAACGGACAATACTCTATACTCCTCCTTCTAGACCTGTCCTCCTCTGCTTTCGACACAGTTGACCACTGCCTCCTACTACAGATCCTCTCCTCCTTTGGCATCAAAGACATCGCCCTATCCTGGATCTCCTCATACCTTTCCAACCACACATTCAGCATTTCCCACACTACCTCCTCATCCCACCCTCTCTCTGTTGGAGTCCCCCAAGGCTCTGTTCTAGGAGCCCTACTCTTCTCAATCTATACACTTGGCCTGGGGCAACTCAAAGTCCCATGGATTCCAGTACCACCTTTATGCCGATGATACTCAGATCTACCTCTCTGGCCCAGACATCACCTCTCTGCTGTCCAGAATCCCGGAGTGTCTATCAGCCATATACTCCTCCTCTCGCTTCCTCAAACTCAATGTAGACAAATCTGAACTGATAATCTTTCCCCCATCTCACAGATCTTCCTTACCCGACTTATCTATAACAATTGACAACATGACACTTTGCCCCGTACCAGAGGTCCGCTGCCTCAGAGTAACCCTCGACTCTGCCCTGTCCCTTCAAACTGCACATCCAAGCTCTCTCCACCTCCTGTCGCCTCCAGCTCAAAAATCTTTCCAGAATCCGTCCCTTCCTCCACCCGCATTCTACTAAAATGCTTGTACATGCCCTCATCTCCCGCCTTGACTATTGCAACATCCTTTTCTGTGGCCTTCCTGCTAACACCCTCGCACCTCTCCAGTCCATCCTTAACTCTACTGCCCGACTACTTCATCTCTTCTCTCCTTGCTACTCCTCCGCTTCTCCCCTCCCTCTGCAAATCTCTTCACTGGCTCCCATTCCCTCAGCGTATCCAATTCGAATTACTAATACTGACTTACAAGGCTATTCATAACCTGTCTCCCCCATATTTCTCTGAACTAATCTCCCGATACCTTCCCTCACATTATCTCCGGTCCTCTCAAGACCTTCTCTCCTCCACTTATTGGCTCCTCACCCAACCGCTTCCAAGACTTCTCCCGAATAGCCCCCATCCTCTGGAATTCTTTGGCCCAACATGTCCGACTATCAACCACAATCGGATCCTTCAGACGGAACCTGAAAACCCATCTCTTCAGGAAAGCTTACAACCTGCAATGATCCCCGCTGCCGCCTCACCACTACTGGAGCTACCGCCTCACAATCAATGGAGCTGCTGCAACCTCCCAACCTACTGCCTCCTTGCCCACCATCCTGTAGAATGTAAGCCCAAAAGGGCAGAGTCCTCTCACCTCTATATCAGTCTGACTGTTTTCTGTAAGTGATATCTGTACTTTGTATGTTACCCCTTCTCATGTACAGCACCATGGAATCAATGGTGCTATACAAATTGAAAAAAAATAACAGCTTAGGGAGACCTGATTTGTTTTTTAATACGATGCCACATGCAACTGTACCACCAATAGAGGGTCTTGAAGAGTGGATGCTGGTATAAAAGTTATCTATATATGTAGAGGGGATATTCCCTTATCCAGCAGTGGGTGCAGTAATTCCCACACAATTTTGCCCACTCCCCCCTCAGGACAAGGGAGCATTCACGGGATCCAGTCTGGGTGTTCTTCCCTTCGTAGACCCCAAATCTGTGGGTGTACCCTGAGGTACTCTAGCACAGCTTGTACAGTTTAATACTGTACTTGATCCTCTTACTGGGCATGTGTTGTCAGAGTTTTAGCCTTCCTTTGAAATATACCAGAGATTCATCTATACAGAGGTCCATTTGGGTGGTTGTACACCTCTTAATTTTCTGCAACCTGCTGCATTTTTTGTGCGTCCAACCTGTCTCAAAAAAACGCATGCGCACGCAATTCACCCAAAAACACATTAAAGTCTATGGGAGCGCTGACGTGTGCATGGTCATGTGCACCTCAGCGTTTAAAAAACACATGCGTTTTTAGGTAAAAACCATACGCAAAAAACAAGAAAACGCATTAAAAACACATGACGCGGTTTTTATGCGCGTTTGCACTGTGCACGCAGCGCAAAAAAAAACGCAAGTGTGAAAGTAGCCTTAGGGTGTGTGCACACGCTGCGGATTCTAATGCGGTCCCGCAGTGGATTTAGCCGCTGCGGATCTGCAGCAGTTTTTGCTGCGGTGTACAGTACCATAATATCTTATGGATATTAAAAACCGCAGTGCTGATGGTGCAGATTTTTCCGCGTTTTCCTGCGGTTTCAAAACTGCAGAAAGAATTGGCATGTCAATTCTTTCTGCGGATTCCGCTGCGGTTTGCCATCTCCTCCATTGAGGAGATGAAAAACCGCAGGGCAAAACCGCAGGCCAACCGCAGGCCAATTACAAAATCCGCGCGGCCAAATCCGCACCCCATTCCGCAGCGTGTGCACGTACCCTTAGACTTGTATATGTGGGGCTTGTTTAAAGGGTACTATTTATTGAAAAAAAGCAGAACAAAAAGAAAGAGTGAAAACTTAGAAATAAATGAACACAAGTCAGTAGATTTAATAAAAAAAAAAAAAGGCACCAGCTAAATGTATAGCTGGTTGATCAGGGGACCTTATGTCGCAGTGATAGTGACCTTTTCTTAAGCAAAAAAAAAAAATGAATCGCACAGAGTAATATAATAAAAGCATTAGCGTAGTGATCATCAGTTATTTTTTACAAAAGATAAACAGATATCACTAACACTGCGATGTATGCTCCCCTAATGCACTAGCCAAGAAGTTTCCCAGCGATAATTTTTTGTTTTTTTACTAAAGAAAATACTACTTCCCTACCTATACAGCAACTCTATTACTATTTTTTCTTTAAAAGAAAATCAGCTGTCACACTGCAATATCAGCTACCCTACCTATATCTAAAAACTAAAAAGGTCACATGGGCAGACTCTGATGAGCAGAAATGCTGATCAGAGCATTCCAGCCATGGGAAGGGCACGAATGCACAGGGCAGGACACCGAACACACAGATAAAGTGCAAAAAAAAAGTGTGCTAAAATATAATTGGGAGTGTGTGTTATTGGGAATGGGGAAGGGGAGACTGGAACAGGGATTGCAGAACTGTTGCTGCTGTGGCCACACAGCATACAGGAGCAAGAGACAGATCGCAGGAGGATCGCCATTTTAGATTAACACCTTTGGCTGAACAATAGTTACTGACCAATCAGCGACAAAGGGGTTAATCAGCAGAAATGATGTCGCAATCACCCCATCCATTGTGACTGCTGCGAATAGTGCAGTCTCAGACAGCACTAATGTGACCGGAAATAGCGCCGTATATGAACTTTACTTTTGCAGGAACGCACATCACGCAGCGCCCTAAATACCACCATGGTTACTTACCGGTAGCCGGTTTTTCCGGAACCCATGACAGCACCACCTGAGAGAGGGATCCGCCCCGCCAGGACCCTACTGAAATATAAGGGGCGGCACCTCTCCCCCGCTTCAGTTGGTTACAGAGCATTGAGAGGACTTCCCGGTTAGTTACATGTTTATCCAACACCACATCACACAAATACACCCTGTTAACGTGCACACCCATACGGTGAAAAGGAGGGGGAATATACGGGTGCTGTCATGGGTTCCGGAAAAAACGGCTACCGGTAAGCAACCATGGTGGTTTTCCCTTCACCCATGACAGCACCACCTGAGAGATTTTTGGAGCCTTCGAACACCTTAGGGAGGGACCACCGCTTGCAGCACCCTTCTACCAAAGGTTAAGTCAGCAGAGGAGGATAGATTTAATCTATAGTGCTTAAAAAAGGTTGAGGTTGAGGCCCAGGTAGCGGCCTTACAAATCTGTTCAATTGATACCTCTGCTTTCAGCCCAGGAGGTCACCACGGCTCTGGTGGAATGAGCCTTGATGCCATCAGGAATCGGACCACCACTAGCTGAGTAGGCTATACTAATGGCCTCCCTAATCCATCTGGCAATAGTCCCTTTCGATACTCCGTAACCCTTCCTGGCACCCTGGAAGGCTACAAATAGGGACTGGGACCTACTCCACTGGCTAGTGACTGATATATACTCTAAGAGGGTTCTTAACGTCTAGATTATGGAATTTCTCTTCTCCTGGGTTTTTTGGATTGTCACAGAAGGAGGGGAGGACAATTTCCTGTCTTCGGTGAAAATCTTATACAACTTTCGGTAAATAAGCAGGGTCTGTTTTTAGGACAACCCAGTCCTGGTACACCTGGGTATAAGGTGGGTTAACTGAGAGGGCCTGCAAGTCACTCACTCTACGTGCCGATGTAAGGGCCACTAAAATAATGTTTTTTAGGGCAAAATATTTTACTGGTAGTTGTTGCACTGGTTCAAATGGCTCCTTCATGAGAGCTTCTAACACAAGGTTTAAATCCCAGGGAGCTATTTTTGGCTAAGGGATTGGTCTAGACCTATGGCCAGATTTAATGAATCTGGCTACCCATCTGTTTGCTGCTATATTGCAGTTATATAGAGTGCCTAGTGCTGAAACTTGTACTTTGAGTGTATTTACCACTAGGCCTAGCTGTAGTCCTGCCTGTAAGAACTCTAAGATGGCCTTGATCGGGGGTTCTTGGTCTAACGGTCTTCCTAGGAACTGCAGAAACTTATTTCATGTCCTACCGTATATATTAGCTTTTACTGGCTTTCTATTTTTCATCAGTGTAGCCACCAACCCAGGGGAGAACCCTCTTTTTGTTTTTTTTTTAAAGTGACCTCTCAAATTCTACACGCAGTCAGATGGAACCCCTTGACTTGCATGTGGAATACCGGACCCTGAGCTAGCAGGTCTTGAATCTCTGGCAGCACCCATGGATCTGAGAGGGACATCATCTGTAGTAGTGAGAACCAGGGCCTTTTTGGCCAAAACGGGGCTATTAAGATCACTCTGGCCTGATCCTCTCATTTTCTTCACCACTGCTGGGATTAGAGCTACCGGAGGAAAGGCGTAACCCAGTTTGAAATTCCACCGAATTTGCAATGCATCCACTGCCCATGGGTCTTCTTTTGGGTTCAATGAACAGAATCTTTTTACCTGCCTGTTGCTTTTGTTGGCAAATATATCTATTACTGGCTCTCCCCAGAGTTGTACTATCTTCTGGAACACTAAGTGATTTAGGGCCTATTCTCCCTGCCTCAATGTGTTGCGGCTTAGGAAATCGGCTTGTATGTTCTCCACCCCTCTGATGTGTAAGGCCGTTAGAGAGTGTAGGTGTCATTCTGCTCTGCGAAAGATTTCGCTGGTTTCGCTCATTAGGGAGTGTGACCTTGTCCCTCCCTGGTGGTTAATATAAGCCAGTCACTTTGTTGTCCGACATGATCCGGACATTGCGGCCTTCTAGACAGGGGATGATTATCCTTAGGGCTTTGTTTACTGCCCTTAATTCTCTTTGGTTGGAGGATGCGTTTTGTTCTTGGTGTCCCCAGGGCCCCTGGGCTGCCCATCCCCTCAGGTGTGCTCCCCTCCCCGAGGAACTTGCGTCCGTCAGAATCACATCGGATACTGGCCTGTGCCATAATGTCCCTGCTACTAGGTTTGTTCTGTCTAGCCACCATCTGAGTTTTTGACTTAAGTTCCAGCCTTCCTTCTAAACGCCCTTTTAGCAATTTCTGTGCTGATAGGACCTCTGCTTGAAGTTGACTGTTATGAAATTGCGCCCATCTGACTGCTGGAATACAGACTGTCAGTGTGCCTAGTAAGGACATCGCCCCTCTCAGGGTCGTGTGAGGTTGGTCTATTGCTGCCAGGGTCATATTCCTCACCTTTTCCACCTTGGCCTCTGGTAAAAGACACTTTTGCTGTTCCGAGTCCAAGATGAATCCTAAAAACATTTGCCTTTTTAGGGGTTGTAGCCTTGACTTTTTGACATTCACCATCCAGCCCAGTCCCTGTAGGGTATTTGTTACCCTTTCCACCTGTTCTGTGCAGTGACGTTCCGAGTTGCCCACAATTAGAAAATCGTCTAAGTAGGGTATTATAATTGTGTTGTGGATTCGGAGGAAGGCTGTCATCTCTGCTACTACCTTCGTGAACACCCTCGGGGCTATGGATATGCTGAATGGAAGGGCTCTGAACTGAAAATGTCTGAGGTTGCCCTGGATGTAGAGAGCTACCCTTAAGTATTTTTGGTACTCTGGATGGATCGGGATGTGGTAGTAGGTATCCTTTAAGTTGACTACGGCCATAAAACAATTGTGGTGTAACAGTTTTATGGCCGAAGTCACTGACTCCATTTTGAAGGTCTGGTTTTCTATCCATTAGTTGAGGCCTCTGAGGTTTATATTCGTCCTGAATGAATGATCCGTTTTTTTTTTTTATTAGGAAGAGGGGTAAGTAGAAACCCCTTCTTTCCTGTTCGCTTGGAACCTCGATCAGAACGTGTTTGTCGAGCAGACTTAGGATCTCTGCCTCTCGGGCCAACTGCTCTTCTAACCCTTTCCTGACGGGAGTCACCACAAACTCGGCCGTTGAAAAAAAGAAAATTTTAGGCCTTTTCTTATGATGTTTAAAATCCAAGTGTTGGAAGATAGGTTTTCCCAGGCCTGATAAAAGAGCATCAGTCTCCCCCCTACAGGGATACTGGCGTCATTGTGGGGACTTCTTTGCAGATGAAGCGGCTCCCCCAAACATGAATCCAGACTTTCTTTTGTCCTCCCATCTTTTCCGATCCCCCAGAGGACGGCCCCTATTGAATTTTCCCCTCCGAAAGGGTGGTCTTCTTTGATCTCCCATAAATCTGGGGAAGCCCTTTTTCCTGTCCCCTGCTTTTTCCAGGATGTCATCTAAGTTTTTCCCAAAAAGAAATAGTCCATCACATGGAAGAGAGCATAATTTAGCTTTTGATTGTAGGTCTCCAGGAAAGCCTTTAAACCATAATGCACGCCTTGCGGCGTTTGATAACCCCGCTGCCCTCGCCGTCAATCTCATGGAATCGGCAGAGGTGTCAACCAAAAATGCAGCTGCTCCATGTAGAAGATACATATCTCCCAAAATTTTTTCCCTTGACACCTTGGATGCAAGTTTTTCTTCTAGCTGCTGTAACCAGAGCATTAAGGAGCGGGCTGTGCAGGTGCCGGCTATTGCTGGTTTCAGTCCCCCCGTCGCTGCTTCCCATGCATGTCTTAGGTAGGAGTCTGCTTTTTTATCTAGCGAATCTCTCAGCACTCCTGAGTCTTCTAGGGGCAGGGCCAACCTTTTGGATGATCTGGATACTGCTGCATCAATTTTTGGGACCTTGTCCCATATTTAAGTATCTTTAGGCTCAAAGGGATATCTCCTTTTTGATGAGGAGGGAAGGCTACCTGATCTTTTAGGTTTCTTCCACTCTTTTTCAATGAGCGCCTGAATTTTCTCATTAACCGGAAAGGTGCGCTTTTTCCTTTCCTGTAACCCCCCAAACATTACGTCTTCTAGGGACTTAGTTGCTTTCTCCTCCTGTAGGCCCATGGTTATCCTAATGGCCTTAAGGAGAGCGTCTGTATCCTCTACCGGAAAGTACGGCCTACCCACCGTATCACAATCCGAGGAGGAGGAGGACCTGTGTTCGACCTGATATTCAGACGAGGAAGAGTCTGACGAAAAAGTTGGGGAGTCTCTCCTACTTTTTTTCTTTTTCTTTTAATATTTCAAGTGAGCCTTCTACCTCGGACCTTATGACTGATCAGAGGTTAGTTGCCAGGCTCGGCACCTCCTCCGCCATAGTCCGCTGGATACAGCTGGCGCAAAGGTCCTTTTGCCAATCTTTTGCTAGGGGGCTCTGGCATATAGCACACACAATTATTCCTTTTGCTCCCTGCTTTTTTGCCTTTTCCCTAAGGAAAAAATAACAAGAAGGACCCTATTAATATTGGTCTAACATTCTCGAAGATCACTCACCACCCACAAAGTCGGGTACCGGACTCGGAGGCTGTGTTGGAGCATGCGGTCTGTGCTCTCTCGACCTCGAGGAATCCCTCGATCTGTGGCTCGGGCGGCTGCTGCTCTTGCCGCTTGAATGGCTCCCATGTTTACATGCAGTGGTCTGCGACGGGGGCAGGGACGGTTGAGACGGTGAACGCTCCTGCTGTGACCCCATTGTAACACCTGGCGGTCCTGCTCCTTGCCCTCCATTTTGTAGGTGTATCCGGTGAGTGGTCGGTACCCCTCCCCCTGCGACCGCCAGCCACTCCTCTTCTTACTGCTGCCGGCGCCGCACCAGGCGCCATGTTGCCGTTGCATCCGTGACGTCAGCCGGCACACTCCAAGGGTGCATCGCACCGCTGATGTCAGATGCCGGAAGCCGCCCCGGCTTCCCCTATCGTCCCAGGGAGAAGGATCGGGCGCACGCAGGGGGAGGGAGGCATGGAGGAGAGCCCCGCTGCTGAGGCCACCATACCGCACCCGCACGAACCCGGGGCCTGCAGGAGGAACCCCGGGGACTGCGCTTCCAGGCCACCGACGGCCAGCGCTGCAGGTAAGCTGACCTGCTCTTCCTGTGCCGGGACGGCCCTGGGTCCATTTTCAATGACAGGCACCCAACTGAAGCGGGGGAGAGGTGCCGCCCCTTATATTTCAGTAGGTTCCTGTCCTGGCGGGGCGGATCCCTCTCATGTGGTGCTGTCATGGGTGAAGGGAAAATATGATGCATGTCAGGAAGGGATTAAAGAAGAAAAGCCATTTTGATTTTTATTTCATACTATATGAAGGCTTGATGCTATTGCATCGGGAGGGCAGTAATGTCACGATGGGGGCAGGCTTTGCAATGTTGAGAATCTTTCCCCCAATGTGCTCACCCACCTATCCACTCTCTTTCCCCATGTGCTGACTTCTCCTGTCTGTACTCTCTTTCACCTGTCTACCCCCCATGTGCTATAAACCTTGTCTGCTGTCTCTCCTTACTGTGCTGTGTTCTCCCCTCATGTGCTGTCTCCCCCTGTGCTCTGTCTCTCACCCCCTGTGTGCTTTCTCTCTACCGTATCTGCGGTCTTCTCTCATGTCATCTCTTCCTTGACCTGTGTAACCCATGTGCTCTCCCCCTTGTCTGCTCTCTCTCTCCACCACTGTGCTGTCTTCTTCCTTAATGTGTTCTCTCGTTTGAGCTGAGCTCCTGGGCAGGGGAGGAATCAAAAGACAATACTGACATTACAGCAGGAGATTGCAGAGGATATATTTTGTGAGGTAAAATATTTAAAATGTCAGTGAAATATTTTACCTCACAAAATGAATCCCTCTGTGATCCTCTGCTGTAATGTCAGTAATGTCTGCTTCCTCCCCTGTCCAGGAGATGTAGTATGCTCCGTACACAGTCAGAGATAGACAATTTTTAAAATGAACTTTCATTCGTGGGAAAACCCCTTTAATGTGACCGGCTTCCTCTGCCTGTAAACACGTTGCGCATCTGCCATCGGGATCAGTTGAATGATTCACTGCTCCAAATTTGCACAGGAGCAGTAAATCAGACGCTGCCAACTTTGTGTAGACAAATAGCGGCGGTCACATTAAAACTGCGCATGCGCTCCTCCTGTACATAGATGGTGGCAGTGAATCATTCGGCTGATCATGGCGGTGTTATGTTCGCAACGTCTGCTGGTGGTACCGCGCAAGAGGCTGCGTACAGTGTATACTGTGTGTGTGTTCACGGTGTTCCGCTGGTGGTACCGCGCAAGAGGCTGGTACCACCAGCAGTTTCCATGTTGAGACACCCATCACTTGGGTGTCCCAATATGGCGGTCGGTGAACTTCCACCACTTGGAATTCTGGGATCAGGACACATCTGAACAGAACAGGATGTGAAGACATTACAAGGTAATTCTACATTAGAAATCAATAGTACAAATTGAAATAAGAAACTTTGTAATAGATCTTATCAGAGAAATCTGCTTTTTCCTCCTGGACTGATCAGTTAGGCCGAGTTCACACGTGGCGTTTTTTTCGCGTTTCCGCGGCGGTTTTTACCGTGATTTTGCCGCGAAAAATAAGCATCCCATGCATTCCTATGGGATTCCGCAATGCTGTGCTAATGCTGCGGTTTTTACCGCGGCGGAATCGCTTCGCGGTAAAAACCGCAGCATGCTCATTAATTTGCGGAATCGCGGCGATCCCGCACCCATAGGAATGCATTGTTCCGCTTATTTCCCGCATGTGGCTGTGCACACCATGCGGAAAGTAAGCAGAACAATTGCGGATGGTACCCACGGTCCGGAGGAGAGGAGACTGTCCGCCGGGCTGTGGGTACCATATCCCTGTAAAAAATAGAATTTAAAAATAAAAAATATTGTTATTCTCACCCTCCGGCGTCCCGCGCAGCCTTCCCGCTTCTCTTCACGCTCTCGTTCCCAGTAGTCCTTTGCGAAAATGCTCGCGATGACGTCCATTCTCGCGGGATCGCGAAGTCTCGCGGTCATTCGCGCGACGTCATCGCGAATTACCGCGAGATGTCGCGATCCCGCGAGAACTGACGTCATCGCGGGCATTTTCGCAAAGGATTACTGGGAACGGATGCGCGGGACGTCGGAGGGTGAGAATAACACTATTTTTTATTTTTTTGTACATTCTATCTTTTACTACTGATGCTACATAGGCGGCCTCAGTAGTAAAAAGTTGGTCACACTCATCAAACACTATGTTTGACGAGTGTGACCAACCTGTCAATCAGTTCTCCAAGCGATGCTCCAGATCGCTTGGAAAACGCTAGCATTTTGCAAGCTAAATACACTTGCAAAATGCTAGTTTTTCCGCGGGAATTTAAAATGCGATTTTCCCGCGGACTGGAATTCCGGAATTCTCGCGGTAATTTCCGCGAGAGTTCCGGTACGTGTGCACTTAGCCTTAGGGTCCCATTTCACTTAGCGACGCACCAGCGATCCCGACAACGATACGGCCTGGTAAGGATTGCTGCTGCGTCGCTAAATGGTCGCTAGTAAGCTGCCAAACAGGCAGCTCTCTTCAGCGATGAAGCAACCATCCAGCGATCCTCGGCGGTCATTAGTAACTTGTCACACAGCAGCTTTTCTGAACAATTCCAGCCTGCATCCCTGAGTTCTGCATCGCTAATGAAGTCGCTCGTCGATGCGCGCTGGCCAGCGGGACACAGACGATGAAAAATGGCCCAGGACATTCGAGTACGATCGGCGATATCCAGAGGGGGGCCGGTCGCAGCTGCGTGTCACTTGTAGTGAGATCGCTGGCAAGGTTAAATGCGTCACAAAATCGGTGATGCTTCAGGGATCTCACTAGCGATCTCGCTATGTGAGACGGGGGGGGGCTTTAGTCTCAATTCATGGGTAAAATCTATATTTAGTGAAGACAGACATTCCTATACAGGAGATGGAAAAGGACGGTTACTTCTGATAAGATTTTATGTAGATGGCTAGAGGCAGAACTTCGCCCTCCCTCTACCCTCAGATCTACATAGAATCTTATCAGTAGAAATGGTCATCTATCTCAGTAATGGAAAATATGTCTTCCTGTGACATTATTTTACCTGAGAATTTTGAGAATAAATGATCAGTCCATGAGAATGAAGCAGACTTCGCTGATCAGATCTATTACAAAGTTTAACATTTTTTCATGTATACTACTGATTTATGAAGTAAAAATTAAAATGACGGTTATTCTTTAACCTTCTACTGCCATCGGACGATCTAGTACGTTCGTTGGCAGTATCCCCTGCTTTGAGGTGGGCTCCGGCGGTGAGCCCACCTCAAAGCCGGGATCTGAGCATCGCCTCTATGTAGCAGATCCGATCAAGTTGTGGCAGCTTCTAGCCTCCTATGGAAGCTATTGAAGCATGCCAAAAGATAAAGAAAAATAGTTTTAAAAATAAATACAGTATATATATATATATATATATATAAAAAAAAAAATATAAGTTTAAATCACCTCCCTTTCGTCCCATTCAAAAAAATCATTTTGTATCGCCGTATTCAGAATCGTCCGATCACTGAGAAAAAAAAAAAAAGGCTAAATTGCGTAGCGGGAAAAAAAAAATCATACCGCCAGATTTACGTTTCTTACGTCACCACATTGTATTAAAATGCAATAACGGGCGATCAAAATAACTATCTGCACCAAAATGGTATCATTAAAAACGTCAGCTTGACCCACAAAAAATATAAGCCCTCACCCAACCCGGGTTCACGAAAAGTGGAGACGATACGAGTCTCGGAAAATGGCACCATTTTTTTTTATTTTTAGCAAAGATTGGAATTTTTTTCACCACTTAAGATAAAAAAAAAAAACCTAGACATGTTTGGTATCTACGAACTTGTAATGACCTGGAGAATCATAATGGCAGGTCAGTTTTAGCATTTAGTGAACCTAGCAAAAAAGTAAAAACAAAATACAAGTGTGGGATTGCACTTTTTTTGCAATTTCACCACACTTGGAATTTTTTTTCCCCTTTTCGAGTACACGACATGCTAAAACCAATGATGTCATTCAAAAGTACAACTCGTCCCGCAAAAAATATGCTCTCATATGGCCATATTGATGGAAAAATAAAAAACGTATGACTCTGGGAAAAGAGTGAAAAACGGAAACGCAAAACCAAAGGTGGCTCCGGTCATTAAGGGGTTAAAGGGATACCGTATTTTTCAGACTATAAGAAAGCCTGGATCATAAGACACACCTAGGTTTTAGAGGAGGAAAAAAAATGTGGTAAATTATGTATTTAATATCCCCTAGCCTGGTAAATATGGTCTCCTCATCCCCATCCTGGTATGCATGGCTCCCTCATCCCTATCCTGGTATGCATGGCTCCCTTATCTCTATACCTGATATGCATGGCCCTCATCTCTATCCTGGTAGGAATGGCCCCCCCTAATCCTTATACTGGCAGGAATGATCGCCCTCATCATATACTGGACTGGTATACAGGGTCCCCATCTCGCCCAAGTATGCATGGCCCCATACCTATCCTGGTATGATTGGCCCCCATCCCAGTCCTGGTATGCATTGTCCCATCAGAAAAGATAAAAAAAAAATAAAAATATTACACTTACCTTCCTGCGCTCCCTCGCAGTGTCCTGCTCCGGTGCCAGCAGCAACTTAATGCTTGTAAGCAGCGCTTGGCAAGGACGTCATGCGCTGCCCACAAGCAGAGCACAGCATCTGGAATACTCACCGGGACTATTCATCGCAGAGAGTAGTGAGTATTCATTGCTCTTCAGTAGCGCCCAATGCTACTGTATCAACCTAAATTTACCATTGTCATAAAATATGAGGTGTCACTCATATCTCACATCTCAGGTGTCACATCTCAAATTCAATGGGATATGTTGAAGCATTCCATTCCATATAAAGTGACATGTCAGACTTCAAAACTTTGGCCTGTCACTAAGGGGTTAAACCAAGTGATACATTGTTGGAATCCAGGTCTTTAAAGGCTAGGTTCACATTAGTGTACCAGGGCTCTGCGGAGGGCTGCATACTTCCTCACTGATGCTCTGCCCTCTTTTTCGCGCATCTTCACGTTAGGTCCGCCTACTTCTGCATGCGTCCTGCGTACCTATCTTTAACATTGGCTACGCAGGACATGCGGATGCGTTGTTTTGACGCGCCCGACAACCGCAGACGACGAACGCGTCAAAACGACGCATCTCCATGTCCTGCGTACCCAAAGTTAAAGATAGGTACGCAGGACGCATGCAGAAGTAGGCAGACCTAAACGGAAGTGGGCAGAGCTTCAGGGAGGAAGTATGCAGCCCTCCAGTAGGCAGAGCTTCAGGGAGGAAGTATGCAGCCCTCCGCAGAGCCCCGGTACGCTAATGTGAAACCAGCCTACCTCTACATCATGCAGCTCTCCAATGAGAAAGCAGAAAACTGGTGACATGTTCCCTATAAATGGAAATCCTAACAGAAAAGCTCAGCATAGAGCACAAGATAAATCTGAACCTGGCCTTATTTTTCAGATTTTTTTATTAAGCCATTTACTGCGCTTTTCAAACATGCTGCAGTTCTCAAATTCAGTCAGGAAAAATAAAAATAAGAGTGATTTCTGAAGTCCAAGCTTTTGCTGATACTGTAAAGTGCAGCTTCTCATTTGCATAAAAACACAACAAAACACGCTGCAGAAACACTATGTTAACAAGGACTTAAAACTCGCCAAGTAAAAAGCACCATTTTGAGGTACAGAAAATTTTTCACCACATTTTTTTCCAAGATAGAATGCACAAGTGAGAAATTATGTTGATTTAGTTTAAGGCAATGTTATTCTTTGGGTCAGTACAATTACAGATACCAGAGATAGATAATTTTTTTTAAGGTTTTGGCACCACCAAATTTTCCATTTTTTCTCCAAACAAGCTCCAAGCTGTATATGGGCTGTTTATCTGTTTATTGTGGGATAAGTTGGTTTTCAGTGATAACACTATTACATACAAATTTTTGAAAGCTTTTTATACAATTTTTGTGAGCATTTGTACAGTGTTCATTGGATGGGTTAAAGCTGAGGCAAGCTTGCAGAGCAGTCTTGCATCCCTCCAATTTATTAACGTTGCTGCCACCTCTAACCTTGTTAGTCCCCTCTGCTTCATTTGCCAATCCATTCACTGGCTCCAATAAGCCAAAGAACACAGTTTAACCCCTTAACCCCCAAGGGTGGTTTGGGCATTCATGACCGGGCCAATTTTTACAATTCTGACCACTGTCCCTTTATGAGGTAATAACTCTGAAACTCTTCCATGGATCCCGGTGATTCTGACATTTTCTCGTGACATATTGTACTTCATGTTAGTGGTAAAATGTCATCCATATAGCTTGCATTTGTGAAAAAAAACACGGAAATTTGGCGAAAATTTTGCAATTTTCCAACTTTGAATTTTTATGCCCTTAAATCACAGATATGGCACACAAAAAACTTAATAAATAACATTTCCCTCATGTTTACTTTACATCAGCACAATTTTGGAACCAAATACTTGTTAGGAAGTTATAAGGGATAAAAGTTGACCAGCGATTTCTCATTTTTACAACACCATTTTATTTTTAGGGACCACATCACATTTGAAGCCACTTTGAGGGGTCTATATGATAGAAAATAGCCAAAAGTGACACCATTCTAAAAACTGCACCCCTCAAGGTGCTCAAAACCACATTCAAGAAGTTTAATAACCCTTCAGGTGTTTCACAAGAATTTTTTGAATGTTTAAAAAAAATGAACATGTTACATTTTTCACAAAAAAATTAAGGGCCAATTTTTTTTTTATTTAATTGGACTGCGAAAGTTAAGCAGTTTGTCCTGAGTACGCTGATACCTGATATGTGGGGGGGAACCACTGTTCCGGCGTATGGCAGAGCTCAGAATGGAAGGAGCGCCGTTTGAATTCCAGACAATTTTCCGTTGAAAAAGTCAGATTGGACGCCATGTCACGTTTGTAGAGCCCCTGATGTGTCTAAACAGTGGAAACCCCCCACAAGTGAACCCATTTTGGAAACTAGACCCCCCCAAGGAACTTATCTAGATATGTGGTGAGGACTTTGAACCCCCAAGGGCTTCACAGAAGTTTGTAACGTACAGCCGTACAATTAAAAAATCATTTTTTCCACAAAAATGATCTTTTCACCCCCCATTTTTATTTTCCCAAGGGTAACAGGACCCCGAAAGTTATTGTGCAATATGTCCTGAGTACACGGATATCCCATATGTGGCGGTAAACGATTTGGGCACATGGCAGAGCTTGGAAGGGAAGCAGCGCCATTTGACTTTTTGGCTGGAATTGAGATCAGGCGCCATGTCGCGTTTGGAGAGCCTCTGATGTGCTAAAACAGTGGAAACCCGCACAAATGACACCATTTTGGAAACTAGTCCCCCCAAAGAACTTATCTAGATGTGTGGTGAGAACTTTGAACCCCCAAGGGCGTCACAGAAGTTTATAACGTACAGCAATACAATTAAAAAATCATTTTTTCCACAAAAATGATCTTTTCAAACCCCAATTTTTATTTTCCCAAGGGTAACAGGACCCCAAAAGTTATTTGTCCTGAGTAGGCAGATACCTCATATGTGGGGGAAAACCACAGTTTAGGCGCATGGCAGAGCTTGGAAGGGAAGGAGCACCGTTTGACTTTTTTGCCTGGAATTGAGATCAGACGCCATGTTGCGTTTGGAGAGCCCCTGATGTGATCAGTGGAAATCCCCCAATTCTAACTTCAATCCTAACCCCAACACACCCCTAACCCTAAAGGTGTGTGCACACGTTGCGGATTCGGCCCTGCAGATCCGCAGCAGTTCCTGCTGCGTTGTACAGTATCTTTATATTCAATGGCAAATGAAAAGGGCAGTGCACATGCTGCAGATTTTTCCATGCAGATTTGCTGTGGTTTTAAATCCGCAGCATGTCACTTTTGTGCGGAATTCGCAGCGGATTGACACCTGCTCCATTACCAGGTGTCAAAACGCAGGGGAAAACCGCAGGTTAATCCTCACTAAATCCACACGGAAAACCCAGGTCATTTGACCTGCGGATTTAGCTAAAACTGCGCGGAAAAATCCACAGCACAATCAGCATCGTGTGCACACAGCCTTACCCTAGCCCTAACCCTAGCCCTAAGCCTAATGGGAAAATGGAAATAAACACTTTTTTTAATTTTATTATTTTCCCCTAACTAATGGGGTGGTTTGATTTACTATTTATAGCGGGTTTTTATGTTTGGCAGCTGTCGCATGCTAAAATACGTTTTTTATTGTAAAAATAGTTTTTGCATCACCACATTTTGAGAGCTGTAATTTTTCCGTATTTTGACCCACAGATTCATGTGAGGTCTTATTTTTGGTGGAACGAGTTGACGTTTTTATTGGTACTAATTTCGGGCATGTGATATTTTTTGATCGCTTTTTATTCTGATTTTTGGGACGCAGAATGAACAAAAACCAGCATTTCATGAATTTCTTTGGTGGGGTGGGGGCGTTTACACCGTTAAGCGTGTGGTAAAATTGAAGTGGTTTTATTCTTTGGGTCAGTACGATTAGAGATACCTCATTTATATAATATTTTTATATTTTGGCGCTTTTATGCAATGAAAACAATTTTATACATAAAAAAAATTATTTTTGCATAGCTTAATTCTGCAGGCTATAACTAATTTTTCGCTGATGACGCTGTATGGAGGCTTGTTTTTTGCAGGACAAGATGACGTTATCAGCGGTACCATGGTTATTTATATCCGTCTTTTTGATCGTGCGTTATTACACCTTTTGTTCTGCGGTATGATAAACCCTTGTTTTTTGCTTTTTTTTTTAAAGGGGTTAACTAGTGGGACAGCTTTATAGGGCGGGTCGTTACAGACGCGACGATACTAAATATGTGCATTTTTATGTTTTTTTTATTTACAAAAGAAAAGAATTTATTGGGGAATTTTTATATTAATCTGGGGATTTTTTTATAATTTATTTTTAATTTTTTTATTTTATTATATTGTCCCACGTGGAGACATCACTCTAAGGTGTCAGATCGCTGATCTGACAGTTTAGACAGCACTCTGTCAGATCAGCGATCTGACAGGCGCTGCAGCAGGCTTCCTCGTGCCTGCTCTCAGCAAGCACTGTGGAAGCCGCCTCTCTGTAGGCCCCCGCGGCCATACTGGATCCGGGGGCCTGCAGAGTGGAGACCATCGCAGCGACAGCACATTACGTCGCTCCGAGGGTCACAGGGAAGCACCCCCTCCCTGCACGCTTCTCTCCTATGCCCCCGGTACACTGTGATCATGTTTGATCGCAGTGTGCCAGGGGTTAATGTGCCAGGGGTGGTCTGTGATCGCCCATGAGAGTGCCGGGTGTCAGCTGTGCTAATCAGCTTACACCCGGCCGCGGGGGCGCTGCCAATTGCTATGACGTACTATCCCGTCCTTGGGAATTAAGTCCCAGGGCACATGGACGGGACAGTACGTCATATGGCAGAAAGGGGTTAAAATGTTCATACAAGGACATACAAGGCTTTCCATAATCTCTCCTCTATACATCTCAGGTGTTTACAAGAGCTCATTTGTCTGCCTCTAGATATTTTGGAGACTGTTGTCTGAGTAACATATAAGGAACATCCCCAATTCTTCACTAACTCCGCATATCATTTCAAATGTTTTTTTATGCCTGAAGCTTTTGGTTTTGAAAACCCAGGAAAGCCTACAACCTGCAGTAACCCTGCTGCCACCTCATTACCACCGGATTTGTTCCTACCTCTTACTTCATGGTATTTCCCAATACCTTGTAGATGGTAGGGCCATGATGGTGATTGTTAGCTTACATTTATTATACTTTATTGTATTTCATACATGTATGTAAACCCTCTTCGTATTTACAACATTGTGGAATGAATGGTGAATAATAAACCAATGTTTTTAAATTACCAACATTCAACAAGATAAAACCATCAGATTTCTATTACCAATAACCAGCTATGATCTTGTGGATAATGTTTGCCTCATAGAACAAGCTCTGCATTTTTACAGAAAATTTCAATTAAAAAAAAATGTTTATTAGCATTTTAAAAAAAGGAGCAAGGGCACCATTTCCTCACAGCAGCTTAGAAATGAAGATTATAGCAATTGTATATTTATTACAAGTCATGATAATGATTCCAAACCTGCACCTTCAGGGTGGAAATGACTCAGACTGGCTCACTACAGTCAACAATTTATTTTTGTACATGCATATTTATGAACAACTCCAGTAGAAAATTGCATTTTCTGGCCCACATATTGATATGTTCTGGAGGCAAGTCTGCCGTGTTAGAGGGGAGAATATTTTAGAGCTTGACAGTATAAAAAGAGGAAGTAAAAAAAAAAAGTAGCACACCAATATCGCCTACTTACCAGTGACTTGGTCAACAAGAATACGAGATGTAATAATGCGACCGTACTGGGAGAACAGCTGTTCCAACTCTTTCTGTGTCATTGTTTTTGGAAGTCCGCTGACGTACAGGTTGGCATCTCTAATAGATGCAGAACTAGGACGAGCATAGGACACCTTAACAAAAGGCCAAAAAAAAATTAAAAAATAAAAATTAGGTTTCAGATAGAATTTGTTAAAATTGTGTGCATTATACAAAGATTAGTAAATTAACGTGCTAGCATTTTCTGATTAGACAGACTGCTGATCTGTGTTGTGGTAATTTATGAATGTTTATTTTGAACCACAATTAAAACTACAGGTCTTTTACACGGTCAATCAACTTAAATGGGATCTGTCAGTAGGATCAACCCTCCTAAACCATCTATATGGGCATGTAGGCCATAGGAAGCTTTATAAAATAATGCCTTGATATCTGCGATCCAATGTCTTATTTCAGAGAAATCCAAAATTTTTACTATGTAAATGAGCAGCTAAAGGGAATGTCAGCAGGTTTTTTCCCATGTAATCTAAGGACAGCATGAGGTAGGGGTAAAACACATTTCAGTGATGTATCACTCCGGCTTTATGCTGTTTACTGACAGTGAAGGTTCTGGCACCAGGACATCATTGCTGTGAATAGCTGCCTTGTGCCAATCAGTCTGACTCAGCCTCTCCTGTGATTAGCAGCTCACTGTCACTAGACTATGTACATAGAGTTCAGTGGGGGCTGGGTCCGTTTTCTCAGCCCTGCTTCATGATGCATTTAGCAAATCTGATTCTGTCACAACTTTTGCACCCAGTAAACTAAATACATTGATGGAATCAGGGCCTCATTTCCTACATCATAATGTGCTCTGAAAAAGTAGCAAACACCTGGTGACAGATTCCCTTTAAAGATCTAGGGGCCAGACACAGATGTGTTTGAGAATTTGCCTCCAGAGCTTATTTTAAATGATGCGCAGAAAGCAAATACAATTTAAAAAGGCAGGCAATTTGTGTTCTATCAAAAAAGGGGAATAGGTTTTGTGGAAAACCAATTTCATCAAGAGGGCACTAGAGAAAGGTCTAGTATATAGCACTGAACTAGTGTCCAGGAAAGCATTTCCTAGAATGGCATGGTGCACAAGTCAGAAGGTCCCCAAGTATCTTACAGCTGTCTACAGATATGCAATCCTTAAAGGGATTGTCCATTACTCTGACAACCCCTTCTGAATCAACAAGTCAGTAAAATAAAACCAATACTCACCTTCGCTTCCGTTCCACACTTCTGTTCCAGAAGTGTCGACTCTTGCTCTCCTGGGGCGAGTCCTGAGCACAATCACCACTGGCTTTACTTTCCCCGCTTTATGGTGTATCAGACACCCAAAAGGAAGTTAGTGGCCTTCTGCAGGTCTGACTTCCTCTTGATGTCCAATTCTTCAAAAGCAGGGGAAAGTGAAGACAGCGCTGATTTCCTGCAGGGCTTGCGTGACAAGTCTCACGAGCTCCAGAAGAGCGAGTGCCAACACTACTGGAACAGCGCTGTCACCCAAGGTATGAGTGTAAGTATTGCTATTTTAGTGTGGGCAAACATGCTGATTGAGAAGATATTACTCAAGTAGATAAAGTGTTTGAGCAAAAAAACTAATTTGAAACAGTACTGTGCAAAAGTTTTAGGCACATGTGAATAAAGTGCGGCAATGTAAATAAAAATAGATGTAAAAATTAATCAAAGGTGCTGGGTGATTAAAAATATATTTTAATAAATATTTGAAAAATAAATTCCACAATTGGATGTGTTCAAGACGTGTTCCTGGTTTGAGATAATCTTATAAATGTACCCCTGATATATACCGTTATTTTGCCGTGTACAACTAAACAGAGCTGCACCAGTTCCTGTTCAGCACATACCACAGCTTCTGGGAGGGAGGGGTGTGGGTACAAGTCCCACATTATAAGGCCTCCTTCACACGCAAGTGTTTAAACACGTACTTGAAAAAACGGTACGTGTGCCATCTGTGTGTCAGTGGTTTTCCAGTATGGATAAAGAATTCAATTACAAAGCTTCTACTATACCTTATGTTAAACACAGAGCACACATACGCTTAACATGGATGACATTTATGTGATGTACATGTTTTCATGGACCCATGGACTTCTATTGGCTCTTGTAATCCGTACTGCCAGAAAAAAAAAACTGACATGTATTCATGTGTTTTGCATGGACATGGTCCATGTAAAAACAAACAGTTATGTGATGTGCATAGGTTATAATGGGTATATGTTGAATCTATGATAAAAACTGATGTCATATGTACTGGAAACACGGACATATGATAGAGGCCCAAGTAAACATGCATATGAAACAGCAGAAGCTCACAGCTGCCAAGTTTTAAAGGTGACATTTCCCTGCCTGTTTTATCACAGGAGCAAGTGTTTCAACCATGTCACCAGTCCTGTGAGATCATCAGGAATCAAGTCAGTGACATACAAGCTTAACTACTATGTCACTGACTTGATTTATAATGCGTTCAGAGCTGGAGACGCAGCAGAAACTCACTTCTCTGATAAAACAGACGAGAAAATGTGTTACCTCCGGCAGGAAAATAGCAGCTACAAGTCACCACCTATTTCATCTGTATACTAACATTAATTGACTTATGCTCCCCCCCTGGCTGGGAGCTGTATTGTATGTCGACCATGAACTGATGTAGCTCTGCAAGGTCAGATACAGCCATTACACAGTGCATAGCAGGGAAACATTTATAGGATCTCAGCACAGGAACATTTTTCTTCTTTTAACACATTTACAGTGATTGTGGAACTTGTTATTCCAAGATCTATTGATTAAAATGTACTTTGTTCATGAGACAGCTTTAAATAAATGCAAAGAGAACAAAAAAAAAATCTAAATTAACTTTATATCTACATAGAAAATGTTCTATATTTCTATTTCTAACAGTCTATTAACTCATTTGGTAGGGTCTTCAAAACTGCATACATTTTGCAAGCTGAAGTGTACACAGTTTTTGATCTTGCCCGCAGTAATGTTGCCGCTGATCAGAACTGCCGGTGTTTCTCACGCTGTCACACAGATGAAAGCATGTGAACCACCACAGGAAGTCTGTAAAAATGCAAGCAAAAAGTTAGCAAATCCGTAAACATTTTTTATATCTGCATTTTTGCTGTTGATTTGACTGACTCAATTGAAGTCAATGGGTTAAAAATGCTAAATTTGCACAAAGTAGTAACATGTTGAAGAATAAAACTTCAAATGCTCAAGAGAAAATTACTGATCATGTGCACAGCACTTCAGGATTCTCATTGAACTAGCTGGCATAAGGATGCCAGTGTTTTTGGCCTATTTCCAAGCGGGAAAACCATATGCACACAGACTATGAACACCATTATAGCCTACTGATTAACCCCATATCAGTGTTTTTTGACATGACAGGTTCCCTTAAGTTTGCTTTCTGTTCTCCCCACCTCCACTTCTCAAAGTTGCCCTGTGTTACAAGTACCAATAAAGGATTAAGGATGTTGCAAAGTGGGATCAAACAAAATGTGCAGAGGGAGAATACTTCTCGGCTTATGGGCACTAAAAAAGCTTCTATATGCATCTTATTCCCACTGCAACAGGTAATGGACTATTAGCGCTTAAATCTCTGACGGACTTTGCTTCATATATGACAGCCTGAACTGACAAGCGCACTGAGACTTGTATAGCGCCGTTCAGTTGTTGGTGGTTCGTCATGACAACCTATTGTGACTGCGCAGGCGCATGTTGATCAATCTGATACTGAGCCTCCTATGACGAGGAGGTGCTCAGACCTGCGCAGTGGGGGATAGACCGTGCCGTTCAGCTGGACCACGCTTTCACTAGTGTTATTGTGATTGGGGGAAGTGCTGTCATCCGCATTGGGACTCAGACAGCGTCACTGAGGCTAGTTTCACACTAGCGTTTATGAGCGCAGCGACGGCCTGCGCACGGCCGCCGCTAAGCCCCGCCCCCTGCCGCGCCTCCGCCGGTAGCTCCGCCCACCGGCGCATGACGCTGCATGCGCCCCCTATCTTTATCACTGGGGGCACAGGCAGTGCGCAGTATGCGTTTGGCGGCGCCTGCGTCCTTTTGACGGTGCGCCAACCTGCGCCAAACGCAACCTGCTGCAGTTTGGTTGCGTCGGCGCACCGTCAAAAAGGCACATGCGCCGCCAAACGCATACTGCGCACGGCCTGCACCCCCAGTGATAAAGATAGGGGACGCAGGGCGCATGCAGCGTCATGCGCCGGTGGGCGGAGCTACCGGCGGAGGCGCGGCAGGGGCGGGGCTTAGCGGCGGCCGTGCGCAGGCCGTCGCTGCGCTCATAAACACTAGTGTGAAACTAGCCTGAGACATCTATGTTGCCAAAGCAACACACTGGGACGTTGCAGGCATGTGACGCACTTCCTGATACTGAGCTTTCTGATGAGGAAAGCCCCAGACCTGCTCAGTGGGAGATTCACCACGCTGCTCAGCTGCATCCATGACTCTCGGCCACCACTGCCTGCTCAGCTGGTATGCATTTATTTCTCTTAAATTACTAATAAATACATGGCTAATACACCATTAACTACTGCTGACCTTGAGGAAGACACATTAGGTGTCGATACGCATGGGTTTTAGCACCCACACAGTCATGCTTCATATACTTTATTGTGTACTAGCTGAAGAGCCCGGCATTGCCTGGGCATAGTAACCAAATATGAACAAATTATGATGATAATATTGCACATAAAAACATTTCACATCATATATTCAACACTACAGATTTGCAACACAAATTATCTAAACGATTACCCAAGTATTGACAGTAATTTTTTTTCAACTCATTCAAGAGCCTTTTGATAAACAAGTGTATCTGTGCATCTAACCCTATCCTGTGTGATAATGTCTGCTGAGCTGTGTATCTAATCCTATCCTGTGTGATACTGTCTGCTGAGCAGTGTCTCCAATCCTATCCTGTGTGATACTGACTGCTGAGCTGTGTATCTAATCCTATCCTGTGTGATACTGACTGCTGAGCTCTGTATCTAATCCTATCCTGTGTGATACTGACTGCTGAGCTCTGTATTATTATTATTATTATTATTTATTGTTATAGCGCCATTTATTCCATGGCGCTTTACATGTGAGGGGGGTATACATAAAAACAAGTACAATAGTCTTAAACAATACAAGTCATAACTGGTACAGGAGGAGAGAGGACCCTGCCCGCGAGGGCTCACAATCTTCAAGGGATGGGTGATAATACAGTAGGCGAGGGTAGAGCTGGTCGTGCAGCGGTTTGGTCGATCGGTGGTTACTGCAGGTTATAGGCTTGTCGGAAGAGGTGGGTCTTCAGGCTCTTTTTGAAGGTTTCGATGGTAGGTGAGAGTCTGATATGTTGTCTGTATCTAATACTATCCTGTGTGATACTGACTGCTGAGCCGGGTGTCTAATCCTCTCCTGTGTGATACTGACTGCTGAGCTGTGTATCTAATCCTATGTGTTACTAACTGCTCAGCCGTGCATCTAATCCTATCCTGTGTGATACTGACTGCTGAGCCATGTATCTAATTCTATCCTGTGTGATACTGACTGCAGAGGCGTGTATCTAATACTATTAATAATAATAATAATAAATTTTATTTTTATAGCGCCGACATATTCCGCAGCACTTTACATTTCAGAGGGGATTTGTACAGACAATAGACATTACAGCATAACAATAATCACATACAGTAGATTATAACAAATACCAAGAGGAGTGAGGGCCCTGCTTGCAAGCTTACAGTCTATGAGGAAAGAGGTAGACACGAAAGGTGGGTGGTAACAGTTGCCCTGATTGTATGGACCAGCCATAATGTTAAGTGTGTAACAGTACAGACACAGAGGGCTAATGGATGCATAAAGCATGTGGGAACATGATGCTGGGAACCTGGTTATGGTAAAACTTTTGGCTCTGCCACACAGGGATAGGTTAGGTTAATGTGTTGAGGCGATAGGCCAGTCTGAATAAATGCGTTTTCAGGACACGCTTAAAATTGTGGGGATTGGGGACTAATCGTATTGACCTGGGAAGTGCATTCCAAAGAATTGGCGCGGCACGTGTAAAGTCTTGGAGACGGGAGTGGGAGGTTCTGACTATTGAGGATACTAACCTCAGGTCATCAGCAGAACGGAGGGCGCGGGTAGGGTGGTATACTGAAACAAGGGAGGAGATGTAGGGTGGTGCTGAGCCATGGAGGGCTTTGTGGGTGAGGGTAATAAGTTTATACTGAATTCTGGAGTGGATGGGTAGCCAGTGTAATGACTGGCACAAGGTAGAGGCATCGGTGTAACGATTGGTGAGGAATATGATCCTGGCTGCAGCATTCAAGACAGATTGGAGAGGGGAGAGTTTTGTAAGAGAGAGACCGATTAGAAGAGAGTTACAATAGTCGAGACGAGAATGAATAAGAGAAACAGTAAGTTTTTGCAGAGTCAAAAGTAAGAAAAGGTCGAATTCTAGAAATGTTTTTGAGGTGCAGATGACAAGAGCGAGCCAGTGACCTACTATTCTGTGTGATACTGTGTGCTGAGCTGTGTATCTAATCCTATCCTGTGTGATACTGTCTGATGAGCCGTGTATCTATTCCTATCCTGTGTGATACTGGCTGCTGAGCTGTGTCTCTAATCCTATCCTGTGTGATACCGACTGCTGAGCAGTCTATCTAATCCTATCCTGTGTGATACAGTCTGCTGAGCCGTGTATCTATTCCTATCCTGTGTGATACTGTCTGCTGAGCTGTGTCTCTAATCCTATCCTGTGTGATACTGACTGCTGAGCTGTGTATCTAATCCTATCCTGTGTGATACTGACTGCTGAGCCATGTGTCTAATCCTATTCTGTGTGATACTGTCTGCTGAGCCGTGTATCTAATATTCTGTGTGATACTATGTGCTGAGCTGTATATCTAATACTATTCTGTGTGATACTGTGTGCTGAGCTGTGTATCTAATCCTATCCTGTGTGATACTGTCTGCTGAGCCGTGTATCTATTCCTATCCTGTGTGATACTGTCTGCTGAGCCGTGTATCTATTCCTATCCTGTGTGATACTGACTGCTGATCTCTGTATCTAATCCTATCCTGTGTGATACTGACTGCTGAGCCGTGTATCTAATCCTATCCTGTGTGATACTGGGCTCCCCCTGCAGTCTGTGTCAGAGGGTGGTCTGTGTTGGCACGGAAATAAATTGTTATTTCCAGCTTTACAGAAGCACGATAACACCATAGAAATGATAATAGGCAAAATTGTTTAGTGAATTGGAACGCGCGGGATTAAAATTTCGCCTCACAACATAGCCTATGACGCTCTCGGTGTCCAGACGTGTGACTGTGCAAAATTTTGTGGCTGTACCTGCGACGGTGCAGATGCCAATCCCAGACATGCACACATACATACTTTTTCCCCATTATGTACATAGGGGCAAAATTGTTTGGTGAATTGAAACGCGCAGGGTTAAAATTTCACCTCACAACATAGCCTATGACGCTCTCAGGGTCCAGACGTGACTGTGCAAAATTGTGGCTGTAGCATACATACACACATATTGAGCTTTATATATTAGATTTGATCTGGTGTTGACTGACCTAGCAGTGGAGGGGTAAAGTATGGTCCACTGTGTGGCTCCTTGAATATTTATCACTTACTGTTGTTGGAGCATTTACTATCTGTACTCTAGTGCTATATTTTCTTGTTGTCCCACTGATATGGAACAGTTGATATTGTAAAGTTTACATGTTATTGGACACTTGCAATGAATTGTTATGCACTAGTATCTTTATTTTAGCCGGTCAAACAGTATGCATATATTAGACATGTATTATTGGTGTTGTGTGTCATGTGCCAATAGATGAGACTGTGTGGATTTCCCTTTGAGTATTTTACTCATACAAATTTGGACCCAAATCCTTTGTCTTCCCTTATTTTGGGATTTTTTTACGTTTTTAAAAAATTGTGTGTGGCGTTTACAATAAAAATTGTCAGATTTTGGATTAAATTTATCATTGTGGTGATCCCATTTGTTTGATGCATTTACTTTTCTCTGGATGGTTACAGTTGGTTATATGGCACCACAGTGGTGCAGCATCTCAGCCAGAGGTGTGGTACCCCACCCTCTGGTAAGGAGGGGGCACTACCCCGTACCCATACACTAGCACCCAACATTACACCTCTTCAGGACAGGGGGGAACTAGGTAGAGGGTGTGGGTGGAGGAAGTAGATAAGGGTAGGACAGCTGGAGAGAAAGCTGACAGTTGGTAGTGGAGAGTTGTCATGGAAATAGGAGTCAGTTGGAGCAGGTGTCGTGAGTAATGACAGAGGGGCTCCAGTGAAGAGAAGGGGTCCTAGGGGCCAGGGAAGTGAAGAATCCACCCGTGGCACCTGAATCCACGCCGACAGTTGGGTGGAGGGACCAGGTCGCAGTGGGGACCGGCCCCAAACTGTAGGACTCCGCTAGCGAACCGGAGGCTGTAGTATCTGTATGGGCGAAAGCCAAATCCACACAACTGCTAAAAAGGCAGCCACATAGGGTCAAGGTGGACCAGGAGATAGTCGCCCGACAGTACCTGAGGCTGCTGGTTTGGGACATTGTGTGAGGCGCAGGGCAGGAGGGCGTGAGCCAGCGCAGAGAGATGACCTGGGAAGGTACACAAGAAGGGGGTCCTGGGCAAGATGCATGCAGTGGATAAGAGAGTTGCAGGCCATGGGGATAAAGCTGCTAAATCAAGAAGGGGCCCCAGGCTCGAGAATAGTGCAGTCGGGCACCAGTTTAACAGGACCATCCCCAGGAAGGATCTGGGATCAAAGACTGGGGCGGGAACAGCAGAGAGGCGATCCTGGCACCTTTACCAATTGGAACTGACCAGGTGCTGACAGAGCGCTGGTGACGTGGAAGGCACAGATGAGACACGGACTGTCCAAAGAGACTGCTTGGATGGCAGGGACAAGGAAGGCAAGGACAGAACAGAGTTGGACTAGAGGTATGGCAGCAAATGCCTGGAAGAAAGATTACAGAAAGAATAAGCTCTGCCTGAAGGACAGAGAAAGTATACGTGCGCAGGAGCAGAGGGAGGAGCACGGAGGAGGACATCATTGTATCAAGATGGGAGGCGCCGGACCGGACAGCGATACCCACCGCCCCGCCCCCCAGTGAGTATAATCTAACGTGTTTGTCTTATTTTTCAGGTTTCATCGAGGGCTTATCTACAGCATTACAGAATGCTGTAGATAAGCCCCTGAGGCCCCAGCTTATGGGGTAAAAATGGGGTGACAGATTCCCTTTAAATAAACTACATACATATTCTAGAATACCCGATGAGTTAGAATCGGGCCACCATCTAGTATATAATAAATTGGGTACAGTAGTTCAATGCAGTTTGGGCAAATTTTTTTCATAAGAATTTGGGAAAGCTATGAAACATGGATTTTTGTGAGAACTCACCGTAAAATCCTTTTCTCCAAGATGCTCATTGGGGGACACAGGTACTGTGGGTGTATGCTACTGCCACCTGGAAGCTGACACTAAGTGAACAAAAAAAAAAAGGTTAGCTCCTCCTCCGCCGCATACACCCTCACCCCGATTGCGGGCAGAAACCAGTTTAGTGCAACAGCAGTAGGAGAACATAAAACATAAGTCAGCCTTAATGCAGATATGATGTCTGAAAAAAGGACCACCCTCACCTTAACAAAAAATGCATATTAAATAAACAAGAGCCAACCGGCTAATAGGGTGGGTGCTGTGTCCCCCAATGAGCGTCTCGGAGATGAGGATTTTACGGTGAGTTCTCACAAAAATCCATGTTTCTCCTTCGTCTCATTGGGGGACAGTTACTGTGGGACGTCCTAAAGCAGTCCCTGGGTGGGAGATTGACTCACCGATCCAAGCCACATGCACCTCCTGCTTAAAGGTGTGTCACCACTGCTTGGAGTAGCCTTCTACCTAGGCTCGCATCCGCCAAGGCCTGAGCATGGATATTATGTTTGGCAAATGTGTGCAGGCTGGACCAGGTTGCTGCCTTGTATACCTGCTCCGCCGAAGCCTGGTGCCGAAGCGCCCAAGAGGCGCCCACCGCCCGAGTCGAGTGCGCCCTGATCCCTGCTGGAATTGGCGTGCCTCTAATGAGGTAGGCCTCCTGAATCGTTAGACGGATCCATCTGGCTATGGTCGCTTTTGAGGCTGCGAGTCCCTTCCTGCGCCCTTCGGGGAGCACAAGCAGCGTATCCATCCGGCGGAAGGGTGCCGTCCGCGACACGTCCCTCCTGAGTGCTCTCACCAGGTCTAGTGTGTGGAGCGCTTTTTCCACACGATGTACTGGCACCGGACAAAAAGAAGGTAAGACAATATCCTCATTAATGCGAAATGAGGACACGACTTTCGACAGAACGGGGGGAGCTGGCCTGAGAACCACTTTATCCTTGAAAAAGTGAGAAACGGAGCTCGGCATGACAGGGCCGCCTACTCAGAGACTCGCCTAATGGAAGTTATGGCTACCAAGAATACCACCTTCCTGGACAGGTATGACAAAGAAATGTCTTGCAGCAGCTCAAAAGGAGCCTCCTGCAGGACCCTCAAAACCAGGTTAAGGTCCCAGGTGTCCAGGGGAGCCCTCTAGGGAGGTACCAAATGTGAGACCCCCGGAATAAGGTCTTCACCAGCAAATTTGCAGCGATCTTCCGCTGGAAAAGGACGGACAAGGCCGATATCTGTCTCCTAAGCGAGCTCGGGGCCAACCCTGGGTCTAAACCCGACTGGAGAAAAGCCAAGATGTTGGGAATCGAAATAAAAAAAAAAAAATCAATGGAGAAAACCCACACTCTCGACAACAACCAAAGAAGACCTTCCAAGTGTGATGGTAAATTTTTGCCGAGGTAGGCTTCTGGGCGCTAACCAATGTAGCGACCACCTCGCACCCAAACCCCGCTTGAGTAAGAATCCAAGATTCAACGGCCATGCCGTCAAACGCAGGGCCCCTGATTTCGGGTGGCAAATCGGCCCTTGAGACAGTAGATTGGGGTGCTCTGGCAGTCGCCATGGGACATCTGCGTGCAGCTGCACTAGATCTGCGTACCATGCCCGCCGGGGCCAGTCTGGGGCCAGCAGAAATGCTGGAACCCCCTCTTTTTGATGACCCTCGGGAGTAGTGGTAGCAGAGGAAACAAGTATGGAAGACGAAACTTGTTCCATGGCAGAACCAACGCATCCACGGCGAACGCTCGCGGGTCCCGAGACTGAGCGACGAACACGGGCACTTTGGTGTTCACCCTGGAGGCCATCAGATCCACATCCGATGTTCCCTACCGTTGGCAAATCTGCTGGAAGACCTCGGGGGTGCAGAGACCATTCCCCGGATGTGACACCCTGCCGACTGAGGAAGTCCGCCGCCCAATTTTCCACGACTGGAATGTGGACTGACAAAATTATCAAGTGGTTCCTCTCGGCCCAGAGGAGTACATGTTCAACCACGCGCATGGTCGCCCTGCTGCGATTGCCCCACTGATTTATGTACGCCACCGCTGTGGCGTTGTCCGACTGAATCCTAACAGGGCGGCCTGCCAGCAAGTGCTGGAACTGTTGCAGCGCTAACCAAACCGCTCGTATCTCCAACAAGTTGATAAGTAGGCGTGCTTCCTGCTGCGACCATCGTCCCCGAGTCGTGTGACGGCGAAAAACCGCTCCCCAGCCGAGGAGGTTCGCGTCGGTTGTGACCACCAACCATTGCTCCGGGGTAAAAAGTCTCTCCTGCAGAAGGGAGGAACTGCGCGTCCACCACCGTAGGGACTGCCTGACTTGGAAGGACAACAGACACCAGTAATCGAGCGTGAAAGGGCTCTTGTCCCAGGCTGACAAGAGGGCATGCTGCAGGGGACGAAGATGAAGTTGTGCAAATGGAGTCGCTTCCATTGCAGCCACCATTTTTCCTAGCACTCTCATCCCAAATCTAATGGTGTGAGGGACTGGCTGCAGAAGCTTCCGGACCCCTTGCTGAAGCGCTAGTGCCTTGTTCTGAGTGAGAATTACCAACCCTCGGGAGGTATCGAAAATAATCCCTAAAAAAGAAATCCTCTGGGCTGGGACAAGGGATGATTTTTTCCTGATCAACCATCCTAAACGAGAAAGGGTGTCCAGTGTGATGCTGACGTTCTCCTCGCATGCCCGAAATGAGGGGCTCTTCACAAAGAGGTCGTCTAAGTATGGCAAGACGACTATGCCCCGGGAGTGTAAGATGGCCATGACCACTGCCATTACCTTTGTGAACACTCTGGCAGCAGTGGCTAGCCCAAAGGGCAGTGCTACAAACTGGAAATGCCGACCATCAATGGCAAAACATAGGAATCTCCGATGCGGAAGAAAAATAGGGATATGCAGATAGGCATCCTGGACGTCAATCGACGCCAAGTATTCTCCCTGTTCCATGGCCGATATTACTGAACGGAGAGATTCCATTCGAAAATGTTTGATCCTGATAAACTTGTTCAGGAGCTTTAAGTCCAGCACTGGCCTGACTGAACCGTCTTTTTTGGGGACTGCGAACAGATTGGAATAAAACCCCTGAGCCTTCTCGTGCTCCGGTACAGGAACAATGACCCTGGAGTGAATTGACGGCCCTTAGCAGCGCCCTTGCCCGGGGCTCCACTTTGGGGAGTCGGGACAGAAAAAACGTTTTGGGGGGTACCTGATAAACTATCTTGTACCATGAGGACACCAGTTCCTCCACCCATGAGTCATGTGCTACCGTGCTCCAGATGTGGCAAAACTGGAGCAGGCGGCCGCCTACTCTGCCGTCCTCGGGTACCGAGTGCCCCGAGTCATTTGGCTGAGGATCTTTGGGACCTGGTCCCCCTCGGCCTGGGCTGGCGAGCTCGCATCCTACCCAGTGGGTTGACTCTATATGTGACCTGCCGGTCCTTGTCTTGGTTGTAGCGAGCAGGCGCGGCAGAATTGGCTGCTGCCGTCCACCCGGGTTACAAAAAACCCAAAACCGTGCCTAAGGTTGGCGAAATGTTGGTTTGACCCTCTGCTTTGGGAGAAAACTGCTTTTCCCTCCTGTAGCATCTGCAATGAGCTGGTCTAATTTCTCCCCAAATAGACGGCCACCTTGAAACGAAAGGGAAGTGAGCGACGACTTGGAAATCGAGTCGCCCCGCCACATCCTCAACCAAAGGGCCCTCCTAATGGTGATTGCATTTGCAGCTGCCAGTGCTGAACAATTGGCCGCATCCAGGGAAGCATTGATCAAGTAGTGACCGGCCATGGCAATCTGACTCGCAATTTCCTACACCTCCGTCGGTAGATCCCTATCCTGCAGAACCTTATTCAATGATTCTGACCATGACATCATGGCCTTGGCTACCCATGTTGCTGCGAACGAGGGAGAAAGAGCTGACCCTGATGCTTCATATACAGAGCGGGCCAAGTTCTCTGAGCCGATCCGTGGGGTCTTTAATGGAAGAACCACTAGGCACAGATAACAAGGTTTTTGAGGCCAAGCGTGAAACTGGCAGGTCCACCACTGGGGATTCCGCCCATTTCTTACAGAGCTCCGGTGCAAACGGATACCTCGCTTCCAACGTTTTCTGGCCCGAGAAACGCTTGTCCGGTCGTTCCCTATGACGCTGCACTATGTACTCGAACTCTGGGTGAGTGCAAAATACCCTATGCGGTCGTTTCACCCGCTTAAAGGCTACCTTATGGCCTGAAGCCATGGAGACGTCATCCTCTATTCCTAAAGTCTGATTGACAGCTTCGATGAGACTGTCGACAGTTTCCCCGACACCCTGGAGTATCTAGGTCCAGGGGCTCGTCTGCATCATCTGAACCCTGCTCGTCCTCGGAAAATGGTGACGGAGAACGAGACGCTGCACTCATGGATGCCGAAGCACCGGATGGGCCCGGGGATACTGTGTGGGTTCTTTTCCTATGCGCCTGCTTAGCATGAGCGTGGCCCCTGCAGGCCGGAGGCTCTTGTGAGGTGGACGACCCCTCCCAGATAGGCGAGCCGCCATCTCTGCCCCTATCTGGTGCTTGAAGGGTCTCGATTGCTCTTGTCAAAGAAGCCATAGACCGTGATAACTAGGCCCATTCCGGGGGATCTGAATCCCTGGTCTCTGACACGGGGGGGGCTCCTGTGCGCGCTCGGAGTCACAGGCATCACAATTTTTTGGTCTGTGCTCGTGGAAACATACTTCCACAGGAGCTGCATGCGGCATAAAGGAATGTGTGCGTCTTCCCTTTTTCGGCCATATTACTGCCAGGCTAGACACTCACAAATACCGCCTATACGATGGGAGGTGAGGGGGGAGGAAGAGGAGGAGCACCCCTAACTGCACGTAACGTGCATCCTCAACTCCTCTAAGTAGGCCACCACGACTTCTCCTGGTCGCGGCCTACCCAGGAGTGAAGCCGGGAGCTCAATTTGTTCGGCTTCCGCCCTATTCGGGGGGGGGGCGCGCGTCGGAATTGACGTCATGCCGGGACTTCCTCCCTGGGGCCCCTCGGCTGGAGCCGCGGGCTAAACTTTTACACGCCCGCCGAGGGAGGGGGCGCGCAGGAGCCCCCTCGGGCACCCCACATCCTATGGGCGCCAGAATCACGCAAGAACCCGGCGTCCACACCAGGGTTTGGGCGAGGGAAAAAACAGGACCGGGGCTGCATCCTCCTCTCCCCCTTGCCTGGAGCCTCCAAAGCCGCAGAGCTCTCCCTAGCCCTCATACCTGACACGTGAAGACATGATGATTTCAGGTAGCGGGGTAACTTCTGGACAGTGCAGGCACCCTAGCTCCATCTAACCCCTTCAGGGGGTGAGGAGAGGGACCGTCCGCCACCTTGCCGCACCGCCGTCCTAGCGTTGGTGAAGCAGTGGGGGGGGGGCGCACGGAATAATCTTGTGCCTCTGTACAGCCCCATGGTTTCAATACCTAGGGGTGGACTAGGGCTAAGTCCAGCATTATGTCCCAAGTCGCGGGAGAGGATACATGGAGGGATACTCGCACGTGCTCGCCCGTTGGTTTGGGGAAATCTGACCCGTTGCCCCTGTCTTCATAAAATAAACTCAAAAAATAGAAGTCTGGGGAAAAAGGCCCAGATATGTCCCCCAGTGCGGGAAAGATTACGCGGAGGCGATCCTCAATGCGTGCTCGCTGTTGATGGTTAGGGGAGATCGGACCCTTTCAATAGGGTCCGTCGTCCCGGTATTATCTTCATAGTAGAGAAAAAAAAAAAAAAACTAGTCTGGTGCCATCCAGACGTGTGTGCCTCCAAGGACACTAAGCAAAAAACTGGTTTCCGCCCGTAATCGGGGCGAGAGTGTATGCGGCAGAGGAGCAGCTAACTTTTTTGTTCACTTAGTGTCAGCCTCCAGGTGGCAGTAGCATACACCCACAGTACCTGTGTCCCCCAATGAGACAAAGGAGAAATGTCCTATAAATGTCTGTTTTATTTCCTGATCTTAGGTCTAGACTTTTAGCCGAGATGAATCTGTGCTGCAGTTTATGTTCATAAGTAGTGAAGCTCCTCTATAGATAAGGGTAAAAAACATACAGCAAAGGAAAGCTTACATTCATCTCAGAACTTCTGGAGTGAGCAGGAAAGCAGGATTAAGGAAGGCAAGTACTTCTAAGGGTGGTTTCACATTAACGTTTCAGGGCGCAGGGACGGCCGGAGCACGGCCGCCGCTAAGCCCCGCCCCCTGCCATGCCTCCTCCGGTAGCTCCGCCTACCAGCGCATGACACTGCATGCGCCCTGCGTCCCCTATCTTTATCACTGGGGACGCAGGCCGTGCGCAGTATGCATTTGGCGGCGGATGCGTCCTTTTGACGGTGCACCGACCAGCGCCAAACACAACCTGTTGCAATTTGGTTGCGCTAATGTGAAACCATCCTTAAAGCATATCCATCAGCCCCTTGGAACTTTTCAATCTTTTCCCACATGTTTAAAACAAAGATACCAAATGTAAATTTTTGGTGACGAATCAACAAGTGGGACAATTGTGAAGTTGAACGAAATTTTTTGGTTATTTTTAATCTTTGTGGAAATTCAAAAACTGAAAAGTGGGGCGTGCAATATTATTCGGCCCCTTTAACTTAATACTTTGTTGCGCCACGTTTTGCTGCGATTACAGCTGCAAGTCGCTTGGGGTATGTCTTAATCAGTTTTGTACATCGAGAGACTGAAATTCTGGCCCATTTTTCCTTGGCAAACAGCTCGAGCTCAGTGAGGTTGGATGGAGATCAATTGTGAACAGCAGTTTTCAGCTCTTTCCACAGATTCTTGATTGGATTCAGGTCTGGACTTTGACTTGGCCATTCTAACACCTGGATATGTTTGTGAACCATTCCATTGTAGATTTTGCTTTATGTTTGGGACCATTGTCTTGTTGGAAGACAAATCTCCGTCCCAGTCTCAGGTCTTTTGCAGACTCCAACAGGTTTTCTTCAAGAATGGTCCTGTATTTGGCTCCATCCATCTTCCCATCAATTTTAACCATCTTCCCTGTCCCTGCTGAAGAAAAGCAGACCCAAACCATGATGCTGCCACCACCATGTTTGACAGTGGGGATAGTGTGTTCAGAGTGTTGAGCTGTGTTGCCTTTACACCAAACATATCGTTTGGCATTGTTGCCAAAAAGTTTGATTTTGGTTTCATCTGACCAGAGCACTTTCTTCCACATGTTTGGTGTGTCTCCCAGGTGGCTTGTTGAAAACGTTAAACGACACTTTTTATGGATATCTTTGAGAAATGGCTTTCTTTTTGCCACTCTTCCATAAAGGCGAGATTAGTGCAGTGTATGACTGACTGATTGTTGTCCTATGGACAGATTGTCCCACCTCAGCAGTTCATCCAGAGTGATCATGTGCCTCTTGGCTGCATCTCTGATCAGTCTTCTCCTTGTTTGAGATGAAAGTTTAGAGGGACGGCCGGGTCTTGGAAGATATGAAGTGATATGATAGTCCTTCCATTTCAATATGATCGCTTGCACAGTGCTCCTTGGGATGTTTAAAGTTTTGGAAAACATTTTGTATCCAAATCCGGCTTTAAACTTCTCCACAACAGTATCGCGGACCTGCCTGTTGTGTTCCTTGGTCTTCATGATGCTCTCTGTGCTTCAAACAGAACCCTGAGACTATCACAGAGCATGTGCATTTATACAGAGACTTGATTACACACAGGTGGATTATATTTATCATCATTAGTCATTTAGCACAACATTGGATCATTCAGAGATCCACAATGAACTTCTGGAGTGAGTTTGCTGCATTGAAAGTAAAGGGGCCAAATAATATTGCACGCCCCACTTTTCAGTTTTTTCTTTTCCACAAAAATTTAAAATAACCAATAAATTTTGTTCAACTTCACAATTGTGTTCCACTTGTTGATTCTTCACCAAAAGTTTACATTTAGTATCTTTAGGTTTGAAGCATATGTGGGAAAAGGTTGAAAAGTTCCACGGGGCCGAATACTTTCGCAAGGAACTGTAAATCAATAGTAGTTGTCTCTATATGCTTGATGTTTTAGTTGGTTTTTCCTCTTAGTTCATATTTGGAGAAATTGGATGCTCTGATGACATACACTATACATAGAAAACAGTTTTTCCCCTTATATTTTAACATCTCAAATTCGGAAATACACTAAAAGAATTGATGAGGACATATATATTTTTGTGTGTTCTGGAATATGATTCAGCACAAACATGCTCCCTCCTCGCCACTTAATAGACTGGAAGACCTATGATGTGAAGCATTTAGTGAGCTGTACTCAGACAAGATTGTTTAGAGTAAAGCTATCTAAGAACATTTTACAAACTTTATACTTATCTGTCCTATTGACTTATGCAAAGGTTTTTATTTCTATCCTAAATTATACAGTGCATGATTCCCTATTCTTGCAAGAATTACAATATACCTTACATTTTTTACAGGACAAAATTTTGAGAGCGAAGTTGAATAATTACAAAATGTCTAAGAAGCATCTTATGAAGTCAGCTGTATTTGAGTATTTCACAGTGACTCAAGATAAAAAAAACATTGTGTCACTGTATAAGTGGACCCAGATGAAAACAAATGTTGTGATGCCAAAATCAGGGCATACTCAGGCAGTGATGAAAATGCTCCTTCAAGAGCTTTCAATCTAAAAATACATTTACAACGCTGCCACCTAGAAGTTTCCAAAGCTGTGACTGAAAAAGATCCCTGCAGCACTAAGAAACCAGAGACCAACACTTCCAACCAGGCAAAGGAGGAGGAAAAAGCAACACAAACATGAGTTACAAGATAAATTGTAAGTGACAAAGTTACTTTAACTGACAACAGATGTGTTTAAAAGACAGCTCATCATGCATGTTGTGTAGGACAGTGTACCATTATTATTTGCATGACCAGCTTTTACGGCTCTTAATGGAGAAATGGCCCGTAAACTTTGTTTCTCTGGAAAGAGAAAGTATTAGAAAATTAGTGATTGAAGAAGCACTTAACCAAAAGGAAGATCTTAAGACTCAAGAGCGCTTTGTGTTTCTTATAATGGATCCCTGCACACATCACAGAGTGAACTATTTTGCCATCAACGTTCGATGGGTTTGTGACAACAAAAAAAAAAAATGTTACTAAGCTGCTGGCAGTAAAAAATGCTAAAGCTCGTCACAGCCGCCAGTTTCTCCAGACCTTAGTGGAAAAAGTTCTGAAAGATTATGAACTAAAAAAAAAAAAAAAACACAGGTTCTTGCTATTGTAACTGATAATGCTTAAAATATAAGTACAATTAAACAGATGAATGAGAATAATGAAGGTGAACAGCAGCTAGTAGAAAACTTCACATTCATAGTACTCAGCAAGGTCGAAAAAGACATTTGTCCATCCAGTTCAGCCTATATTTTGTCAGAATAAATCCCCAGATCTACGTCCTTCTAAAGAACCTAATAACTAATACAATATTGTTACGCTCCAGGAAGACTTTCAGGCCTCTCTTGAACCCCTCGACTGAGTTCACCATCACCACCTCCTCAGGCAGGGAATTCCAGATTTTCACTGCCCTAACAGTAAAGAATCCCCTTCTATGTTGGTGGAAAAACCTCTCCGCCAGACGCAGAGAATGCCCCCTTGTGACCGTCACCTTCCTTGGTATAAACAGATCCTCGGAGAGATATTTGTATTGTCCCCTTATATACTTATACATGGTTATTAGATCGCCCCTCAGTCTTTATTATAGACTAAATAATCCTAATTTTGCAAATCTCTCTGGGTATTGTAGTTCCCCCATCCCCTTCATTAATTTTGATGCCCTCATTTGTACTCGTTCTAATTCCATTATTTAGTTGTAGCCAAAAGTATTGACACCCCTGCAGTTCTGTCAGATAATACTCAGTTTCTTCCTGAAAATGATTGCAAACACAAATTCTTTGGTATTATCTTCATTTGTCTTAAATGAAAAAACACAAAAAGAATTGTCCTAAAGTCAAATTGGATATAATTCCACACCAAACATAAAAAAAGAGGGTGGACAAAAGTATTGGCACTGTTCGAAAAATCATGTGATGCTTCTCTAATTTGTGTAATTAACAGCACCTGTAACTTACCTGTGGCACCTAACAGATGTTGGCAATAACAATCACACTGGCAGCCAGTTGACAAGGATTAAAGTTGACTCAACCTCTGTCCTGTGTCCTTGTGTGTACCAAATTGAGTATGGAGGAAAGAAATAAGACCAAAGAACTGTCTGAGGACTTGAGAAACCAAATTGTGAGGAAGCATGAGCAATCTCAAGGCTACAAGTCCATCTCCAAAGACCTGAATGTTCCTGTGTCTACCGTGCGCAGTGTCATCAAGAAGCTTAAAGCCCATGGCACTGTGGCTAACCTCCCTAGATGTGAACCGAAAAGAAAAATTGACAAGAGACTTCAACGCAAGATTGTGCGGATGTTGGATAAAGAACCTCGACTAACATCCAAACAAGTTCAAGCTGCCCTGCAGTCAGAGGGTACAACAGTGTCAACCCGTACTATCCGTCGGCGTCTGAATGAAAAGGGACTGTATGGTAGGAGACCCAGGAAGATCCCACTTCTTACCCCAAGACATAAAAAAGCCAGGCTGGAGTTTGCCAAAACTTACCTGAAAAAGCCTAAAATGTTTTGGAAGAATGTTCTCTGGTCAGATGAGACATAAGTAGAGCTTTTTGGGCAAAGGCATCAACATAGGGTTTACAGGAGAAAAAAAAGAGGCATTCAAAGAAAAGAACACGGTCCCTACAGTCAAACATATCGGAGGTTCCCCGATGTTTTGGGGTTGCTTTGCTGCCTCTGGCACTGGACTGCTTGACCGTGTGCATGGCATAATGAAGTCTGAAGACTACCAACAAATTTTGCAGCATAATGTAGGGCCCAGTGTAAGAAAGCTGGGTCTCCCTCAGAGGTCATGGGTCTTTCAGCAGGACAATGACCCAAAACACACTTCAAAAAGCACTAGAAAATGGTTTGAGAGAAAGCACTGGAGACTTCTAAGGTGGCCAGCAATGAGTCCAGACCTGAATCCCATAGAACACCTGTGGAGAGATCTAAAAATGGCAATTTGGAGAAGGCACCCTTCAAATATCAGGGACCTGGAGCAGTTTGCCAAAGAATGGTCTAAAATTCCAGCAGAGCATTGTAAGAAACTCATTGATGGTTACCGGAAGCGGTTGGTCGCAGTTATTTTTGCTAAAGGTTGTGCAACCAAGTATTAGGCAGAGGGTGCCAATACTTTTGTCTGGCCCGTTTTTGGAGTTTTGTGTGAAATGATCAATGTTTTGCTTTTTGCTTCATTCTCGTGTTTTTTCATTTAAGACAAATTAAATGAAGATAATACCAAATAATTTGTGTTTGCAATCATTTTCAGGAAGAAACTGAGTATTATCTAACAGAATTGCAGGGGTGTCAATACTTTTGGCCACAACTGTATCCTTCCTGAGCACTGGTGCTTAAAACTGTACACAGTAACCTATGTGCAGTCTAACCAGGGATTTGTACAGAGGCAGTATAATGCTCTCATGTGTATCCAGACCTCTTTTAATGCACCCCATGATCCTGTTTGCGTTTGTAGCCGCTGCCTGGCACTGGCTGCTCCAGGTAAGTTTATCGTTAACTAGGATCCCCAAGTCCTTCTCCATGTCACATTTACCCAGTGGTTTCCCGTTCAGTGTGTAATGGTGATATTGATTCTTTCTTCCCATGTGTTTAACCTTACATTTATCATGGGTTTCCAACCTATCTAGATCCATCTGTAGCAGGATACTATTATCATTTGTATTGACTGAGTTACATGGTTTTGTATCATCTGCAAATATCAATATTCTACTGTGTAAACCTTCTACCAGATTAATAAATATGTTGACGGGAATAGGTCCCAACACCCCAGTACCCCACTGGTCACAGCAACCCAGTTAGAAAGCAGAGGGTGGTTATAAATGGTCTATTCTCTATCACTAAGCCAATTACCCATGTTCCCCCTGACCCAGCATTCTCATTTTTTGTACAACCTCTTGTGTGGCATGGTATCTAAGGCCTCTTTCACACTTCAGTTTTTTGAATCAGTTATGAGAGAGAGAGAGAGAGAGAGAGAGAGAGAGAGAGAGAGAGAGAGAGAGAGAGAGAGGTTTTTTTTGTTGTCCGGCACCCAGAAAGAATTTCGGGTTAAATGAGTGTCTGGAGGATCCGCCACAGAAAAAAACATTGCAAGCTCTGTTTTCAAATCTTTGAGGATAGTAACGGACAGGAACTTTTGGCGGATCCGCAAAAAAAACGGATGCAACGGACGGCAATCCGTCACAATCCGCCAATAATGAAAGTCAATGGGGAAAAAAACGGATCCTCAAAAGAAAATTGCGGATCCGTTTTCTTCAAAACCTGGCGGATTGTGACTGATTGTCAAAAACGGAAGTGTGAAAGAGGCGTAACGCTTTGGAAAAATCAAGATATACCACATCCAGTTAACTACTGCAGTGCGCAGGCCCCAGAGATCTCTGACCTATCCCGGCGCCTACACACTGCAGTTCTTTACTCTGCCCTTAACAGGGCAGATAAAGTATGCCTAAGCAGGAGCCACAGCAGAAGTAAAAAGGATGCCTTTGCTAAAAGAAGGGAGGCGCCGTACCGGACCGCGACACTAACCGCACCTGACCGCGTCCCCCAGTGAGTATAATCTAACTTTTTTTTTTCTTTCAGGTTACATCAGGGCTCATCTACAGCATTCCAGAATGATGAAGATAAGCCCCTGATGGTGGTGCCGGCAGCTGATAGGGCTAAAAATAGGAGACAAATTCCCTTTAAATTAATTAGGTTAGATTTGAGGTCATCTATGATGGAGGATCTGATGGAGGCAATACTATTTCTCAGAACAAATTCATAGACTGCACAAATGTTATTCACTACGTTTTTGTTTAAAACGTTTTTTTTTTCCACTTACTGAATAGTGTATAAAATTGTAAATATGCAAAAGTTTTTTGTTCTAAATGGCTTGATTATTGTATCATAATGATTAAAAGCCTGATATTACCATTTAACTACAGTAAGTTTAACACTTAAACTTAAATAGGAGCCATGTACAGTACAGACCAAAAGTTTGGACACACCTTCTCATTCACAGAGTTGTCTTCATTTTCATGACTATGAAAATTGTAGATTCACTCTGAAGGCATCAAAACTATGAGTTAACACATGTGGAATTATATAATTAACAAAAAAAAGTGTGAAACAACTGAAAATGTCTTATATTCTAGGTTCTTCAAAGTAGCCACCTTTTGTTTGATTACTGCTTTGCACACTCTTGGCATTCTCTTGATGAGCTTCAAGAGGTAGTCACCGGAAATGGTTTTCACTTCACAGGTGTGCCCTGTCAGGTTTAATAAGTGGGATTTCTTGCCTTATAAATGGGGTTGGGACCATCAGTTGTGTTGTGCAGAAGTCTGGTGGATACACAGCTGATAGTCCTACTGAATAGGCTGTTAGAATTTGTATTTTGGCAAGAAAAAAGCAGCTAAGTAAAGAAAAATGAGTGGCCATCATTACTTTGAGAAATGAAGGTCAGTCAGTCTGAAAAATTGGGAAAACTTTGAAAGTGTCCCCAAGTGCAGTGGCAAAAACCATCAAGCGCTACAAAGAAACTGGCTCACTTGAGGACCGCCCCAGGAAAGGAAGACCAAGAGTCACCTCTGCTGCAGAGGATAAGTTCATCTGAGTCACCAGCCTCAGAAATCTTAGGTTAACAGCAGCTCAGATTAGAGACCAGGTCAATGCCAAAGAGTTCTAGCAGCAGACACATCTCTACTACAACTGTTAAGAGGAGACCTTGTGCAGCAGGCCTTCATGGTAAAATAGCTGCTAGGAAAGCACTGCTAAGGACAGGCAACAAGAAGAATAGACTTGTTTGGGCTAAAGAACACAAGGAATGGACTTTAGACCAGTGGAAATCTGTGCTTTGGTCTGATGAGTCCAAAGTTGAGATCTTTGGTTCCAACCACCGTGTCTTTGTGCGACGCAGAAAAGGTGAACGGATGGACTCTACATGCCTGGTTCCCACCGTGAAGCATGGAGGAGGATGTGTGATGGTGTGGGGGTGCTTAGCTGGTGACACTGTTGGGGATTTATTCATAATTGAAGGCATACTGAACCAGCATGGCTACCACAGCATCTTGCAGCGGCATGCTATTCCATCCGGTTTGCGTTTAGTTGGACCATCATTTATTTTTCAACAGGACAATGACCCCAAACACAACTCCAGGCTGTGTAAGGGCTATTTGACCAAGAAGTAGAGTGATGGGATGCTGCGCCAGATAAACTGGCCTCCACAGTAACCAGACCTGAACCCAATCGAGATGGTTTGGGGTGAGCTGGACCGCAGAGTGAAGGCAAAAGGGCCAACAAGTACTAAGCATCTCTGGGAACTCCTTCAAGACTGTTGGAAGACCATTTCCGGTGACTATCTCTTGAAGCTCATCAAGAGAATGCAAAGAAGTAATGAAAGCAAAAGGTGGCTACTTTGAAGAACCTAGAATATAAGACATATTTTCAGTTGTTTCACACTTTTTTGTTAATTATATAATTCCACATGTGTTCATTCATAGTTTTGATGCCTTCAGAGTGAATCTACAATTTTCATAGTCATGAAAAAGAAAACTCTTTGAATGAGAAGGTGTGTCCAAACTTTTGGTCTGTACTGTATGAGTTGGAGTCATGGAGTCGGAGTCTGTCATGGAAATTGAGGAGTCGGAGGTTTGGCTTACAGACTCCACAGCGCCAGGGTGTGGGAACACTACAGTTAGTTGCCACGATTACCACCCTGGCCAACTTACAAATGCAAACATTAAAATAAAAAATGGCTGCAGAGGCAAAGGGTTGAAAAGTGCTTAAAGGGAATCTGTTAGCAGGATTGTGCTCACTAACCTACAGACAGTGTCAGGCTGGCGCCGTTATACTGATTAAAATGATACGCTGGGTAATGATATCCGTTTTTTGGTTGTTTTTTAGTCTTTATTTTCAGTTTTGAGTTAATGATATGCTTGTGCTCCGGGGCAGCCTGTGGGGGTCTTCATGTGGTGCTCTACTGATTAGGTGCAGCCTGCTGACAGGTCACTGATCCTTCACTAACCTGCCCCCTAGTTTACGTAATGATTATTATATTTACATACTGGAAAAAAACCTTCTGCAAGCAGGGGCCGTTGGTGGCGCCTGCGCTGCAGCCTGACTATGTACTGTGTTAATTAATTTTTTCACTGTTTTGAGATATAGAGATCTCAGATATAGAGATATAAAAAATCCTCCTCCAAGATGGCAACGCCAAGCCTGTGCAATGTTGACGATTTGCGGCGACTGATCGCTGCTACTGCACAAACTTGGAGGAGGAATTTTTTCTTCTCTAGCAAGATGCTGCCGGCTCATGCGCAGTAGCAAATATTATATATATATATATATATATATATATATATATATATATATATATATATATATATATATATATATATATATATATATATATTTGCTACTGCACATGAGCCGCAGTAGCAAATATTATATATATATATATATATATATATATATATATATATATATATATATATATATATATATATATTTTTGCTACTGCACATGAGCCGGCAGCATCTTGCTAGAGAAGAAAAAATTCCTCCTCCAAGTTTGTGCAGTAGCAGCGATCAGTCGCCGCAAATCGTCAACATTGCACAGGCTTGGCGTTGCCATCTTGGAGGAGGATTTTTTTGCTTGTCTAGCAAGATGGCGCCACCTGCGCAATAGCAGCTATTGGCGATCACAGATAGCTGCTACTGCGCATGCGACATTATCTTGGGAGGAAATGTTTTCTCTTTAGCAAATGGCGCCGCCGGTACATGTACTGCTAACAGATTACAGATAGCTGCTACTGCGAAGGCGTGGCAGGTGCCAATTTCAAATGGATTTTTGTTATTTGAAATATTAGGATAATCTGAAACAAATTATATACAAAGTACATATGCGATCATGCTGCAGAGCAGGTGCCATGGCTGACACCTGCCTGCAGAAGGGTTTTTTTTTCCAATATGTATATAATATTCATTATGTAAACTAGGGAGGCATGTCACTGAGGGATCATAATCAGTCTAACGGCGCTGCCCTGACAAAACGTGTAGGTTACTGTGCACAGGCCTGCTGACAGGTTCCCTTTAAATAAAATGTTGGTATTCTTTGAACTGCATGTTACTATAGAAATTCTGATAAATATGAGATATGTAATAGTGACACACGCCTCCACTGAGCACGGTGTTCTAGAGTGCTAAAGGCTAGAGTTGAGCGACTTTGGTCGGATCAGGTTTCGTGAAACCCAAATGAAACAAAAATTTTGAGTCGGATGAAACTGGTCCGACTAGGGCAAAAAAAAGTCGGAGTTTCGTCCCAAACCCAACCCCAATGCAAGTCAATGGGAAATAAAAGTCAGCATTGAACGGATGACATTCATCCACTCAATGCAGACTTTTATTCCCCATTGACTTGTATTGGGGTCGGGTTTCGGACGAAACACCGACTTTTTTTTGCCCTGGCCGGACCAGTTTCATCCGACAAATGTTTTTTCATTCGGTTTTCACGAAACCCGATCCGACCAAAGTCGCTCAACTCTACTAAAGGCCATCATGGACCGCTGATAGGCTGGAGCCTTCACAGATATAACAGATGGAACGGTTTTATATGATAGAAGGTCCCCCATTACGTAAGTGCTGCAATTAGTCTCCCAGGGGACATAGAGCATGGAGTGATGTCTGCAATGAAATGGCTTTGTTTTTATTTTATTAGACAGAAGGTAAATGGAAGCAAAATGGTGAAAAGCAATTATTTTACGTTGCAAACAGGTTTCATCCAAGAAAACAGTAATTTCTATCTCAACTTTGTACATAAATATGTCCTAGCTCTTCCAGTATGTTCGCATCAGGGAACTCCATTTTTAGGGAACTGTATTTTTAAAATTACCTCACCTACTCTGGAGGGGTTTTTTTTTCCCAAAGACCACTTTCATTGCGCTGCTCTTAATAAATTTTCTGGAGAAATAAAGGGCATCTTTCAGCAGGTTTTCGCTACATAATCTGAGAGCAGCATGATGGAGGGGCTAAGACCCTGATTAAAGGTATGCGTTCGTTACTGAACTGCTTGCTCAAGTATCAATACAATCAGTGTTTTATCAGCAGTAGATTAACACTACAGTACTGTCCTCATGCCATGTCGTCTCCTTGCTCTATATAACCCAGATCCTTGCACCGAGTAGTATCTTTTTGTAAATATACAGTGTATATAAATAGCTGCCAATCAGTTGTATGGACAGAGTTATACAGGGCTCAGCATTTAGAGCTCTGCTAGCGGAGAAAACAGTGATTGTATGAAAATTACGGCATGAAGGTCAGCAAGTGACGTCGCTGGAAACAAGGTCTCAGCCCCTACATCATGCTGTTTCAGATTACATAGCAAAAACCTGCTGGTAACAGATTCCATTTTACAAATTGAAAACTTATTTTCCTCGTCAATAATAGCAACAATAAGCTGTCAACTTATGGTACAAGTTTCAGAACCACCATCAAGGAACTGCTCCATGTTTTCTACATCTAAGGCTAAGTGCACACATAGCAGAAAATTTCTGCTCAAAAACCTGACTCCCTTCCCAGAAACCGCGCTTTTTTGTCTTCGCGTTTTCGTTGCGGTTTTGATGCGTTTTTTTCCGATGCATTTTCAAAACGCATTGAACTAGCCAGAAACGCGGAAAAATCAGCAAAATTAACGAGCATGCTGCGTTTTTTACCGTGATGCATTTTTTTCCGCGGTAAAAACGCATCAATGTGCACAAAAAGTGCTAAATGCACAGATATGAATGGGAAGCTTATTTTTCGTGAAACCGCGAAAAAAATGCTGTGTGCGAACACAGCCTTAGGCTACGTTCATATAGCATGTTAGTCGTTGGTCAGTGGCTTCATCAGGGGCTTACATCTGAAGCCCTGGAAAACTATTTGGATGCTTGCGCTGAGTGGGTCATTATGGTTCAGAGTCTCTGTGCTGTCTGACAATTTTCGGCCATATATGTCTATTTGAGGCGGCCTTTAAGACGCAGTATATGGTCAAAAATGGCCAACAGAGCACAAAAGTGACTATGCACCATTACAGTCAATGACCCAGTCAGCACAAAGTCAAAATGCAGTTTTCCATGGCATCTGATTAAGGCCCCAATAGATCCACTGACCGTTAGCTAAAACGCTGTATAATCAGATTAAGGCCTGTTTTCTCTCCCCCTCTCCCTCCTTCCCGGCCAGCGTTTCCTTTAAATTTCCTCATTTTCAGGATCCGTCTGAAAACGGATCCTGTGGCATCCGTTCACATCAGTTGATAACGGATCCGCTTGTCTGACTTTTTGGCGGATTTGAACTGATGCAAAAAACTGAAGTGTGAAAGAGGCCTAACAGGGAACACTCCATAAAGTTGCTACATTGCGATATGGCACAAGGAGCACGAGTCTGCTATTATACACACAAGCCAACTTATGACGTTATAGCGATATTGCTAGCAATATCGCCATGTCTGATACTTACCTACGACCCGCTCCCCCGCTGGTTATCACTGATCGCGCGAGAAGGTCCAGGACTGTTTCTCGTCTTCAGCTTCCTGTGGAGAGACGAGCGTGGAGCCGGGCGGGAGGACATCAGGATCGCCTAGTGTGACAGGTAAAACGCGACCCCCGTCCCCAGCGATGTCACTGGTGAGATCTGCCTGTGTGGCAGCTCACTAGCGACCACTTAGCGATGTACCAGCGATCCTGACCGCGTCATATCGCTGGTCGGGATCGCTGGTACATCGCTAAGTGTGACAGTACCTTTAGGCTTCTTTCACACATCCGTCTGTCACCATCAGTCAAAATCTGCCGTTTGCATTACCAGCGGATCTTGACTGCCGGATCCGCATTTTACAGTGCGCATGCCCGGAGGAATTGCCTCAGCCGGAAATTAATCTCTCTCCCCTTTTCCAGGCACGGTTTCCTTTAAAATTCTGCCTTATCTGGACCATCACCCGTTTGTTTCAGTCCACCAACAGATCAGTTTTCCGCCATTTTGGCGGATTTCAACTGAGCTAAAAAACAGATGTGTGAAACAGGCCTTAGGATTTTATTTTTACGCCATATCACCCATCCATAGGTAATGATTCTGTTGATTCGGGATCACCAGGAATCATAATACTTAAATTAGCAAGTGTTCTAAAAATCTAAAACATCAGACTCCGCTACAAAAGCCTTGTATCATCACTTTCCTTAACTGATCACTAAAAACAGGTACAAAACATTGCTTTACTGCACTGAAAAAGCCAAATAGATGAACAGAATAGTGTTTACATGTGAAAGTATACATAAAAATCAGGACCTACTTTTATGGTTTTGGTTTGAAGTCTTAGTCCATTCAAGGTATTGATGGCCTTCTCTGCATCCTTGGAGTCAATGTAGTTCACAAAACCATAACCCAAGCTTTGTCCTGATCAAAAAAAAAAAAAAGCCACGATTTAGGACAGTCATTGCCTTATTGTGTAGGCATTTACCTTGCTCTGCCATAAAATATGTTTGTTTCCTACTACATCTTTGCATGTTTTTAAAATCAAAAGACAACAGAGGTTATTACCAGGCCCAGTATGCTCACATTGTGTTTCTGAGCTCTGTTTAACATACTAGAAAAGGCATTTATAATCTACACTTAACAGTGGCATCTGTCACCCATAGACTAATTGGTTTCGGTTTAATGGATCACTTTTCAAAAGCTTATTAAGAATCCATTGTCATAGCCGATGGGTGCAAGCTGCCACCAATAGGCAACAGTTCAATGCAAAGTCACTCATAAGCTTAAGGCATCCTTTTAACCCCTTCACGACATGCGCCGTGCATGTCGTGTCCCTCCCTTTAATGTGGGCTCCGGCATAGAGCCCACATCTTTCCCAGCTGACATGTGCCTCTAACAGCCACAGGTGGAATAGAGCTCCACCAGCGGCTGTTAACCCATTAAATACTGCTGTCAGTCTCTGACAGCGGAATTTAATGTGATCACACCGGAAGCATGTCGCTAATCCCGCCCATCGGCACCCGTGTCACATGACTGCGGGTCATCGATGGGTTTGCATGACAACCCGGGATCTGCAGAAGACCCCTGTGGTTGTCACTGCCGGATTGCTATGAGCGCCGCCTAGCGATTGGCACTCAGAGCAAGTTTACCTGTGTGTTGCAGAAATGTCATCTGATCACCTGTATGTACCAGAGGCGATCAGACAACTGCAGCTTCTAGTCTCCCATGGAGACTATTGATGCATGCAAAAAGTAATAAAATAAAAAAACCACGTTTCAAAATATGAAAAAAATTAAATCTAAAAGTTCAAATCACCCCCCTTTTTTCCCATTTAAGATAGAATAAAAAATTTTAAAAATACACATTTGGTTTCGCTGTGTTCAAAATCGCTCGATTAATATTTGAAAAGAAAATCCGATCGGTAAACTGCGTAACAAGAAAAAAAAAAAAAAAAAGTCAAAATGCCAGAATTATGTTTTTTTCCGCCGCAACATTGCATTAAAATGCAGTAACGGGCAATGAAAAGCAAAAGATTGAATCCAGACCAAAACGGTATCATTAAAAATGTCAACTTGGCATGCAAACAATAAGCCCTCATCCAACCAGAGATCACAAATACAGGAAACGGCTACATGTCTCTCGGAAATTGACGCAACTTTTTTTTTTCTTTTTAAACAAAATTTTTTTATTTTTATTTCACCATTTGAATAAAAAAAAAAAAAAAAAAAAAAAACACCTATACATGTTTGCCAGCTACGAACTCAATCACCTGGAAAATCATATTGGCAGGACAGTTTTAGCATTTGGTAAAAAAAAAGTTGCGGAATTACACTTTTTTTTTTTTTTTTAATTTCACAGCACTTGGAATTTTTTTCCCCCGTTTTCGCGTACACAACATGGTAAAACCAATGGTGTCATTCTAAAGTACAATTCATCCCACAAAAAACAAGCTCTCACATGGCCATATTGATGGAAAAATAAAGTTATGGCTCTGGGAAGAAGGGGACCGATAAATGGAAACGCAAAAACGAGAAAGGGCTGCAGCATGAAGGTGTTAAGTACTGAAACGTTTGGAACACAACTACTAAATTATACCCATTACGGATCCATACATTCACTTAGAGCAGGGGTCCCCAACCTGTAGCTCGGGAGCCACATGTGGCTTGCGGATGTCTGCCAGCCTGGTGCGTTAGCTCCCCAGGTCTAGCAAACAGGTATGAGGAGCACATCTCAAAATGGTGAATTTTGTGAGTAGCCCTGCACAGAAGAGCAGATCTGGATGCACATATACTGTCTTGGGGTTTAGAGATGATTTAGGTCTGGTATGCTGGAAGAGGATACTACTTGTTAGGAGGTTCTTGAAGCTGGATGCGACAGTGTGTGGGGAGTCCTAGATGGGAGAATACTTTATGGGGGTATTGTGGGAACCCCTGTATCTCAGTGAACTTATTTGGAGTGATGTAGAAAAGCATTGGTTAGCATTATACCTGAAGTGATGGCTTTGGTTGACACTACTTTGAGGAGGGTGGGAGCTGGATGTTGCTCGCGACCCTCTCTCTAAGCTGAAAGTAGCTCAAGGTCAGAAAGGTTGGGGACCACTGACTTAGAGAATAAGGCTATTAATTTTACTGAAACCCGAATCTAGAAATTAGTATTTTATACTCCATTTTCAGAAGTGTATGAACATATGCTGCCAGATGGATGCCCAAAAGGACACACCTGACCTCACTGACAGACCATTAAAGACTCGTTCAGCATTCTCAAGGGACCACCAAATCTTAAAAGGACCCTTTCACCTGGATTTTGCCACCTATTCTGAGAGCACCATAATGTAGAGACACACACCCTGATACAAGCAATGTATCACTTACTAGACTGCTTAATACAGTTGTGATAACATTTTTGTTCAATCAGCAGCAGATCACTAGAGCAGGGGTCCCC